>NW_022111372.1:76149596-76151639 GCF_000313985.2 Echinops telfairi
CTTTCTCCTGGATGGTGGGTTTGAACTGCTGACCTTGCAAGTATTAGTCTAATGTTTATCTGAATACCACCACCAGGACTCCTTGCAAGACTAACAGTTCTCCTTTAAACTTTTGAAAAGTCACTAAAATACATAGAAGAACATACCTAAATGATAGACGCATGAGCAATCAAACAGCAAAATGACAAGAAGTTGTGCTTGTGTAATTTTGTTTTGTTTTCCAAGACATATATCTTACTCAAATATATATAAATATATATGCCAAAACAAACTTGCTGGCATCAAGTCAGTGCTGATTCATAGCGACCTCCATGGGTTTCTGAGGCTGTAACTATGTACAGGAGTAGAAAGTCCAATCTTTCTCCTGAGGGGTTGCTGATGGCTATGCACACACATACACACGCGCACCTGTTAATTATCTATTTTCCTCAAACATATAGACAGATATTTGAGAAAAGATGTACACACTGACTGTGTTCTCTCTTGAATGTAAGCAGTAGCACAGCCATCACTAAGTGTTACCAGTGAAAACTGCAACCATGAGCCAGTTCCATAATGCCCATGAGGTTCCCGCAGTGACTCCGAACAGACAACAGCGGAAAAGACAAAAAGTATATATATTGCCCAGATATAAAAGTAAATGCCTTAAGCATCACTTAATCGAAACCAATACATTGCAGCCGAACTAACTGAAATGCTAAAAAAAAATGGGCAGAAAGTGTCATTAACACAGACTGAAACGCATAAATCCCAAAGGCAGAAAACCGCATCAGTTTATAAGAAAGGATGGAGCTAGGAATCAGCACGCCAGGAAAACCAAGGAAATTCTCTTCCTGTGTCACTCGCTATGGTAGTCACATAATTTCATGTCCACTTGAAGATTTATAAAAGTAAAGGGGTGATAATCTATCAATCAGGTCACAGCCTGATGACACCTCCTTGTGGGTGTGGCCTTCTCATAAGGAGGGCCCTAGGAACCTCCCCTTGTTGCTCTGCCTTCACCTTCCAGCTGGCTGATCCTGATTGCTGCCAGACCCTGTGATGCCATCACTATCATTGGATCCACAGGACTTTTCACCTACCAACCTGTGCTATTCCTGCATTCTCCATCCTTGCTTGTGACTGCATGAGTCTGAAGAGGCCCTTATAGACTAGTATCGGACTTGTGAACTTGAGGTGAACTGTGCTAGGATGGTTTCTTCATATTTAATTACTTCTTGATATAAGGCTTTTTCTTTCATGTAAATTAATGAGTATCACTGGATTTGTTTCTCTAGTCAACCCAGCCTAACACACTCGATCTCTGTCTCTCTCAATCAGGAGCAATAAGTACTAAGGGGTGGAAACCTTCTCAGAGCTGAAAAAAGATCTGAATCTGAACATGGGAAAGGGTCAGGCTTAAGTGATTTAAAATGATACAGACTCATATATATATGATAAGATTTATGATGTCTTCAGATGATTGTTACTGGAATCAAATGAACTTAGCAAAAGGAATGTTTAGATCTCAATTTTAACTATTTTAGTAGAAAAAGAAAAGTGCATATTCAACAGAGAGGTGAATCATATACAGCTATTATTTAATGTACTGAAAAAGGGTACACAGATATTTTCAAAAAGAGAGATGGTTTTGTCCTTTGAATAATAAAGAGGTTTAAATGTAAAAGATGACATATCCATCAAAAGAATATAAAAAGGGTAGAAATAATTATAGCAGGTAAAGCAAGACATAAGAATGACTTAAAATACAATTTACAGAGAGAGAACAACTAATGTTTAAATACTTGCATAAATTTCTGCCCTAGGCTTCCTCTACCAATGCATCATCTGGGATGGATACATATATCCTACCGTATGTGTTATAAGCCATGATGAATTGTCTGTTTTCCCCTAGAAACTCTCCAAGAGGCTTTCAGGACTCAAACAAAGGACACAGCAGATTGTTGTTCTTCCTATTTCCACTGCCTTCACTGTTGGCCTCTTTGTCCTTCCTTAAACAGCTATCACCTCCCACAGAAAAGACTGAGATCATGATTAAAACAG
>NW_022111372.1:76152298-76153815 GCF_000313985.2 Echinops telfairi
TAAAAGGAGGTATGTAGAGAAAGGGTAAGGAGCTTCGTAGTTTAGTAGGTTAGCCACTGGGCAGCTAACCACAAGGTTAGCAGTTTGAATCCACCAGCCTTCTGTAAGAGAATGATAAGGTTTTCTATTCCTGCAGAGTTGGAAACCGTCAGGGGAAGTTCTATCCTGTCCTAGTGGGTCACTATGAGTTGTAATTGACTTCATAGTAGTGAGTTGCTTATTTTCGTTTTTTAGAGAATGGGTTACCTTTCATG
This sequence comes from Echinops telfairi, assembly GCF_000313985.2. Taxonomy (NCBI): domain Eukaryota; kingdom Metazoa; phylum Chordata; class Mammalia; order Afrosoricida; family Tenrecidae; genus Echinops; species Echinops telfairi. The sequence goes on from NW_022111372.1 coordinate 76,152,553, forward strand.
GCTTTCCCAAAGTGGGTGACACTGACCCCTTGGGGGCATCAGAAAGATTCAGCCAGGCTACAAAAGTAGATACCTACATTTTTCTCCTGAGGAATCCTGGTGGAATAGTAGTTAGGTGTAGGGCTACTAAGCATAAGGTCAGCAGTTCATAAACACCAGCCACTTCTCAGGATAAAGATGAGGCTTTCTACTCCCATAAAGAGTTGATTCTCAGAAACTCACAGGGGCAGTTTTACTGTCTTATAGGGTCAATATGAGTTGGCATGACCACAATGGCAGTGAGTTTGGGTTATACTTTATTCCAGATTATAGGTTAGAGTACAAGAGTTTTCCATTGCTACGGGAGCACTGATAAATAAATTTATATATAGATAGATAGATAGATAGATATTAGGGTGTGTTAGACAAGGTTCTCTAGAGAAACAAAAGTAGGACACTTATTATTTTATATGTATGGATAAATATATAAAGCACAAAGGAATATAATAGCTAATTAGTCCACACAGCAGTACAGAGGGCTCAGTTCAACTCACTTCCATGGAACAGTTAATATACTGGACGTCCTTCAACTCACGAAGGCTGCTAGGTCCAAGATCAAGAAAGAACACAGCTGAGTCTTCTGTATGTGCAATGCAGGCAGTCTGACCACAGAAAGCAAACAGCAGGGCCAGTCACCAACGGTCAGCAGCTCAGGAGCTTAGTGAAGCAGGCCAGGATAGGACATCAAATTCAAGCAATGCAAGACGACAGGATACACCAGACTCAAGCTCAAGTGATGAAGCAGATCTAGAAGGAACCTTAAGCTATAGCGACGCAACACAACCCACGGGTTAGGTGTCCCACAGGTAGTGTAGCTCACAAGTTGAGGCAGAGAACTAGCTAAAGCAGCTGCATGCTTGCCCAATCACCAGAGAGCAAGGGGAAGGAGGGGATCTTGCTGAGCCATTTCTCTCTTAGCCCTCCAATGAAACTGTGACCTTATTAATCCCACATGTTCCTATTGACCAGTTTGGCACAATAAACCTACCTGTCACAGTCCACCCTTGCCAACTTTGCACCTGTAGACAATTCTTTAGCCATATATAATTTTCAGACATTAATGAAATCACACACCTAACATCATACATCTATCATACGTATAAATGAAAACACACTGAATCTAATTGTATCTGGTACATCATACATGAACAAAGGAAAGATATTCAATAAGCACATATAAAGAAAATACACTAACAATCACAAACCTCGCTTTTGCAATTGATC
>NW_022111372.1:76154786-76156607 GCF_000313985.2 Echinops telfairi
GCTGTCCCCTCCATGATGGAAGTGGTCCTATGTAATCAACCTGCCACCAAGTTGCTGGCTGATTTCCCCGAGGAATGGCCCCATATGTTGGACTTAATCTTGGTTTCTGCTGCTGGCAGATGGGGCACTTAGTTGTGGCAGTAGCCAAGTCAGCCTTGGTGAGTGGAAGTCCATGTTGCTGTGCCCATGCATAACCTCCATCCCTGCCACCATGTCCACTTTATTCATGTGCCCATTGGGCAATGACAGAGATGGTGGAGGAAAGAGGACTAGTCTCCACAGTGCATGTCATCTTATCCACTTGATTGTTAAAAGTCCTCCTCTTCAGAGGTAACCCTTTGGTGAGTGTTCACATGAGACATGATTATCTTGACTTTCTTAGTCCATTCAGAAAAGTCTATCCGCATAACTCCTCCCCACACCTCCTTGTCACCAATTTTTCAAATATGTTCCTTCCAATTCCCTAACCATCCAGCCAAGCCATTAGCCACAGCCCAGGAATCAGTATACAATCTCACATCTGGCCAGCTTGGCACAATAAACCTACCTATCACAGGGGGAAGCTGGCCAAATAACTTTAGGAACCTATGCTTTACTGCCTGTCTGTTTTCATCCACATTTTTAGGAACAATTCGATAAATAAACTAAGAATTTGTAAACTAACATTGTTTCTCAAGGCCCAACTATCAGCATGGCTGCATGAAGGGAATCGGCATGCTTGCTGAAATAATGGATTTTTTTAAAAATTATTCCTCGAGTGACTAAAATGGTGAATACTTAATGGCCCCAGCATAGGAATAATTGTGAGGGTGGCCGAGCTTGGGCAGTATCTCTCTGTTGTGCTCAAGGTTGCTATGGCTTGGACTCTTCTACTCAACAGCACCTCATGACAGCAACAACGCTTAGAGAATCTCTCTACCTCATATCATTTGTCAGGATGCTTTATACTCTCTCCAGAATAAAGAACTGAAAGACAGAATGCGTTTCATTTGGGTCTCAAAGACTTTCTAGATTTATTATGGGTCTCAAAGACTTTCTCGATTTATTATGGGTCTCAAAGACTTTCTAGATTTATTGTGGGTCTCAAAGACTTTCTAGATTTATTGTGGGTCTCAAAGACTTTCTAGATTTATTGTGGGTGTCCAAGACTTTCTAGTCCAACTCCTCAATGAAGAGAAATGGAAACAAATATGCAGATATGAGGCTACTTGCTTGATGCTGCAGGGAGTTTGAGACAAATCAGAACCCAGATTTCCTGAATCGAGTACTAGGTGCATGCACTTTCTACTGCTCACCATTTTTCATCGAAAATTTTTAAAATAGTGGCGATTAATTGAAGTAAACCTCTCTGCTCTTCTGTCTACATATAAAACTTTACTGAAATTATATTATTATACTATATTATATTATATTATAATTACTATTATAATAAAGAAGGATATTTAATATCAGAATCATATTTTCTATTGAATCTGCTGTAAGTTTCAGTGGACTGTTTTTCATTAATGAATTTATAAAATTGAACTAGATATTCAAATCAATTAGTATAATATTCCTTTTATTATTGTTTTAGAGTATTTGGAAATGTAGTATTTAATTTTCATTCAGATACTGGTCTATTTTTCTTGATCAGTTTCCCTATTATATTTATTAATCTCTTTATTATCTTAATTGCTTTCCTACTGAATATTTGTTTCCTCTTTCATACATTTCAGCTCTTGTGCTTTGTTTTGAGTAGTTGGACATTTAATTTGCTATGGCTTTCCTAAATTTCTTGAGATGGAAGCTTAGATTATTGATTTTCAAGCAACTATTCTTTTT
>NW_022111372.1:76157655-76161822 GCF_000313985.2 Echinops telfairi
CTGTCTTCCAGTTCATTGATCCTATCTTATGCTCTATCTATTATTGGTTCTACAATTTCTACTTAAATCTTTGTATAGCTCTTACTCCTCTAGGTAAATTATCTAGGAGTCCTGGTGTTGGGTAAGTCCCAGACTACTAACCACAAGGTTACTGGCTCAAACCCACCAGCCTATCTATGAGAGAAAGATGAGGCTACTTCATTCCATAAGAGAAGTTTACGGCCTCAGAAACCCTCTAAACGGTTGTTATGGGTCAGAATCAACTTAATAGCAGTGAATTGGGGTTTAGGTAAATTATCCATCTTTTTAATCATTACTTTTCAAATCCTCGATTTTCTTATAATATTAACCAGTTCTCTTAAAGGTGCAACTTAATGTCCATAACATTCTGTGAAATAAGATATTACATGATTTGAACTTTGTGCAAAGATCTCTAAAATCATAGGTAAGCCTTCCAGGCATCCTCGTCAGCACTGGTGCCATTGTAAGAGCATCTGGAGGAGGAGGAGCAATCACTGGAGGAATCTGACCTAGAGGGATCAAGCAGGCAGGCAGTGACGCCCACTCAGTCTTGAAGCCTAGAGGCACAGCTGGTGCCACAGCCAGCCCGTTGGACGAAGTCTAAAAGTCCAAGACGAGAACCATGCCTCCTGCTCATCTGTCCATAAGCAATCCACGGTTCGGTGCCTCTAGCGTCTAGGATCCGTGTCTTTAGAACCATCAGGGAAAGATTATAAAAAACAATGGAAAACAAAATTTATGGGACCATGAGCATATATGCAGTCAAACATCATCCAAATAGACCTTAACTGACACCCGCCTCTATGTGTCGTCTAATACTACTGCCTGGATCAATCGCTAATACATTTTACTGTCAGGATTTTTATTTCCTAGATTTTTTATCAGTCATATTTGGTGTAATGTCAGACCTTGTGCTAAAAATTGTAGCTGTTGCAGATCATCTTCTCTTCCTTTAGAGAGGATTTAACTTTTCTTCTTTTCGGCAAAAAGAATCAAGATTTATCATGTTTAATATAAGCCGAGGCTAAGGTTCTTTGAAAACTGGATCACAGTGTTAGTAATGGTCAGTGGACCCCTACATGTTTCCTAAGGCACTGTTAGCTTCCAACTGATTGTTTAGAATGTTTACCATGATCATTCTGCTAGCGGGTCTTGAACACTGATCTTGGTCTCTTGAGCACTACTGTCCAGGAGCCTTTAGCTTAGTTTTTCAGTCTCCCCCATATGCATACTTAGAGCTCAGCACATGTGCTGAGGTGACAACAGGCTGTGTTTTGAAGCTCAAGTCTCCTTTTATTCCAACACGCTGTTCTATGAGATCACCCCAGGCTCTTTTCATTACCAACAGCTTTCTGCACGAGCAAATCCTCATGAGCAATGCCACACCCATGCCTAGAAACAAGGACAATGGTGGAGATAGAAGTTTAGCCTATGTTTACAACCTTTTCCAATCTCTGAGTTGATTGGTTAATGCATTGGGCTGCTAAGAGTAGCCATCCCTTGAGTGGAAGACTAGGCTTTTTACTCTCATAAATGTTTGCAGTCTCAGAAATGCAGGGGAGCAGTTCTACTCTGTCCTACAGGGTCGCAGAATAAATGGCAATGAATTTGGTTTGGAGTCCTTATTAGTTCAAAAACTTTCAGATTTATTTCATCAGGCTTTTTATAAAACTTGTTCATATTTTCCAATTGTTTTCAATAGAAGCATTATCTTACCATCCATCCTCCATTCCATCCCTTCCAGAACCTTTATTATATGTTTGTTCACTGTAAAATATAATAAAACTCAATCAATCCTGTCTTCAGAAAGAAGACAGATGGGAAAGTCTGTAATATTAAATAACTAAGAGGGATTTTGTTTAGCCCAAAGAAGTTTACAACACTACTTCAAGTACTCTGGACATGTTATAAGGTAAGACCAGTCCTTGGAAAAGCACAGCACGTTTGGTAGAGGGGCAGCAAAAAAGAGGAAGACCTTCAAAAAGATGAATTGCTACAGCGTCTGCAACAAGGGGCTGGCGCATAATGTCAAGTGTGAGCACGGGGCAGGAGCCCAGCAGTGTGCATTCTGTTGTACGCAGAGTTACTAGGAGTGGGAACTGACTTGACAAATGAAAACCTTAGAGTATAAAGGCCCGCTACCCTGGCCCAATTATAATGCTGCACCGAGTGCCATGTCATAGGGTTTTATCTAAAAGCTGCAGAGGAAAAGAAAGGGTACTGGTTATTTCCAGTAGTAAATCTTGATGCATAGACATGAAAGTCGTAGAAATCATTACGTATGCTATAATATGAGAAAAAGACAAAGTGATGTTCATGTTGCTCCTATTTTTTTTAAGTTTTATAATTTGATTTTTTATCTACATATTTATAAGTGAGAAATTTTTTAATTAAAACACTAAGAAGTCATTTTTATTTATGTGTGCCATTTACAAAATGGCACATTTGTAAAATTCTTAAAAACAAATACTAACTGCCTAATTTTATACCTAATTATTTACCATTCAATAATAGATCTAGTCATAGTCTCGCCGCTAGTAGTCAAAATAATAAAATTTTCAGAAAGTGTAACTTTTCTAATTCAATCATGAAAGCATCCAAAGAAGCCCTGAAGCTATGTTCTTTGTGGTGATATATACTTAGCAAATAGATGAGACTTCTGAGTGGCAGCTTAACTTCAAAATATATGGGCCATTTCATGCGGTTAGAGAGTTTCTATTTTGCTAATAGCTGCTGACCTATGGGAATTCCTTCTTCTCAAACCGGAAAATGTCACAGTAGCCCTAAAGATCTGAAAGTGAGGACTGCCATCAGCAGTTGAGTCTTATCTGTCGGCTTCGGTTAACCGAGGCAGCCCTAAGGTGCCACAAGACCAGGACTGCTGTCCTCCGAGAACATCACACAGCGCTCCTCGGCCCCCGTTACTTGTTGAATTTATGAGCAGGTCTAGAGCTATTGGGTTAAAAGTCATCTGCAGTCACCCTAATGTGGGTAAAAGGGGAAGGCAAAAAGCAAGCCACTAATTTGAACTTGGACACAATTCAAGGGATCTAAGTTCTAAACCAAGTTCCTTCAATTACTTTCTTCCTTTCTTTCTTTATTAAGCCATGGAAAATCATGTAAGTCATGTGCCTATGACTTCAGATCTGTAAAATAGACTTGAAAATTCAATTTTACGGAGTTGTCTGAGGAGTAAAATAAAACGTAAGTTTGTTTTTTTGTGTTTTTAGAGTATAATACTCTAAAAAACATGAAAGCACTATGTAAATGTGAGAGCCAGTATTTCTATAACTCTAAGCGGCATTTTTACCCTATTGCAGAAAACAAACCATCTTCGAGCACTTGAAAATCTCGTCGGCTCTGTTTTGCATAAAATTATTATTCTAATTGCAAATTATTTTCATGTATTCATTAAAGTAGGTTCATCAGGGTATCTATTAGGCAATTCTTTATTAGCTTAATTCAAATTACGTACATGAAAGTAATAAAGCTGTTTTCAACAATAATTTCAGAGGCCCATTAACCCAACCGTGGAAAGCTCACTCTGTTTCATGCTGCCGGAGTGTCAGAGGAAGCCTAAGACTGCAAATGGGTTCAAGTCAAACTCCACTAGTTAGTAACGCTCCCTCCGATCACAATTTCTAAACTTGTGACATGGTCTATGTTTTATTACGCTATTTCCATTTCACACTTGAGAAAATAGAGCCTATATTTTAAAAAGAAAGCATCAAGAAACATTACATGATATTATTAATCACTATGAAGAGACTAACTCACAACTGTCTAGTTCCAGCTCATTTATGACCTTGACAATCATTAGTTGCCCACAGGCATTGTGGACACCAGCAGAATCAGGTTAAAAAAATTTTTTTAAGTTCTCCTTGTACTCACATATAAACAAAAGGTACCTCTGCATCTCTAGTCTCTGGGTGGATGGATGGATGGATGGATGGATGGATGGATGGATGGATGGATGGGTGGATGGATGGATGGATGGATGGATGGATGGAGAGATGGATGCTATAAGATCCAGTGACAACAGAGATTTAAAAGAGCTGCAGACTGTTATCTCCAAGTCAGCATATGTTTGACAGGACAGCTAACTGATTAATCTCTCCTACAACATGAATAACATTGTCCAATCTT
>NW_022111372.1:76162618-76164496 GCF_000313985.2 Echinops telfairi
TTGTTTAACAGTAACAACAGTATTGTCTTTTACACAGGTATTAAAATGTGTATCATCATGTGGATAACCTCACAATTAATGAATTGAGTAAAACATTATGTTCTTCTTTTTTACCAGGGAAATAGTTAAGTCTATGTTTTATATATACATATGTATATGTACATATAACAGAGACTGGACAGAACACAACATATTGTAAAAATCTGACTTTTTAAAAATTCATTTGGGAAATCATTTAATTTTCCCAATGTTCAAAAAGAGTGCATTTATTATTATAGTTGATAAAAGTGTATATCTATTCCATTTTAACAGAAGTAAAATCTTCGAAAGTTTTAGGCAAAAAAGGAAAAGAGAGTACCAGAACTTCTGAAGGCTTATGATTGGAATCTAAGCAAGCTGTCAATGCTTACAACCTCAGTTTCTTTCTCCTTCAAAGGGGATATGGAGTAGGGAACGCTAAAACGCCACGTAACTATAAAACCCAAGGCCTCACAGTGAAAAACGGGTAGTTTTTAAGAAGCTTAGGAATCAGCTTCATCTTTAAAACTGGACAGGGCAAGAAGATGAACCAACCAAACAAGGTAACCAAAGGGCCAACTGCCGGAACCACAAACTCCCCAAACCACAAAAACACTATCCCATTACAATATCATCGCCCACATTTCTTATGCTCAGAGAGCCTCCCAATGTCTCCCGAGCCCATTCCCTTGAAGGCTAATTAATTGTATGCTGCATGGGGTATTCTCAAGATAGGAAGGAGTCATTTGGAGAGGGAACATAAAAGTTATACTAAACAATAATCTGCAATTTATAGTCTGGATGTGGCACATACTGTATTGGCTTCCTTTTATTTCACAGTTAATCTCCCAGCTCACAAAAGCTTTATCGGATTGGAGGCATGTGCAGTATTCCCTTTATAAAATTTTATAGTCCCTTGCTATTTTCAGTGGTTTGTTTTATAGGCATAATTTGCTGTTTTAATCTCACCCAATTGTCATGTTCTCAATCATGGTGGGTAAAAATGTCCTTAAAGGAGAGATGTGCTGAGGGTAGTACTTAATTACACTTAGTGGGTGATTTAAATGTTATCTGGGCATTGCCAATTGCCAAGCACAAAGTAACCCATCAGTGCAAATCTGCATAAAGTGGCACAAGCCATTACTGGACTTTGAATAGCAAAACCACTCCTAGTCCTATGGGATGTGAGTGCCACCCTGAAAGGAGGCTCTCCCATCTTCCATCAGTATCAGTGCAAATAAGGCAACTGATGAACTATCTGCATCCGCGGATATTCTCAAAGGGGAAAGCACAGGTTTTGTCTTTAAGCTCATCACTGAACAGGGAAATTTCTGGGACACTTCTTAGAGTGGCTTCTCAAATTCTCACTCAGTCAAATTCTACTGATGATGAATATTAGTGTGGGAAAAGAGAGGTTCACCTGGGAAAAGACGATTCATTTCTTGGGGTCAATTATGCTTCAACATATTTCAGGAATGCTTAAGACGTGTGTAGCCTATTGAGTACATTCTCTCGTTAGGTATTTGGAGGAAGAAGAGGGCAGGAAGAAAAGGACTGGCAGTCTGTGGCAACTACGTTTCTTCACAAGTACACTATGTTGTCTTTGGGCGTTGCCCAGTGTTGCACCACTCCGCCTCCCTATTGCGCCTCCCACAGGCATTCTGATCAGTGCCCACAACACCTCTCCCAAATCAGTCATAAATGCCCCAACTAATCTCAGACCACAGAGATTGTTTCAGGAATGAAGTTGTGACCCAGGGCAACCCAATCAGTAGCCTCCTCAAGATGTTTTGTCAAGTGTGTGTCCTGGCTTCTTCCGTGTCTCCTTCTGGCCATGCCTATCACATGACCCAGATTACA
>NW_022111372.1:76166415-76167680 GCF_000313985.2 Echinops telfairi
TTTTATACAGAGAGAAAAATTGGATACAATGGCCCCAAAGGATTAGTCCATACCATGGACTCAATTCCGACTCATATGGGCCCTATAGGATAAACCAGAACGGCTTCTTAGGCTACTTGAGGCTACGAATCTTTAGAGGATCCAACAGTCACAGCTCCCGTAACTCTGATAAGTTTCATTACTTTTTCTTTCCTGTGAAGTGAAATGTGCTGTTGAATGAGCCTTGTAAACATCTCACATATACAGCAATAAGCATTTCACAAAAGGGCAAATCAGAGTGCCTGGTAGAGATGAAAAAGAATTAAAAGCTAATAGCAATCAGAAAAACACAAAATGATCGCTGCAAAGCCACATTGGAGTCCCTGAAGAGTACATATGATTAAGTGCTGAAGAGTTGACAGTTGGAATTCAACCAGAAGTGCCTCAGCAGAAAGATCTGGCAGCCTACTTTCAAAAGGTAACAGCCCTGAAAGCCCTGTGACATAGTTCTACTCGGAAACACATGGATCATCATGAGTCCTCAAATATATCTTGAGGAATTGACTTGACATCAACTGGTTTGGCTTGGTTATCACATTCCCCATAAAGAAAATGCAGATGGGGAATAAAACATATGTCATATGTTTGTGAGGATGCGAGAGCATAAGAATTAATGAGGGGAGAAATTGTAAGACCTACTCTGAAGACCCATCTGGCCACCGCATTCAGATCAGCTACGTGCTATAAGCCTTCAGTACGGACAACAACTCAATGTAATGAGGGCAAAAATCCTCACAATTGGACCAATAGTTAACATGACAGTAAAGAGAGAAAGGATTGAAATGGTCATGGATTTTGTCTTGTTTGAATCTACAACCAACGCTCATGGAAGCAGCATTCAAGAGGTCAAAGGACACGTGGCACTGGGGAAATTTGTTGCACAAGATCTTTTTAAAGTGTTACAAGGCAAGTAGATTACTTTAAGGATTAAGATGTGCCTACCCAAGGCATGGCATTTTCAATACATATGAAAGTTGGACACTGAATAAGGAAGACGGGGGAAAAATGATGAACTTGAATTGTGGTGCTGGTGAAGAATATCGAAAGTACTATAAATTGCCAAATAAATACACAAAGCTGTCTTGGACGAAGGACAGACAGAATGCTCCTTGGCGGCAAGGATGGCTAGACTTCCTCTAATCTTCTTTGGACATTCTGTTAGAGCAGACCAGTCCCTGAAGAAGGAAATCATGCTTGGCAAAGTAGCAGGGCGTCAAAAATGAGGA
>NW_022111372.1:76178112-76206012 GCF_000313985.2 Echinops telfairi
TACCCTTTATATAAAACTCTCTCTTATAAAATATGAGTGTTTATGAATTTTGTTTCTCTAGTCTACTTAGATTAACACAATATGGCAGATCAATTGTTCTAGCTATAAATCACTGTGGTATCTCCATGTTAAGTATTAACCTCACATTCAAATAGGTCTCAAAAAAACATCCAATCATACTGAAGTGTTGGGTCTTGTTTATAGCTGTCTTGGAGTATGCTCCAACTACCCAGGAGGGCCCCAGGCACAGCCACAGAAAATTCTATTCAGTCCTGTCCTGGTTATCTCAGTGACAAGTTTCAGGTAGAAACTTTGTGACCCACAGGTTTCTCATGGATTGATTTTTAGAAGTAGAATTCCAGGTCTTTCTTCCTTGCTCCTATTAGTCTAGATTCTCCATACTGAATGTTTCAGTCCAGATACTGAAACATGTTCAGTATCAAAGCAACACACAGCCATCAATGACAGAAGGGTGTTGGCTATTCATGAGGCGCACTGGCCAGGAATAAAATCAGGCTCTCCTACATGGGGTCATCTCTTCTTTGTATTGCTATGCATTGATCATTTGAAAGCATTAAGACTGGAATCTAAAACAAAACAAAACAAATAAAAATACATGTAAAAACCTTTGAACAAAGAAATATGCAGCACATTGAGGCATTAGCATGGTTACAAACCAGGTGCTGCCCTCAAAGAATTCATCAATTTGTGGGGACAAAGAAGAACAGCCCCTATTCTTTGGTTTCTGCTCTTACTTCTAATGGAAAAATTGTTACCAAAAAATATGCATTGACATTGAATTTATTTCAACTCATAACACCCCTAAATAGGGTTTCTGAAACTGGAAATGTTTACTGGGGCAGGTAGCCTCCTCTTTCTCCCGAGGAGCAGCCTGTGTGTTTGAATTGTGGACCTTTTGATTCGTAGTCCAACATCTAATTCACACTGCAGATGTCATTTTCAAATCAATACAAAATGTCTGAAAGTTCTAGTGAAAGCTTCCTGCCACAACAGGTACGGAAATAAAGCTAAAGGCTAAACTTCCCAAATCACGGATTATCTTGGGTGACCTAGGATTCTGAGATATGTTAAAACCCAACCTTCTGAGATGTGAAACACAGTTCCTCACTGTGTCTACTTGCACAAGTTCATTTAATGGAAATGTCACCCCCCAAATAGAAGGAAAACGAATATGAAAGAAGCCCAATGTTTAATCAAGCATACTCTTGCTGTTTCCCGGTGTCATCAAGCCAGTTCTGACCCATTGTGACAAAACGCTGCCCAGTCCTGTGCCACCTCACAATTGTTCCTATGCCCGAGCCCACTGTTGCAACCACTGCATCAATCCATCTCATGGAGGGCTTCCCTCTTTTATTGCCCCTCCATTTTACCAAACCTGATGTTTTTCTGCATGGTCTGGCCTCTCCAGACAATATGTCCAAAGTATGTTAAAAGAAGTGTCGCCATCCTTGCTTCCAGGGAGCATTCTGCCTGTACTTTCATCAAGACAGATCTATTTGTTCTTTTGGAAGTCTGTGGGATACGTTTCAATCTTCTCCAACACCACAGTGCAGATGCATGGATTCTTCTTCAGTCTTCCTTATTCAGTGTCCAACGTTCGCATACCGATAAGGCGATGGCAAATACTATAGCTTGGATTGGATGCTCCTTAGTCTTCAAAGTAATCTCCTCACTTTACAGCTATACAAAGGCAGACTTTTTCAAAATAGACTATGGAGTGAAGAAGCAGTGACACACTTACCCCAGTGATATGCTGGCACCACATTCCCTCTCCACCCCCATCCTTGGTTATCCTCTTTCCTTCCCTGTCCTTCTGCACGTGGCCTTCGCTTTGCGTACAGTACCATCCATCCCCTAAGCCAGTGATCTGGACCACCTGAGCATATAAATATTCTTCAAGACAATAAAAATGTGGTATCTTTCAGGAAGTTTTCTCCGGATGCCCCTTTTAAAGCTCTCTGCTTTTTGCACCTCATACTGTTTAGGGAAGTTCCATTAGCAATTATCACAGTGCTATAATCATCTGTTTATGTATCTGTCTCCCAACTACCTGGAGGCCTCTCCTGAGCAATGACTATGCCCTACTTATCATTGACTCCTTAATGCTCAGTACCCTGCCTAGAACACAAGAGACATTAAAGATGTTTATCAAAGTAATCAATGCATAAATGCAGCATTTAAGAAAAAAGTTCCAATAACATGTTACCTCTCTTGATTGTCTTCTGCATTTCCTAGACTCAATTACAAATAAAATTTGACTGCTTCTAAAAATTCAATACATAATTGAAGAGAAACAGTTGCTACAAATGACATTATATAAAACAGTATTATAAAACAAGTGGCTAACAACATGCATTCAGGACTTAGGCCTCTCCAACCACCTGAGCTATTGCCGACCTGATCTGCAACCACTGATATTAACTAGCTTTGTCTCCTTTCGATCTTTTATTTATTTACTTGTCACCAAAATAACTAACCAACTGGCTGTACTTCTTGTCACGCCTGGATGTCCAGTGGACTGATGTGATGAGAAAATGAGAGAATATTCATGGAAGTATTTTGAAAAGACCAAAGTTCTACTGGATGTTGGCGTGCACAGTTGAGCCAACTCCAACTCGCCGCGAGCCCTTTGAACGGAGTAGCAAACCCCATAGGGCTTCCTAGGTGAGTTTACAGAAAGGTGAGTTCAAGTCTTTTGATGAGAAGCCAAGAAGCCAACCACTGTGATCCCAGGGCTTCTTAAAGAATTACATTAAAACGCAATGCCATTGAGCGGATTCTGACTCTCAGTGACTCCACAGGACAGAAGAGAACTGTCCCTGTGTGTTGGGGAGACTTTCACTCTTGACAGGAGTAAAAAGCTTCATCTTTCTTTTTGGATTGGCTTTTGAACTGCTGGCCTCCAGGTTAGCAGCCCAACACAGAAAGTACCTCACCATCAGGACTCCTGATATTATAATCACTATTGTACATAGATTTTCCTAAAGTATGTTGTCACTAACAGGTATTATCTTATCTGTCAGTGCCCTTTCCTTCTGCTGAGAGAGTGCCTCACCTTGGAGTATGGGCTGCTGCCGACCAAATAGGAGTTGTCGGGACTAGAGAGCAGAGCCAGTGGAAGTTGATTCTCTCTGAAAGTTCTCTCCCTTTTGTGAACTTCATTCCTGTCACTTGCAACCAAGAAATTTCCCATTTATACCTCTAATACATAATGCTGACAAAAACGTAAAACTCAAAAAAATAAAAACCTTACTACCATGAAACTGATTCCAAATCATAGCGACCCTCTATTGTGTTTTTGAGGGTATGAAAATCATCATAGATGCAGCCTCTTCTTTTTTCCTGAGGGGCAATGGTAGGTTTGAACCACTGACTTTGTGAGAGTGCCACCAGGGCTCCTACCATAAAGGAAAGAGGAGAAAATGTTTCAATTATGTTAAAAAAAAACACCATAAAACTGCCAAATAGCCTATGGTAGGGTATAAATATCAACATTACCCTGTATTCATCTAAAATAAAGAGAGAGAGAAAGACCAGGTAAAAGGAGCGTAGCAACATGGTAGAAAATCGTCATGGTACATTGTACATCTGAATGCTGATTAACTGGATGACTTTGGAAAAAAAACTGCCCTCATCTTCCTCATCGGCTTCTTCCAAAGTGCCTGCGTACTACAAAAGTTTCTCATGCTTGCTTGCTAGCCAGAGGGCTGGAATTTTGAGTCCACCTACTTTCTGAGTCCACCTACTTTGGGAAAATCTGACACTGGAAAACTCAGGAAGCCCGTTCTACTCTGACACCCGGGGGATCACCAGGAGTTAGAATCTAGTCAACAGTCACTGTTGTGTTGTTGCTTTTGCTACCCTTAAAATAAGTTGCCAAGAGCCATTTATGTGCTCAACTTTTAAGAACATATATTTTGTGTCTCAGATGACCACAACTCCTGCACGACTTTTGACATCCAAAATCAAACTCCTTTTGGTATAGAAAAAAATTCTAAAACCACTCAATGGAATTTAAATGAAAGTTGAAACATCCTGAATACTTAAGGAGATCATTTTTCAGTTTCTTAAAGCAAAACCAGAGCCATCATTCAGTATGTGATTAATGAACTGAAAGTAGGAGATTACCAAGAAAGTTACCTTTTTATGAACTTATCTAGCATGCTGGATACAAACTGATAAAGAAGACTAAATTCATCCCCTGCTGAAGTGTGGCTAATTCCATAATCAATCACAGCCTCAGGATTCAATAATGCAACAAGTACTTATTGAGCAACAATTACAAGCATCGCATGGTGACACATGCCGAGGGGAATGCAGAAAGGGATAAAGCTGGGTTTACAATCTCACTTCCCGGAGTAGAGCCCTCCAACAGTATGCTATGACACAAGCATGAAATCCAAATTCAATATGTAACTTTTAAGGACTTCTAGCACCCCAGCTTCTGCAACATCATCTTCCACTAGGTCTCCTTGCTCTGGCCTATGTCTTATTTCAGACCCTTGGGCAGCAATCTTCATTCTGACTTTGGGGTCCGTGTGCATGCTCCACCTTGCTATTCCATCTTTCTGGAACTTCCCCCCAACTCAGCCCAGGACTTGCTGCTTGTGTTCGTCAGGTCTGCTTTAATCAGCATGTTCTTAGCCAGGGTTGGCCTGGCACGCCTTCTCTGCCCTCTCCCCATCAGCACCCATTCTTCTCTTGCTCAGCCCCAGGTTTTTCACAAACAGAAGTTATTTTATATGTTGTTTTCCTCCCCCACCTAATCCTTCCTCTCCCCCAGCTAAATAACCTATCCCTCCCTTCTCCCTGTTCCTGTCTCCATCCCTGGTCTTATCATCATCATCAAAATATTATCTATTGATGCAATCATCAGGTTTTTTTTTAAATGGTGTTACTATATATTTATAAGATTGACTGTGTTTGCTAAGCATGATGTTCTCTAGGGTTGTCCATGTCTTGCAATGATTAAGACAGTTGTCATTGTTTTTTATTGATGCTATTATATTATCTAGTATGAATATACCGGAGCTTGTTTATCCATTCTTCTGTAATTTGGGCTTTGGGTTGTTTCCATGGCTTTGCTATAAGGGAGATGGCTGCAATAAACATAGGTGTATATATATATATATATATATATATGTCTGGTGGTGCTGTATTCTTGATTTCATCAGGATAGACACCCAGAAGAGAGATCACTGGATCATGTGGTGCTTGTGTTTGCATTCATTTAAGAAAGTGTCACACTGATGTCCACAGTGGCTGGATAGTTCTACAGTCACCCCATTAAGGTAAAAGATGGATTTAAGAGGATATTGCTGTTTTAATTCCTTGAGATGGACTGTGTAATTATATATAGTATGTTTCTTCTTTTAAAACATCCCTTCAGATTCCTTATCCCTCAAACCTAACTAGTGGTGTGAGTGGCTAAAAAAGAAGAAGGAAAGTAATACTGAAATGGACTTGTAATTTTTAGTGACAAAGAAATTCATCTCAAATACACAAAGAAATAAGAAATTACTTTTTTTTTTTGGCCTGCTTGAGCTTTGCCTGGGCCTGGATCCTCTTTACTGTTGTACCTTTAGGGCTTAGCGCAAAGCCAGGTACACACAACCCAAGCCATATTGTAAAACGTTGCTGAATGAGAGAGAAAAATATACTAGGGGAACTATAATAGCTATCACATAGAATACGTTATGTCTGTTCTGGCTGTCATCAAGTTCATTGCAACTGTCAAGCGCCCCTACCATCTGACAGGGAAGAGGTGCTCCATAGGATGATCTTGTCTGCAGCCTGGAGTGTGCGGCTCCCCAGGTCTTTTCTCTCACCAAATCGCTGGGTGAGCCCTTAAACCACTCTGCCACCAGGATTCCGTGTGTGGGGTTTATAAACAGGAAACTCTGGAGAAGAGCATTAAAATATGGCCTGGGCGGCGAAAAAAAAGCCTTATGTAGGGTTTTGGGAACCAAACCAAACCAAACAAACTAACAAAAAAGTGTTCATTCCATGAGGAATGGGGAATAATTTAATGTCTTGTAACAAAACTTGTTAGCTCTTTCTTCTAGCAGGACTTGTCTTCTGTCAGGACAAATGTCTACTGGCTGAAGGAGACTAAAGTGGGAGGATTAAATCATGCCAATAGGCTAGACCAAAAGAATGCAATAGATGGGGAAGAAGAAAAAACACAAGAGATGAAAATTCATGAAAGACACCTGCCATTTGGTTGGATATGAAGGACTACATAATAATAAGAATGTCCGTCCCCTGCCAAGTGATATGCCAAGATTGAGGAATGGGGAAGAGCAGAAGAGAAGCGGGGGGTTGGAGAAGGAAGATGATGAATTGCATCTCGGCCACTATCGAGCCATTTAGAACCACGAGGGACGACTCAGACCCCAGGAGCTTGTTGGGCACACCCTTGTGCTAAGCAAAGCTCTGTTTTCCTCTCTTTTGATAACTGAATATACCTTTAGTTGAGTTATTTTCATTGTTTACAAAAACAACTTAAATTAAATGCAGATGTTCTTCCACAAGGAAGTTAAACCCCCTCCTGGGCACTGCACAGACAGCCTCCTGCACAAGAGCCTCCATTCTCAGTTTGGAATTCAGCCAGCACGGTCATGAATTAGCCCACACTTGTCTTAACAAACACAAGATCATATGCTACTGTTCTAGAACGTACTTTTGACTTTATGTAGGGTGAACACTTGTTCTGTCCTAGTCTGCTCGTCCTTTAAAAAGGTATTATATTGTGATGTGTTTTAGAAAGTAGTTAGCCCCTCTCCTGATTATGGATATTTAGGATATGTTCACCCTGTGGTATTCTAAGCAATAACTCAACAATCTTCCTGAATATATGTGTCTTGTGTGCATTTCCTCTCCTCTTTAGACACATGGTAAAAGTAGTCACTGGCTCCACCTTTCCAGAGCACTATAAGGCTATAATATATCAGAATGGAATAGGGCATCTAGGATACATCCTCTGGCCCAGAAACCCATGCTGGGATATAAATAAAAGAGGGGTTTCGGAGGTAAATACCTTCAATGTCTACTAGGTACTCCTGGGGGGAAGAAGGAGCATTCATCCCCTTGTCCCCTCCAGAAATAAATGATTCCTTGTGAAGTCAAGGCTGGACTCTACAAGTGAGGCTCTTGGGGCAATTTTCTTTCTTCGGTTTAGTTTTCTCACTGAAGCCTGGCCCTCTGACAAGCACAGCCTTGGTCCCGAGAGAGTGCCAGATACCTGCTCCTGGGTCCTCACACAGTGGTGGGTTCACAACTGGATCTAACACTCTTGCCACCAGAATGTGCGAATTAATTTACCTTCCCATTTCTCAAGTTAGATCCTGAGCCCCCCAAGGGAAAGGAACTGCTCTTTTCCATCTTTGTGTTGTCAGTACATAAAGTAGATACCGAGGAAGCTTTTGTTGCACAAACGGACATATGTGCAAATGAGTGAATGAATGAGAGATCACATAACTACTAGAAAGGTTCTGTGTGTGTGTGTGTGTGTGTGTGTGTGAGAGAGAGAGAGAGAGAGAGAGAGAGAGAGACAGAAAGAGCTTAGTTGCTATTTTCAATGTTCTGCCACTATCAATGCCCCTTATGAAATTTACGAGCCATTCAGGAGATCTGCATAGAATAGTTCTGATACAAACAGTATCTTGATCGCCCGTTTTCTGCTTTACCCTAAACCTAAGTTTTCCCCTTTAAAAGAAGAACTGAGTAAAAGTCACCTGGCATACCCTAGTTGGTTTTCGAAGGTCCTACCACCATCACTCAGTGTTGTCCAGTGGCTTCGGATTCATAACAGCCTTATAGGACAGAATAGAGCTGCGCCATAAAGTTTCTGATGCTTTACTTTTTTATAGCACAATCTGCTCATCTTTTTCCTCTAGATCAACTGCTGTGCTTAAACCACCCCTCTTTTGGCTACCCGCCACTGCACTACCAGGGCTGGGTGGAGACACAGGAGCCCCCATTCCTATTACACATGTGCACATATATTACTTATGAGAGTAAGTCAAAAGTACAGGCACAGGGTTTGCTATGAAACAGGAGTGGTACAAAAAGAAAAGCAATCACCATTAATTTATACAGGAAATATTGTGGCAGAGTGGGTTAATCACTGCATTTCCAACCAGAAAATCAAGAGGTTTTCTTTTGTTTTTCAGGCTTTTATTTTATTTTTTCCAACAGTTTCATTAGCAAGTACGGTAGTTACATAACCTGGTGTCAATTTGGGACTTGAGAGGATTAAGAGTGAATGAGTGGAGTATAGTCTATCAATCGGGTTATAGCCAATGAGGCCTCTGTGTGGGCATGGCCTTCCCCTGAGGATTCTGGGTATTCTTGTATTTTCCTCCTTGGAGGTAGAAGACACGTCTCCCTCTCTGCTCACTCCCTTGGAGACACTCTATGGACAAGACACATGACGCTACAGTCTGGGAGTTGGAGAAACCACATGGACCTACCCTGATGCTACCAGACCTCTGGAGCTGGAGAAGCCATGTAGAGACCCCTGCCAGCGCTGAGCTGCTTGCAATGCCATTGTATCCATAAGACTTCCAACCCATTGGCCTGTGATCCTCCTGAATTTGGTATCATTGCATGTGTTTAGTGAGTCTGAAGAGGATTTTATAGATTGTTATCAGACATATGCGCTAATATTAGACTTATGGATTTGATCTGGTTTGGGTTGGGCCATGTTCTCCATATTCAATTGCTCTTGTATATAAACCTTTGTTACATACCTATGAGTGTCTATGAATTTGTTTCTCTAATCTACCTGGACTAACATAGTAAGTAATTTACATATAATATAATTCAATAGTTCAATCATTCAATCATATCAAGGAAATTTGTACAATCAGCCCACCTTAATTTTAGAGCCTTCCACCCTCCATGGTTAAATAGCCTATAAAATGAGTGAGTTATGCAATCACAATCTGTTCCAGTGTTCCCTCCCCTCTCCTGTCTTCATTATTTACTCCTGAAACCCCCTTTCCCCCAACCACCACCCATCCCTGTATTCCCTATATCCCCTTGTATCAGTTAATATCATTATGCAACCACTCATGTGCTTCACAGCTGTGAGACCGAACAAAAAACAATTAAAAAGAAAATTATGCTAAGGCGGTAAGCTTTGAAACATAATAATAGTGTAAAGACAAAAATACAAATAATGCATAAGAAGGAAAAGACCCCCAACCACATTCAAAACGCCAGGGACAAAATCTCTATCATGGAATTAGTGAGAGATACTTGCACCCAGAACAAATACAGGTCACGTCTTCAGGGTGGTCAGTCACCTGGCCAAGTATGGAGTTCAATCCAGCATAATCAGGATTACAATGGCCTCTGCCTGATAGTAAGGCAATTATAAGGCTGATCAAGACTCTTGCTTGTGGCAAGAGTGGATCTGCCAGTGGCTCAGCCTAACCAGATACTCTGCAGATGGTTTTGGGGCTTCCACCACCCCTCATAGCCCTCCACAAATTGGGTGTTCAGAATTTTGGCTCTGATACTTTTCTCCTCCCCATATTTGAATTTTTTAATTGTCATCTTTGGATCACACAAGCTGGTGTGCTTCTTTTCTATAGACTTAATTGACTACTTGTTTAGATGACTGCTTGTTTGAAAATAAGCCTTAAGACCCCAGACACTATTCTGATTGATAGCTGGAAACCACCTGCTTTCTTCACCACACTTTGCTGCAGTACCCTTATCTTCAGTGATCACCGCATGAAGGTGAGTATCAGGCAGGGCCATGATGTAAGAACTGATTGTTCTTCAGTTTGAACTGGGGTTTAGTGTGAGCCCAAAATCCATTCCTGAATATATGCCTTGTTTTTTTTAATTTGCTATAACTTGGGAGCCAATATATATGTCATATATTCCATAGTTTAATCATGCCAAATATAATAGTACAATTTCTTCCATAATCATACATGTTTTCCAAAACATACTTTTCCTTCCTGACCTTCTTGACATCATCTCCCTTTTATCTCCCCCAACCCTATAAATTCCCCTTCCCCAAAATCCTTGTTATATTTTTTGTAGGTTCAACATCTCTGGGTTTCATTTACCATAAAATAAAGAAACAAATAACACAACATCAAGAAGGTGAGGCCCAATGGCAACGAACTTCTGAGATGTGCCCTATTATAAATAAGCATAAGCAGACTATAACAGAACGGTCATCATGGGATTGCCGGAATGATGAGTATCTTAATACAGTATACAAGTTGTTGACATACTAAGACCTTATATCCTCAGGTTACAGGTGTGCCTGGGGTAGAGTCCAGATCATCCAGTGGAGTTCCTATTTGGGGTCCCATGGATGCAGCCTCTGGAGCATGCCATGCACCCCAAAGATCTAGGATTCATTGTCCCAGTGTTCCGTGGTACCCGGCTTGGGTTCCCAGGATACCCCCAGACACCCCAGGTCAATTTTGCTTTCCACTATACACCACCTAAGACCTGTCCTACATAATGATCCCAATAGCATCCTTGGTTTCTCCTCCCCACACCTGGAAGTCAACCCCCCAATAGGCATGCACCTATGTTTGCCCACACTTGACCATTCTGTCTTCCCTCTCCTGTTCTGCCCCTCCCATCAGTAAACCTCATCCCTCTGACAGGGTTGCCTCCCTCTCCAGGGGACCTCACCCCAGATCTATATGGCTACCACTCGGCAGACAGCATCCTGCCCCTCTTCCCTGACATTTGATCCCAGCTGTCCTGATATCCCCTCCGGACAAGAGGTCAAGAGTTCTAATCCACCAGCTCCCGTAAAGAGTTACAGCCTCGGAAACCCATAGAGTAATTCTATTAGATCCTATAGGGTCACTATGAACCAGAATCAACTCATTAGAAGTGAGAGACGCCAAAATTAACCTACCCAATCATACTATTAATACAAAAATCCTAACAAAACATAGTGTTCCTCAAAACTCATTGCCATCGAGTCGACCAGGACTCATCAAGTCCCCAAAGGACAAAGCGGAACTGCCCCTGTGCCTTTCCCAGACTGTCAGAGAGCCCAGTCTCCCCAGGCTCTAGCCCATCGTCAGCTGCTTAGTGCGCAGACGCTGACTGAACGCAGTTGTCCAGAAAGGAGCTGGGCAATGCCACACTCACAGCTCAGGTTGTGTGCCGCCTCCGTAAGGTTCGCTGCAAAGCGGACCCTGCATGCTTCTTTTAGTCTTTGCCCTTTTTTCCCTAAAAGCAAAAATGCTCTTCCGATTTCTTTTGGTCTTTTAGGTCTTACATAAAATCAAAATGGCACAAAGCAAGCTGTCAAAAAGCTAGGAATACCTGCATGCATGTACATGTAACATATGAGGAGGCTTCTAAACTTCACAGAGTAATTCCTCTGTCTTTTCATTCCATTTCCTTTGAGCTATTTGAAGGCCCCACATAGGCACATACGTTATGTGTATATGCATTTATACGCACACATATAAAATCAGTCCACTATACTTCATAGACATTATTTCCTCGAATAAGATAAAGAAGTATATCACTGTTTAAAAGCGATTGCGGAGATGGTTGTTCAACTTGTACAACTCGTGGTGATGGTTGTACAACTCACTGTGATTGAACTACTGAGAAATATGATAAGTAAATTAAATGCCAATAAAACTGGGGGGCGAGGACATTAAGTAAATAATGACACAAAATGTTTAGACAAGGGGTTACCCAAGACAAAAAGTGATTAGGACACGTGTGGAGGAATGACATTTACTTCATACAGGGACTGCGCTCCTGCTTGAGGTGCGAAAGGGGCTGGAGATGGAGCGTGATGAGGATCCCACGTGGGGAATGCAGTTGCTGTCACGGCATTAGTCACTGAACGTGGTACAATGACAAAACTTCCATTACATGCATGGTGTCACACTGAATCCTAAAATACGAAAGCCAAAAAAGGTGGCCTAGAGCACAGCCCTAAGTGAGGAGCTGGGGGTCGAATGCCTGGGATCTGTGAAGCCCGGCGGGTGGCTTAGCAGAACCACTGCTTCGAGCCTGGGCCAAGCCAACCAAAGTGACACGGCGCACACCGGACCAAGCCTGCAATGTGCCAGGGCCGCCTCACGTCTGTCCTCTTCACGCGGCCATGTCCCCTGGGGTAGCAGTTACCTTTCCTTGTGTTTAGCTGCTACTTTCCGTTACTTTGGTGTACTTCCTGTTTAAAAACAAAACAAACAACCGTCCTTGCCTTAATAAAAAAGAACTTTAAAACTGCTGTTGCTGAGAAACTGGATTCGAATGAGGGTAAACCTACCGAGAACTCTCCCTGGGCCTTATCTTCAGCAAAGCGGATTGTCAGGAAGCAGACAATGCAGTTTGTCTCACATTATCTGTAATATGATAGACAGTCCTTCATTTTAACAAGGTGCCAATGCCAATACGGGCCCCGCTGGGGGAGAACCGGAGGCAATGATTTCTCTAGTTATACAAGTGGGATGGATCCCTGGGGGGAAGAGGCAATTGATAATGCCTTCCACTGGCTGCCACAGGGAGGGGGCCCTGGGGTGAGTGCCTGTGCGTGGTCATCCTAGTTCCCTGGCATTGTTCACAATAGATGGAGAAGCACGGTCACACATAATTATTAGCAATCAGGAACGCCAAGGGGGCTACACATAACTAATGTAACAAAGTGACCAGGAGGGGGAAACACTGAAACCATGCCGAACAAGTGGTAGCTGCAAAGCTGGAAGCAAATGGTCAGAACTTGGCCATCCTTTACAACCCAGAAGAGGAGCTACCCTGAGGGATGGAAATCAAATCAGAGAAAATCTCACGTGTGGAGTCAGAGGGACTACATTTGGTTTGAATTCTAACACCGACATGCCCAATGCTGTGATCCTGGGAGGTCGCGCCCCTCTTTTGGGCCCCACATGCTTGTGAGTGCTTGATAGAGGACGAGTCGGAAACAAAGGAGGCGCTCCATGTGGCAGGTGGCTCCCCATGTGACAATGGGTTAAGCACGCTAAACATCATGAGGAGTCCCCAGGAGCAGGCAATGTGAAGGTCTCCATGATGTGGAGCCGAGTCAATAGCAACTCACGACAGCAGTAGCATTTCTGTGAATGAAACAATGTCGATCAAATTCCTAATACAATACGTCATTTGCTCTTTTCATAAACATTCTAAACTCAATGCCATCAAGTCACTACAGATACATCCTAACCCTTTGGGACAGGGAAGAACTGCCCCTGTGCATTTCCAAGATTGTAACTCTTTCTGGGAATAGAAAACTCCGTCTTTCTCCCTCAGAAACATTAACGCGACAAATAAATCTGACAAGCAACCTTTGTCTCTAATTCCTGCTCTGTGATGTGGACGAAGTTCTATCTCTAATGAAAACAAAAGCACCCCCCACCCCCACCCACCCAAAACAAAACCCTCACTGCCATTGAGTTGATTCTGACTAATAGCAACCATATAAGACAGGGTAGAATTGGCCCTGTGATTTTTCCATGACTGTCAATTTTCTCCCATAGAGGTGAGTCACTGACCTTGCAGTTAGCAGTGCAAGTCGTAACCCACTAAGCCATTGGGCACCTGGAAAGCTAAGGCAGTTCCGTGGCATTTGGGATCTCTCACAGAGTCCTTCCATCACTGCAAATGATGGCCATCTTGAATTACACTTGTGAGTGATCCCTGGTGGGGTAGTGCCTATGTGCTGGCTATGATCTGCCTGGTTGGCAGTTGAAAACCGCCAGCAGCTCTGCCGAACAAAGACCGGGCTTTCTATTCCCATAAACAGGGACAGTCTCGGAAACCTACAGAGGGCTGCTATGAATCAGCACTGACTCAAGGGCAGTGAGTCTGGGGCTTCTGGGGGTCAAAGGTAGTTCTCTCACTGTTCCCTTCAACAAATAACAATTGTTAGTGGCACCTTCATCCCCTGATACTGATGTAACAGAAATAACACAAGTGGGTGGTTTTAAAGAACAAACATGTATTTTCTCACAGTTCAGGAAGCTGAAATTCTGAATTGAGGGCCTTAGCTCTAAGGGAAGGCCTTCTCAGCTGACTCTTGGAAGAGATCTTTGCCTCTTTCATTTTCTGTAGCTCCTATCTCCTTAGTTCCTTGGCGATACTCTTGTGGCATCTATATTCCCCCACTTCCAGGTTTGTGCTTATTCATAAGTCAAATCTGCTTTTTCTATAGCTCAAAGATGATAAGGTTGAGGGAACACCCTATACTAATATGGTACTATTAACACAACAGAGAGACTATTCCCAAACGAGGCTACTTCCTCACACAGGCAAAGGAGTTCCAACACATATTTTGGGACACAATCAAATCCTTAATCAAAGATCATCGCTGAAGACAAAATGGGTGCATAAGCAAATATGATGAAGAAAGCTGATGGTGCCCGGCTATCAAAAGATATAGCATCTGGGGTACTAAAGGCTTGAAGGTAAACAAGCAGCCATCTAGCTGAGAAGCAACAAAGTCCACATGGAAGAAGCACACCCACTTGTGTCTTCATAAAGTGTCTATGGGATCAGGTATCAGGCATCTAAGACCCAGAACAAAATCATACCGATGTGAATGAGTGGGGGAGGGGCGGAGTGGAGACCCAAAGCTCATCTGTAGACAATTGGACATCCCCTACAGAAGGGTCACAAAGAAGAGAAGAGCCAGTCAGGGTGCAGTAGAGCACCAATGAAACACACAACTTTTCTCTAGTTCTTTAATGTTTCCTCCCCGCCACCCCACCCCCACTATCATGACCTCAATTATAACTTACAAATCTGACTATCCCAGAACATGTACACTGCTACAGATAAGAGCCTACAACACAGGGAATCCATGACAGAGAAACCCCTCAGGACCAATAAAGAGAGTAGAGATACTAGGATATCTGGAGAAATGGGGGATCGAACACAAGGGTTGACATATAAACCCCTTCCAGGGGGACGAACAGAAAAGTGGGTGAGGGGAGACAGAGGATGATGTAAGATATGAAAATAATAACCTATAATTTATCAATGGTTCATGAGAGAGGGAGGCTGAGGGAGTGAGGGGGAAAATGAACTGATATCAAAGGCTCAAGTAGAAAGAAAATGCTTTGAAAATGATGTGTACAAATGTGATTGATACATGGATCATGTATGGATTGTGATAAGAGCTGAAAGCACCTCCAATAAAAGTACTTAATAATTTAAAAAATGATATGTATTACATAATACACATATGTAGTCTCCAAATAATTGCCCCTGAGTGGCACAAATGGCAAAGCACCAGCTAAAAGGTTGGGAGTTCAAACCCATCCAGCGTGCCTCAGATGTGCAGCCTGGTGATCTGCTTCAGAAAGGCCACAGCCCATGGAACAGCTCTATTCTGCAAGTGCTGGTTTGTCGTGCACAGTAATGACCTGTTTGCCAACCAATAGCAAAAACACGATAAATGCAAAACTAGGAAAAGCACATGAATCATGGCTTCTTGCTATTGTTATAAAGTACCACCGGTTATTTCCAACTCCTAGCTACCCTACTGAGGTAGTTACATAATTTCATGTCAAACTGATAAATAGACTGAGGGATGGCTTTTTGTCTGTCAATTAGGTCACAGTCAGATGATGCCTCCTTGTGGGTGTGGCCTTCTCATGAGGATTCTGGGAACTTCCTCTCTTTCTCCCTGGAGGCGGACCACACTCTCTGTCTCTGCTTCACATTCCTGTTGACAAGACACATGGAGTGACGGTGATGACAGCCAGGGCCCTGGTGATGCTTCTGCCGCCATTGGATCCACAAGACTTTTCACCTACCAGCCTGTGATCTTCCTGCATTCAGCATCATTGAGATTAACTACGTGTTTCTGAAGAGTAATTTATGGACTAGTATTGGATTTATGCGCTAATATCGGACTTGTGGACTTGATCTGGATGGGGCTGGGATGTTTTCTTAATATACAATCACTCTATGACATAAAGCTCTCTCTTACACATAAAAAGAAAAAGGAAAGAAAGAATGGCTATGGGTAGCTGGGCTTTCGCTGTCTCTTGCATATAGCAAGATAGCTTATCTTGCATGTGTGACCTGCTAGACTCTATATACTAGAGGTAGAAGAGAAGCTATTACATGGATCATACTGTCCTTTCATGGTTTCCTGGTGGATTGCAAAGTAGAACCCATCGTTCATGAGATGCCTTCAATTGCAACTCCCTTTGGCTGGCTGTTCCTACTTGCCAGAGTTTCTGTCTATGGGAAGCATCTCTGCCTCTTCCCTCTTGGGGTCCCTGACCCTACAATTGTATGTTCTGGGAAGGATCTCTTTAGAATGACCCCCAGACAATAGGCATACCACAAGGTCTATACTCAACCCTGGGACTTGCACATTTTTGAGCCCACAGAGGTGAATGCAACCATGTCCAAGAAAACCTCAGTCCTGCACAAGCAGCTAGACTGTGCTCGGGTATGAATCCAGTTTCTATGAATCCAGTTCCTAATGAAGTCACATGATTCAGGTGGGCAAGGAGATCCACTCCACTCTCCTGATTGCTGCTGGGAAACGCTGACAATCTCAGCACTTCGTTTTCAACTAAATCCTTGTAAAACCGTCTTTGGCTTTCTTTTAATTCAATCCTCCCTGTGAGTGGGATGCTTAACGGTCATCTAACTGATTTTTGGCTATCCGATGTGAAGTGTTACATACGGCCCACCACTTCCTTTGGAACGCAGCATATGTTGCATCTTGGTATCTCAGAATTTCAACTCTGGTTCCATTACTGAGCATGACTGCTGTTCTAGTAGACGGCGATATTAGATAGGCCCCAGGACTGCAGCTTCAGAGCCTCTGACTCTTGTTCTGTTTTAGTCCATGCTACTGCCTTTTAAAAGAATGTTACGTTCTAGCTTTGTAGAAAAATATAAAGAAAAAAAGTATCTACAATCCTAAAAACTAATCCCATTTCTTTGCTAATAATAAAACAATTCCTGGATTTTTTTTCCCTCCCCGAGAAAGACTTCACCCTCATCAACACCCCAGGTCTTAGCACAGCTAGCTTATTGCTGTTCAGTTTCAAGCTCAAATAGCAGAGGCCTTGACTGACAGTGTGAATGATTGTGCAGCGAATTCACTTGCAAGATTCACCTCCAATGAATGGAAATATTCCCCATACCACACTGATGCTGGGGTTGGCAATGTGACTTAATTTAACAATGAAATGTTCGTACACATACCAAGCAAGGAGAATCTCCAATAAGTTTGCACAGTTGTATACGTTGGTGCTCTGCCATGGAAAGACTGTCTTCCAGTGGCTTTCGCCCTCTCAGCATGGGCGCCACAGACAACTGATGTAGAACAGACCAGAGCTCAGCCTGCAACGGCAAGCCCAGAAGACCCCAGCTGAAAACAGAGCGGCCCCACCCAGCTCAGCCCGCCCCAGCTAAGCCGCAGTTGACTTGCAGACACAAACCTGGGAGAAATGCTGGCTGCAGGGCTACTAAATTGGAGGGTGGTTGGGTTTTGTGGTAGAACATTTGAAGCGTAAGAACGGAGCCCAGGCTACCTAGTGTTTTCTCACTGCCTTATCATTGACCTTCTCCCGCTCAGCTCTTCGCACCCTCGGAAACTGTTCTGTTTCTGTTTTCTCCTTATTATTTCCCCAGTACACGTAGGTTCCTAAGAGTTAGGCTCTTGATGTTTTTGAGTAAGCCTATCACATTGTCTGGCATGTAATAGCTATTCAATAAATAATTGACAAATAGCTGATTGGTTAGACAAGCAGTCCTTTGATGGCACAAACAGGCACACAATGGAAAGGTTTTTGGTTCAAATGCATCTCGTGGCACCTTGAAAGGTCACAGTCTTGAAACTCTACGGAGCGCAGGTCTGTCTGCCATGCATGGCACTGCCATGAGTCAGAATCAAATCAGCAACGTTTCTAAAGCAAAAGAGCACCAAATGGAAGTGGGTTTACTCTCCTACAGTCTCTCTCCCTAAAGCTCACACTCGCGTATATAGTGTATGCAATCCTAGGGAGGAAAAATTATAGATATGTAGTATACGTGTGGGAAAATTATAGATATGTAGTATATGTGTCTGCACATATATGTGTACATATGAGCATATATACATAAACTATATGTATATGTAGATAGAGGTATGCAGAGCCTATACAACTGTTCTAGTCCGTCCTATAAGATTACTCTGAGTTGGAATCAACTTGAAGGCAGCAGGTTTTCAGTAACAGGAAAGGTAGAGAAGGAAAGAGGACTCTATGAGTCTTGTGAGGTTTATGTTGTGGCTGTTATTCTATTACATCATTCTATTTATAGTGCCATTCACCTTGTTATTGTTCTTGGTTTTTTTAACTTGAAGTGTACATGAGAGAGCTTCCAATATTGACATATACAATCAGCAATCAAAATCAAAAGGTCAATGACACACCACTCTACCAAATGAAACTTCATTTAACGATTTATTCCTTGGATAGGTATCCCCCCACAAAGTTTTGCTTGATTTACCCACTGCGATGGTGTTGATTCTGAGTATTGGACAGAGTAGAACTGTCCTTTTGGGTTTCTGTGGTTTGATATTTTTATGGGAGCAGAAAGCCTCATCTTTCTTGAAAAGACAGACTGCTGTGTTTGAACTGCTGCCCTTACTCTTAGAAACCCAGTGTTCAACCCATTCTGCTACCAGTTTTATGGTACTTCCAGTAATGTTTTTGCATCTTGAACATGGTCTACTATATCACACATATTCTGAAAGTTTGACCTGAATAGAAGAATGGCCATCTTGTTTGGAACACCTAAATCATACCTCCTTGTTATGTCCTGAATTGGTACTACACACACACACACACACACACACACACACAGGGGGAGAGAGAGAATCAACATAGCTGGACCATGATTCTCAGTGCTATGTAATTATCCTGCCTTTTGCGATCTGATGCAATTATTCTGTGCTATAAATCCTCACATCTATGGTTTTAATGAGGCAGGATTAGAAGCAGTTATGTTAATGAGGTAGGATGCAATCTACAGGATTAAGCTGTATTTTTAGTCGATCTCTTTTGAAACTCAGAAGAGATTAAATAAATAAGCAGAGATCAGAGAAACCTCAGTCCCACCAAGAAAGAAGATCCTCAAGCAGATTTTGTCTTTTGGGCTTATTGTTTCTGCACTGAAGCAGCCCTGGTGCCACAGTGGTTGTGCACTTGTGAGCTGAAGGTCCGAAGTTTGAAACCACCAGCCACTCCTCTGGAGAAAGAGAAAGCTTTCTACTCCCGTAAAGAGCTACAGTTTTGGAAACTCACAAGAGCAGTTCTATCCTGCCCTTGTAGGGAAACTATGAGTTATGAGTTGGCATCAAATCTATGGCAGTGAGTTTGTTTGTTTGTTTGTTTGTTTGTATCTTGCCCTGAGAACCTCCTAGATCCAGAAAAAAGATTGATGCCAAGAAATACAGAAATCACCAAGTGACATCACACCCAGTTATCCAAAGGAGACAAAGGCCTCCCCTCCGAGCTGACAGAACAAAGAAAGCCTATCTACAGAGCTCAGAAACGCAAATCAGCACCAGTGTCTATGCCAATTCCTAGTGACCCTGGAAGACAGGTCAACTCCTAGTGACCCTGTGAATTTCCACGACGGTCACTCGTTACAGGAGTACAAAGAGTCCTCTTTCGCTCATGGAGTGGCTGGTGGTCTAGAACTGCCGACCTTCCAAATTGCAGCCCAACAAGTCGCCACTGCACACTGTTCCATAAGCCAGCACCCAGGAGCCATACTTGTAGAATCCTGAAATGGAACAGAATAAATGTGTGTTTGTTAAAGCCATCCACCTGTGTGGCATCTCTGTTATAGCAGCACTAGGTGATGAAGATACCGCAGCAGTCGTGGGGATTTTATGAAAGCTGACAGTCTATAGGTTGGGGCGCAAACCTGTATCCTTTTACTTTTCATTCCCCTTCCCCTTCAATCTGTAGCCCTCTGCCCTCTCACTCTCGTCCCCCAACCTCCTGGTAGCATGCGCTTTAAGGGGCCAGGCTCCTTGGTCAAGAATCACTGTTCTAAGACACCAGGTTTTATTATAACTCCCTCAGCCTTTGGATTAGAAAATCCTGTATTCTCATGTCTGCAAGGAGAAAAAAAAAACTGAAGCAAGTTACAAAGCTTTTAATTCCATTCACAGGAGGGTTTAATTGAGGAATTAAAGGAAAACAAAACTCTACTAAAGACAAAGACCAGGAAACAACAGGACTATGTGGAGACGAAAGTGGAACATCACGGTTGCAAATGCTTCTCTCTCGGCACATTATCGTTATGGCAGCAGTTATCCAAACCCAGGATGTCCACTCAGCTCCCCCACTGAAGGAGACTGTAGGAAAGGAGGGGAAGCAGAAAGCACAAATCAGCAATAGCCCTTCCCCTGCACTGTGCTCTGGACTGTGTGCTACCTGACTCAACTTCCCAGAGTACCCAAGACTCCTAATTCGATACACATTGCAGTCGTAAAGTTGGAAATGTCAGAAGGAAAGAAAGTAGCATGTGGATAATGGCTGTACAACAGTATTACGATATACATAATGCTTTGCTAGGGATGCTTGGAGGTAAAATGGTGAAAGCACTGGTTTCTAACTGAAGCTGTAGCATTTCAAATCTACATGTGCTCTGTGGGTAAAAGATGTGGCATTCAACACCTTAAAGATTACAACCTTGCAAATCCTATGCAGCAGTTAGCTCTACTCTGTCCTGTATGATCACTGAGACTTGGAATCAATTTGACAGCCATAGGTTTCCAATAAACTGATAAAGCATACATCTGGAGAAACAGCTGTGTTTCATGGAAATGGTGGGTGTCCTGGACTGAAAGAATGGGATTCAAATTCAAGCTCTGCCAGCTGCTCTGAGACATTATATGTAAATCTAGAGATGGCAGTGGATGAAGTGAGTGCCTGGGCCATAAAAAGTGCTAAATCTGTGGTGGCTATTCTTATTGTTAATATTATTAAAATATACTACAGAAATGGATTATAAATTACAAAGCACAACAGATGCGTCTTTGAGAGCAGTTTTGAAAGTGAAATGTATTGCTACTATTTGTCACAGTGGTTAGCAGAGAGGTCAAAGGATGATAGCCATCTTGATAGGAAGGGACTTCTAGCATCATTTCATGCAGATGTCTCTCTATTCTTCAGACTGGAAACCTAAAGTCCAAATGTCACTTGCTCAGTCACCCAGCTGTGAGTGGTCAAGCTCACCGGCACCCTTTCACAAGTCCTGGTACTTGTTTTGTAACTCTCCCACTAGTCTGTCTGCATCACAAACTAAGCCAGAGGAAGTCAGGAACAGGATGAGTATGTAGTGCAATGACAATGACAGTCGGCAAATGTCTCAAAATCAAAAGAATTGGCTTCCAATTCCAGGTCAGCCATTTAGCGGCAGTCTGAACTTCTTCAAGTAATTTCACCTTCCTGGGCTAAGATGACTTCTCTGTGAAATGGGGGTCCTAATATCTGCCTCGTAGAATGACATGAAAGAATTAGGAAAGGAACTTAGAAATAGCTCATTAATTAGAAGACATGATGGTGATGGTGAGGCCAGTTGTGAGGATAATGGACAGAATGATGGTGAGGAAGATGTTGGTGAGAATCATATGAGGACCGTGGCAAGAAGGGTGATGAAAATGAGGGTAAGGATGGTGAAAACTACCTGCGGATCAGTCCCAGGCAGGTACTTTGGCATTAGCAGTCGGATGACATTTATGAGGAATCACCTCTTAGAAAAGTTTCCTTAGGTCCTGGCTACAGAGTTAATGGCTCATAACACAGTGAATTCAATAAGAGCAGAGGAGTGAGTGATGGCAACCAAAATTTGAAAGTTAACAAATAGTTCGGTGTTGAACTCCGATGAGATTTCTACCAGAAGAAAAATAAAGAAAACCCAAAAATGTGTGTTAAAAAATATACATTCACTATTCACTAAAAATCTTCAAAACTGAACTAATAGGCAGCATCATGATAAACACGGGAAATATTGACAATATGAGGAATTTCATTTTACTTGAATATGCAAACAACACTTCTAAAGAGAGCCAAAGGCAGATAAAAAAAATCATAGCTCCAGGAGTGGGTCTGGGGCTTGCACTTGATCCAAGCTCCAATTTAAGAACGATTCATTCTTACATCATGGACCTGCTCAATACTCGCCTTCAGGAATGGAACACAGAAGATATGGGTGCTATAGCAAAGTGTGGTGGAGAAAGTAAATCGTGCCCAGCTATCAGATAAAAATAGTGTCTTGGGTCTTAAAGAGTTTATTTTTTTCCAAGCAAGCAGCCATATAAGTGTGACGTCAACTAAGTCCCCATGGAAGAAGCACACCAATATCTGTGACTGAGGAATGGAATAGTGTCAGAGCCTAAATTGTGAGATTCTGGTTTGCAGAAAGTTATGGATGACAGTGGGAGCCCAAGATACTTTTGTGAGATCTACACAGGAAAGAAGCCTCCAGCGACTTTCTCTATCCATAATAGAGGATGGGAGGAAACTGGTTACCAGAGTGTATTGAAGAGATGACTATAGGAGATCAAAATAATAAGCCTGGCATGAACCCTTAAAACCTGGTCAGTTGATCCCCCACCTGATGCATGTTGGGCCTGATATGGCTTTCGACGTATTCTGTGTGTTTTGTTTTGTTTCCATATTGGAGTTTTTCTCAGATGTATTTTGTCATTGGGAGAAACTCTCTTGAATTTTGGTTATATGTTTTTCTGTTCTCCAATATATAAAACCCAGGACGGATGAACCTACAGAGACAGCAAGTAGAGGAAGAGTTTCCGAGGAGTGCAGTGGAGGAAGGTACAGGGTAAAGGGGAGATGATATCAAGGAGTTCAAGAAGAAAGAGAATGTTTTGAACTGATCGTGGTAGCAATTGTACAATACTACTTGATGTAATTGAACTATGGAATGATATATCTGCATTAGCTCCCAATAAAATGGTCTGGGAAAATAAATAAATAAAATAAACTTGTAGAGACTTTATATTTAAAATGAAAATTTTCATTGCAAAATACTTGGTTAGTCTGCTGCAAAAAAGACATCTTGAAAGTGCTGAAAAACAAATATGTCGCTTTGAGGACTAAGGTGAGCCTGACCCATGCCATGGCACGTTCAATTACTTCATGTGCAGGCACATGCCAAACCTGAACAACAAGTACGGAAGATGAAAATAGAATTGATGCCACCGAACCATGGTGTTGGTGAAGGAGGCTGAATATTCAGAGACTGCCAAAAGAATGAACAAATAGGTCTTGCAAAAAGTGCCGCCAAAATGTTCCCAAGAAGGGAGGATGGTGAGACTTTCGACCCCATTCTCTGGACGTGTCATAAGGAGAACTAGTCCCTAAAAGGCGGCATGCCGCTTGCTGGCGTAGAAGGCCAACAACAAAGAAGAAGACTCTCAACAAGACGGACTTGCCAAAGTGACTGCAAGAGTGGGCTCAAACATAGCAGCAAGTCTGAGGCCAGGAGGGGATGGGGCTGCATTGTATTATACAGTCACAACAGTCAGACGTAACTGGATGGCCCCTCACAACAATAACCAATACATTTTAGCCATTTTATTCCCCAGTGGTGAATATCTCACCGTGATTGCACCATCAATGAAATGCAGCTGACTTTCAGCTTCAAGAAGATGCTGCACTTTTGTCTGTGTGTCCTCTTGTATGCCAGCCCTGAGCTGCATAAAGGGTGTGTGTTTAAATATAATTCTGAGATCGTATCCCCAATATTGTGACTCTTCAAAAAGTCTTACATAATTCATAAAGGGTTACAGTGCATCATCATAAACTATGGAAGGTGGTTACATTCTAGAGTGGCAAACAGGAAAGGGTAGGGTGCAGTGAATAAGCAACATTCTGAGCTTCTGTTAAAGGGGATACAAAGGTGCATACGTATAACAGTAAAGGCTGCACACCATGATGAAGGCAATTAATTTCACTGGAGTGTTCACGTAAAAATATGTTGAAATGGAAAATGCTTTCTTATGCATATGCTTAGCATGGCTTTTTATAAAGCAGAAGAGAGGAAAGGAAGCAAGAAAGAGCTATAAGGAAGGGGATAAGATGTACTTGTTTCACACAAATGTCTCTTCTCACATAAATAAAATATTAATGTTAACCATTTGGCAATAGTAATATAAAAGTTTGCTCAAGGAAGGATAATGTTTAAATAGCACAGCAGAAGTTATGTACAACAAAAGTTTTGGACAAATTGAGGCTTCGTGAAATCTTGGAGGGATTTTCAACCACAGACAAAACACAAGTCCCATTGCCAGATACCACGGTAAACTGACCACCAACTTCCCTGAAGACAAGGTAGAGGTAAGATGGATAGGTCAGGAGCCTTCCAGAATCAATTATATCCGTTTTATTTTAAGCCACAGTCAATCATTCCAGGCCACATGAAACTATCAACAACTTAAATACAGTAACTGTCCTTCATCTCCCAGTAGTTGAGGAAAATTGTAAGGACAGCTGACATCTGCAGAGCTGATTAGCAATCAAGGAAATATATTGTCATCGTTATTATTTCCTGGCTTTGCTTATAACTCAGAATAAAGCAAAACATGCTGAGGAATTTCCGTTCAAGGTGGCCACTTACTGAGCAGGCTAAATCAAAAGCAGACTCACAGACCAGGGGAGAGCCAGACAGGCCCCTGAGGCCATCTGAGTTCCCTCAGCAAGCTTGAGAACATGCGAAGAACTCTGGCCTTCAAGAAGACTCACCCCACCTGACAGTGCAGCCATCTGTGAGATGGTCCATCAGAGCTCAGGGCCTCAAGCTCTGAAGTAGGTAGAGGTTAATCCTCAACCACAGTAAGTGAAAGATGAGCCTGCAGTGTTTGGCTGTCAGGGCCACTTGGTGAGACACCCACTTAATAACTTTTGGTGGATGAGAAAGTCACTTAAATCCAACAAGGCCCAGCCATTTCATCTCCAAGAATAATATCATCAGTTCCAAAGGTAATTATAAAGAGTAAACGTTATTCAAGAAAAACATGTAGTAAATATTTTTTATATAAAAGCTGAAATAAGCCAACTCGGGTGAATGATGACCCGTGTGTGTCAGAGTAGACCAGTACTCCATAGGCTGATATGTGAATATATTTGTACAGTTCTCTATGATTATATTAAACATATTTATATTACCCCATAGTAAACAACTAAACAGCCTTGACTTGGACAATCTAGTGATATTTTAATTACACTAATCATGTTACACAACCATCAAACTCACTGATTCATCGCGGTTAGCCATCCAGTGAATTTGGACTCATAGCAACGGAGACGTGCCCCTGTGGGATTCTGAGGCTGTAAACCGTTGTGGGAGGAGGAAACCTCCATGTCTCCCCTGAAGAGCAGCTGATGAGTCTAACTGCTCACCTGGCCATCAGGAGTCCAGTGTGCCAGCCGCAACACGGCCGGGCTCCCTGCCCATCACCGTGAGCAGCACAGTGCTTCCAGGGGCTGGTCGTTCAGTTGCAGCTATTCAGTCCTTTCTTCCAAGGCACCTGTGAACAGACTCAAACGTCCAATCTCCCCGTGAGCAACTGAACACATTAGCTAGTTACACTACCCAGGGACTCCTGCGTGCATATTAAAACAAGTATCACTTACTTTATAGGGCTGTTGAGTGGTTTAAATGCGATAGAAAGCAGACAAAGCATTTTGGGTACTGCCTCCCACATAGTCCTTATGCAATAAACAGCAAGTTTTTGATTAGATTATCCCTGGTGTTCCTTCTAGTCCTACACTCTATATAATTCAATAACCTCTCTCTCATGTAGCATAATTTAAATTTAAGCCCAGGTTTCCTGTTCCCAAATCCAGCACGCTGGCTACCATTTTGATGAGAAATTATTTCCAAAGAGACGGCCCTGATACAGAAAGTCCATCAAGGAACCAAGTGTGACCTTGTCTCTCCTTGGTGAGATCCATGTAGGACAAGCGTTGCTGTCCTTGAAGACTACGCAGGCGCATTGTCACGATGGGAGAAAAATCAGTGGCACAACCTTTCTGGTCTTTTCTTACCAATTGAGTTTTCTCATTTCTAAAACATTCTTCCTACTAAGCCCCTAAACTTCTGAGTGGCCTTTGGGAAAAAGAAACAGAAAACAACTACCAATAGTACATCCTTGGGATCCCCAAAGCACTCATCGTAACTTTCTGAGGTGACCTCTCTACCTTGAATTTAATTGGTCCATCAGATCCCCTCAAAACCCACTGTCTAGATTGTACCTGGCTCTCTGGATCATATTGACAAATCTCAGACCACTCACTATTAACAATTTGTTCCAAGAAATCATCTTCCTTAGTTTGGATCATGCATGGCAGAAAGATGAGCTTTTGAGATCACTTAGCTTCATGTAAGGTTTGTACTTACCTATAAACCATAAGCTTGCTAAGGCCAAGATGTTCACTCAAAATGAACAAATTGCCAAACCTTGTGGGCTCTTGATTTCAGTAGTTATAGCCTCAGTGGTAACTATATGATCTTTGCTCAAGGATTTCAAGACATAAGCTACCAGTTCTTTATTGGTTGAATCTCTTTGTTCATCTCTGAGGTCTTCCTGCTCTTCCTTAAAACACTCAATCCATTTTAAATTGTAACTTGCTTCGAAATTAAAATGTTCTGGGAGAAAGTACACTTGAGTCTTGTTAAAAATTTGCTACTAGCCCTGACATTAAATTGGGTTTTTTTCCCCTCCTAAGGTCACAAAAAGTATCCTTTTTTATGTTGAAGGCACCCTAGTGAGACTAAGACAAGTGTATTCAAGACCTTGTCTTCAGTCAACCAAGGAGCACAAAGACCTGTTTAAACATAATTTGATGGAATAAGCCTGTGCATGTATGAACTGGAACCCTGTGATGATCCTATTTCACTTACCCTCATGTGTGCACCACCCTGTGGGGAGGAAAAGGAGTCAATGAACTAGAAAGATTTCATATGTGACAAAAGCAGTTAAGCACTTGACTGGTGGTAAGGTTGGTGATTTCAAACCCACCCAGAGGCACCTTCTAAGACGAGCCTGGCAGCCTGCTTCTGAAAGCTCACAGTCTTAAAATCCCCATGGAGTTGGTTCTACTCTGCAGGCATGGGCGGCATGCCTTACAGCAAAAGCAACAACATGTGCAACGGAAAACGAAGTCTCAGAAAGACT
This sequence comes from Echinops telfairi, assembly GCF_000313985.2. Classification (NCBI taxonomy): domain Eukaryota; kingdom Metazoa; phylum Chordata; class Mammalia; order Afrosoricida; family Tenrecidae; genus Echinops; species Echinops telfairi. The sequence continues at coordinate 76,205,330 of NW_022111372.1, forward strand.
GTCCTGAGGGGCTAGCGCACAGAAGGGGCCAGCCTACCCACGGGCCCCCCTTGGACCCCGTTAGTAGAAGCCAAACCCATGCAACTGTTACCATACATGAAAGAATCTGAGCAGAGGAGCCTTGTTAATTTTCCCATCACTACGCACTAGATGGAAAACCCTCCGCTATGACAACACGCTGAATAGCATCCTGACTCACAGTGAAGGGTCGGATAGATGCTTTCCCCCACAAAGCAAACGACTCCGAGATAAATTGTTTCCACGGCGTTCGATGTGAGAGGTCTGAGAGTTCTATTAGTTTCAGAGGACAGGGTTCAGCGCAGTAGAAACAAACAAAAAGGAAACATCGCGTCCTAGATGATGAGAGTGTTCTTTTCGTGGTTTATGTGACTTCAGGTGGGGCACCGTAAGCTACGGATCTTTTTGTTTTAATAAATGTGTTTACCAGCTAGGAAAAAGCAGCTTGATTCAGTGGCATCCAGAGCACTCAATTTTGGTAAATTAAAGTTAATAATGCTTCTCCATGAGCTATGATAACAACTCATGACGAATCACAAAGAAAATGCACCTGCACAGGCTTAGAGTAGGGAACCAGTGGAGAGGTCTTGGGGGCTGGCCCCAGTCCCAAATACTAAGTGGATGCCTGCCCCTCCCCCGAGAAGAAGTTATTTCAAAGGATGGCA
>NW_022111372.1:76207464-76208958 GCF_000313985.2 Echinops telfairi
CCCGCTGCCGTGAATGTCACTCACGTCTTTGAATTCTATCCAACATTCCTGGCTGCAAAACTGGGCCAACTCTAAGCTGAGGTTTCTATCTGGAAAGGCATCAAATAGAGAAAGTTGGGGGAACTACAAACAGAGGCTAGAATTAATTACAAATGCATAAATTGTTACCAGGCAACGGTGCAACTACTGCTAAGCATGAAATCAAGCATTATGAAATGAAATGTGTTTTCGATAAACTTTCTGTCATAAATTAAGGATAGGATAACTACATTTCCTCCTGCCTCTGTTGAAGAAGAGGAATAGAATTCACTATTGAACAAAGTTTTCTATGTGGTTTAAAAATAGAATGCTTTATATTCCACTTTATAATCAATGCCATCGTATATTGCTGCAGATCAGAGCAACACAATGGGATGTAATCATTTGTGTAATTGTTATATAGTCCTTGTGACTCTTTTCAAACTAAGGTCCTAATTTGTTTTGCCCTTCCATGCTGGTGACTGGAAGTAGGGTGTCTTTTACTCCATGTGGCTGTGTGTGGTCACTGTAACTCTTGCCCTTCTAATGAGTCCTCTCTTCCTAAGGCAGGTGTCAGAAATTGTGAGGCAGGATGTTCATGGCCAGACTGCTCTCTGTCGAAAGCCAAACTCACTCTTAATTATAGTTCCGTATATTTGAACAGCATTTCTCCATTTACAAAATGTCCCCACTTCCATCATCGCATTTAGTTTCCACAATATCCTTGTGAAAGAGACAGGGAGGGAATTACTATTCACAATGTATACATGCGAAAACATCAGAGAAGCACTTAAAGTCGCAGTTGCCAGCAAGGTCAAGAACAAAGTCCGGACCTTCAAATGCTGTGGATTTCATCCAATAGTAACTTGTCTTTCCACAACCTAGAGCTAGTTTTCTGATTTGAGAAGGATTATTATTCCAGACGAAGTTCGCAAACTCAGAGTGTACAGGGATCAGACAAGTGCTGTCCGGGACTGAAACAAGTCAGTGCAGCATGAGATGGAAGGACGGGCTCTACCTGTGGCAGAGCGGTGGGTGTTTTCAGGGGATTTTTAGCTAAAGCATGTCAATTCAAAACTGCTTTAAACGTGACATGGGTCAAACAACACAAACCCTTTGGCTTGTGAAGAAACAAAACAAGCACTTTAGGGCGTGGCTGCAATTTCATCCCATAGGCTGTGAGTGATTCCTAAGGACACTGGAAGGGCAGACACATTGTGTTGGGGGAAATCTGGTGCGCAATACTTCTTTACAGTGGTAAAGAGTAAGGATGTCACTTGGAGGGCTAAGGTGTGCCTGACTTACGCCATGAGATTTTTTAAGATTGAAAGTACCATGGACCGCCTAAGAAACAAATTAGGAAAGAAGTACAGCCAGAAAGCTCCTTAGAAGCCAGGATCATGTGATATTGTCTTACATACTTTGTACATGTTATCCAGAGAGACCACAAAACAAGCAAGCAAATAAACTTACTAC
>NW_022111372.1:76211223-76233754 GCF_000313985.2 Echinops telfairi
GGAGTACTACGCACTGCTAAAAAGCAGTGATGAACGCATGAAGCACATCGCTGCATGGGAAGAACTGGAGAAAATTATGCTAAGTGAAGCCAGCACAAAAGGATAAGTACAACATGAGTCCGCTGAAGTAAGCTTAAAAAAATGCAAAAGGGAGATAGGGAAAAAGCTACTTTTTACAAAGATTCCTGGGGTGAGGTCCAGGTAGTATGGTAGAGGTCAGACCAAAAACAGGGCTGCACATGGTAGACAACTAAAAAGGAGAGGCGTGGGGGGAAAGAGGGAACAAAAAAGATAGAAATATGTGGCTGGGGAACAGGGCAGTAACCCACCCAAGGGGAGGGTATTGTTTGTGTCTCCACAGGAAAAGAGGGACCACACTTCAACCCAGTGTTCCAGGATGTGAATGCAATATGCCAGCATGGAGCGTGGAGCCAGTGGAGGGGCCTGAGGGCTCGGCCCCAATCCCAACTACCTGGACAGCTGTCCCTCCTCCCAGAAGAATTTACTTTAGAGGACAGCACTGAAGCTGCAGCTTGGGGAGAGGGACATATCTGATCAGAGCACACAGGAGCAGATGAAGAGGGAGGAAGAGAGAATGGAGCACATCCTGGCCCACCAGGCTGTGAGGAAGATATCCCCACTCAGAACAGCCAATGCAACGAGGGGACCATATGGCTGGCCCCACTATGAGACACGACATCACTCACTGACTGATGGCCCGACAGGGAACAACACTGGAGACACAGTGTCTGGATTGGCCCTGGTCTGGCCCCACCACACCACGGCAAAACACTATGGGCATAAGGCAGAGCAATGAGGGTAGCAGAGCAGGGAGGTCCCGAGGGAGTGCCAATGATAGACTTTAGGGCCAGGGCATGGCACCCCATATAACTCGAGCAGAGGACACTCCTAGAGGTCAACAAACAGACCTTTAACTATTTTTTTTTATTTATTTGTCATTGGGTTTTTTGTTGTCGTTTTGTTTACTTTTGTCACTTTGTTTTGCTCTATCTTCTTTTTTGTGCATATTATTATCTCTGCAGGTCTATCTAGATGAGAGAGGCTGCATGGACAGTGTGGAGGAGAAAACAACGGGACCTATGGTTCTGGGGGGATGTGGGACAGGGGGAGGTGGGGGAGGAGGTGGTGTTGACCAACCCAGGGACAAGGGAACAACAAGTGATCCAAAATCAATGGCAAGGAGGGTGTGAGTGGCCCGGTAGGGACTGATCAAGGGCAAGGTAACTAAGAGAAATTACTGAAACCCAAATGAAGGCTGAGCATGATAGTGGGACAAGAGGAAAGTAAAAAGAAATAGAAGAAAGAACTAGGAGGCAAAGGGCATTTATAGAGGTCTAAATACAGGCATGTCCATATGTAAATATATTTATATATGATGATGGGGAAATAGACCTATGTGCATATATTTATAGGTTTAGTATAAAGGTAGCAGATGGACATTGGGCCTCCACTCAAGTACTTCCTCAATGCAAGAACACTCTATTCTATTAAAGAGGTATTCCATGATGCTCACCTTCCCAACACGATCACTGAAGACAAATGGGTGCATGAGCAAACATGATGAAGAAAGCTGATGGTGCCCAGCTATCAAAGGATATAGCATCTGGGGTCTTAAAGGCTTGAAGATAAGCAAGTGGCCATCTAGCTCAGAAGCAACAAAGTCCACATGGAAGCACACCAGCCTGTATGACCATGAGATGTCGAAGGGATCAGGTATCAGGCATCAAAGAACAAAAAATCATATCACTGTGAAAGAGGGGGAGTAAGATTGGGGTCCCAAAGCCCATCTGTAGGCAACTGGACATCCCCTTAAAGAAGGGTCATGGAGAGGAGATGAGCCAGTCAGGGTGCAGTGTAGCAACAATGAAACATACAACTTTCCTCTAGTTCTTAAATGCTTCCTCCACCCCCAGCCCCCACTATCATGATCCCAATTCTACCTTACAAAACCAGCTAGACCAGAGGATGTACACTAGTACAGATAGGAACTAGAAACACAGGGAATCCAGGACAGAAGAATACTTCAGGACAAGTGCTGAGAGTGGCATACCAGAAGAGTGGAGGGAAGTGGGGTAGAAAGGGGGAACTGATTACAAGGATCTACACATAACCTCCCCCATGGAGGCTGGACAACAGAAAAGAGGGTGAAGGAAGACATCAGACAGTGTAAGATATGACAAAAGAATAATAATCTATAAATAATTAAAGGTTTATGAGGGAGGGGGAGTAGGGAGGGAGAAGAAAAAATGAGGAGCTGATACCAAGGGCTCAAGTAGAAAGCAAACATTTTGGGAATGATGAGGACAACAAATGTACAAATGCGCTTGACATACAATGGATGTATGTATGGATTGTGATAAGAGTTGTATGACCCCCAATAAAATGATTAAAAAAAAGAAGAACTTAGAGATCCTTGGCCTTCACTAATTCATTCAACAAATGTTGATGGAAAACTTGGCATCATAGATTATCTACTAAATTCTGATGCTGTAGACCGGCTCTTAGCCTCATGGAGCTTTTATGGTAGTAGGTAAAATAGATATTCCTTGCATAATCACGCAAATAATATAACATTGTAACTATGCTATGGGTTTTGAAGGAAATATCTAGGATTCTATGAGACTGGGGCTAGGGAATCAGACCTGATGGAAGGAAAGATCAGGAAGAAGGGGAATTGAAATGTGGTGCTGGAGAAGAAAGACTGAAAGTATCCTGGCCTGCTAAAAGGACAAACCGCTCTGTCTTGGAAGAAGTATGGCCAGAGGGCTCCTTAAAGGCAAGGATCACAAGACTATGTCTTCCATACTCTGAGCCTAATGTCAGAAGACACCACCCCTTGGAGAGAAGAACAGCATATTCGGTAAAGTGGAGAGCCATAGAAAAAGCAGAAGGCCACCGTGGAGCTGGATTAACCTCATGGCTGCAACAATGGGTTCAAGCCTAGGGACAGAGTGAGGATGGCACAGGACAGGGCAGTACTTCGTTCTGCTGTGCCTAGGGTCACTGTGTTCAGAACCAACTCCATGCCATCTCACAAGAGTAGCTTTCAATGATGAGGTGGCTAAAACTAACATCACTTTAAAAGGCTACCAATTGAGTTTTTTAAAAAGAACAATGAAAGGGGTTGAATCTTTATGCTTCCTTCAGCAAAACAACGTGGCATCTTGTTTTCTCCAGTTTTTCTTTAAGTTTGACGTCAACTCTTTAAGTTTGACACACAGAAACACACTTCAAAGTCATGTATTAACTTTGAGACTGAAGGTGTCTGGCTGCTGATTTAAATCGATCAGAAAGTATAAAACCACGTGTGCTCATGTTTTAAATGCAGAATTCCTGATGGCAAATATTTTCCAACCCACTATGGTGCTCCATAGTAGTATTTCATTATTGTCATTGTCATTGAAAAGCAAGAACAGAAAAGCATATTCATTACTTACTTCTGTGTATATTAAGATAAAAAAAGAACAATGTGTAGTTCTATTTCCACACATTGGGCTAAGCAGATAAGAAAAAGCGAATTAAAAGGCTCATTTGGTTAAAAAACAAACAATCAAAAACCAATGCAAATCCTAAATACAGAACTTAGGAGCCTCTGTAGCTATTGTGTGAAGGAACAATCATCGTATATAAATTTGACAGACCATCCACAAGACTGTTCTTTGTCCACCCCCTCCCCCCAAATAAAACCAACCCAGCTGTAGTTCAGGAGACTCCAATTCATGGCATCCCTATGTGCTCCGCAGTACAGCGGTGTCCCACAGTCTCCAATGGCTGTGACCTTTTGGAAGCCTTTCACTAATTCTCGCTGCCAAGGTGTCTCTGCGTGCATTCTTTACATTAGCAGCCTTGTGCTTAACCACTGTGGGACCGAAGAACTCTAATGCATGCGTAGGTCGGGTAGGAACAACAAATATATTAAATAGATCTTGTAACCTAGAAGAGAAAGCGTTCTTATGAACCAATGAGCAAATACCACACCTAAAAACAACAAGATTGGATTAAGACACCCACACTCACACCTAACACTCAAGACTCACACGAGAGTTTGGCCAACAGCCCAAATTATCCCAGAGGCTCTTCAGGTTTTGCTCTCTGTTGCTTACATATCCCTGACGATTTACAAATTATTGAGTTCAACATGCTGTTTAAAATCTGTGTCATCATGTTGGGATTTTTTTCCCTTTAAGTTCTTCTTCTTCAGCAAAACTGTCATTTTAAGATAGTGTTCTATAAATAAAACTAGAAATGCAATCTTTAGAGATATTTGGTTCTTTATACAATAATTAAAAAGGACAAATACAGGTTATTTTTATTTCTCTCAAATTAGTACAGCCTTTCATGGGCCTCTCCGGGTGGTTTCCTTGTACTACCTATGAGACATAGAAAAAGTACAGGTGGGCATGTTGGCTGTGGTCTCTGTGAATGAGCCCTCTCCCGTGTGAGCGGACAAAGGCAGAAGACTGAGCGAAAGGTTAATGCTCTGCACACTGTTAGAGCTCTCCTCCCACACCGAGACCATCATTTCCCAAATCATGTTTTAAATCTTTTCTATTTTCAGATCATTTGCACATTTGTTTATAAGAAATTAGTTTACAGTAATATTGTTACAAATCCTCATCTTCTCATGAAATTGTGCTTTGCATCAGAATTTACTGGGTAGGTCTATCGGTCTCTTCTGAGGTGCCCGTAGGGCAAAGTAGGCGGGAGCCTGGCTGCTCTGGTTCAAACCCACCACCTGCTCCCCAAGAGAGAGACATAGTCTATTTCCATGAAGAGTTACAGCTTTGGAACCCTTCTGAGGCACTTTGACTCTGTTCTAAGGGGGCCTTACAAATCAGATCTGACCAAGCAGCAATGAATTTGGTTTTGATTTTAGGGCTCTTCTCCCAAAAATCAATTATATAAATTATTTTTACAACTTAAACATTTTTGAAAACTTTGTCTCATAAATCCTTTAAGACCAGTAATATAAAGTAAATGATGATATCAGCAGGCAGTAACAGCTAAAGTCATGGGCCCACCAAAGTAGGGTTAGGCAAATCCACTCCATTTTTTCCAAAAATTACTACCAGTGAGACTGATAGAACTGTGCAGTTTCTATGTTTTAGTAAATTTACCAAAATATTCCTTGCTAAGCTTATGAACAAGAAATAAAATGGAAAATACTTGAAGGTTAAGATAGTAAATTCAGACCAGGTCATCTCAGCATATACGAACCTCAATTAATGACTGGTATAAAATTGGGGTGTTTAAAGGAATGAAACTTCAAATGTTTCTCTTCAATAACACAAAACTCTGTAGAGCTACTTCCATCTCCCTTATGGTTTTTGCTGGCCCCTTTTAATGTCTTTTTCTCAAAAACTAAGAAAGTTCTAGAAATCATACTTGTCCAATGTGTGGCTGTTACAAGTATACCACAAAACAATTCTTGTGTTGCAAAATTGTTGACTAGGTTACAAACGTGATTAGACCACAAATAAATGTTTCACATGTATAAACATGAATTTCTGGATCTAAATTTCAAAATAAATTCATTGCATAATGACATGACAGTTCTTCTGAAGGAAGGTAGGGTTTTACCTTGACCATAGCTCATCTTAGATTGGCAGGGGATCAGCAGAATGAGTTATAGAAAATAACATGAGTTTTAGGATTTGAGATGTGTTCAGGCTCTGATGTCTGCAAACTGTATGATTCTGGAACCTAAGTTCCCTAGGTCTTAGTTTATAATAAAAATTGCTTAAGTAGTCATTAGGATTAAATGTAATAATAGTATTATTAAAATGATGGCAGTAATATGTATCCCTTATTTAAATTATTTGGTATTAGCTACTATGCAAAGTACTAGCCATGCATTATCACATTAACCTACATCCCAGTACAATGCTTGACACATAGTAGGTGTCTAGCTGGATGGCCTCCCAGAATTCTCTAGTAGGATCATTATAACCCCTTAATTACAAGGTCCATCGAGATCATTATTCCACATGCTAAATGCCAGAGGCTATAATCTAGACATGCTCACAGGCTTCTATCCTGAGGAGAACTAGTGCAATCACAATTCACGCCTACAATTCATAACGCTTGTGAATTGGGATTCCTTTTTCAAATTACTACTTGTTTTCTCTGTACATGGGGCCATAGGAATTATAGTCTTTCTTAATGGATGGCCATGTGTGACTCCTGATATTCAACAGCTTGGGATAGGTTTTGGAATGACTTTGGTTTGTTCACGGTGTTCTCCCAAAGCAAATTTAACATATGTGACACAGGCTGTATTTTGGGTCACATTAACTCCAAACATAGTCTCAAAATGTGGTAAAACCTATCTACCATATTTTGAGTCATACTGTAACAGTAAATCAAACTTTTTTTTTTTTTTTTGGCTAAGAGGAGCTATCACAGAGTACCATGGCTACTCTAACTAGAACAGGTGTGACACATTTAGAAGCCAATGAGACAAGGTAACTATGATTGCGGTGACACTAAAAGCCATACCTGTGATAAATAGTTAAAATACTATAGAGATTCAGCCTTCAAAGAATATGGGGACAGAGTGTAAGGTGACCAGATGTCCCGCTTTTAGCGGGACAGTCCTGATTTTTAACAATTTTTCCTGTATCCCCGTGGCATTTTTAAAAAGTCCCGATTTTTGGAAAGAATGCACGACAAGCTAGGGTATATGCTTTTCGGCTGCCATGTGGCTATTTTGCCAGAATATGAGTTTTATCAATGGTGTCCTGCTTTACCAATGTTAAAATCTGGTCACTTTAGTAGAGGGGAGACTTCTTCAAGTGTTTGAAAGGATTCCTACAGAATAGGAGGTAAGTAAATACAAGGAATAAGCAGGATGGACAGATTCAGAAATAACTACTTAAGAACAATGACATATTCAACAACAGAAAACATCAGACCACACTTACAGAAATTCCTGCAGGACTGGAAAAATTTAAGCAAAGGGTAAAGGATCAGACCCTCAGACCATCGTAGACGACCTATCTCCAGCAAGCCCCATATAGTGTTTTCCATCTAAATTTTGTTAAATCTGAATCTTTTGAAAATTGTAAGATATTGTAACTTCCTATCTTTGGCTTCCCAGAACAATCTGGTCGGACATTAAACTTTACACCCTGGCAAAGAAAATCAACTGTCTTAAAGAGTTGCTTGGTGGCTTTATGCCACTTGGTGTCATAACAATGATGCACTTAGCCACTAGCCAAAAACCCATCTAGAAGCTCCACGGGAGAAAGACGTGGTCATTTGTTCTCCTAAAGATTTTTCAAAAAACAAAAGCCACAACTCATTACTTATCAAGTCAATCCTGACTCCTAGCAGCCCTGTAAGGCAGAGGGGAACAGTCCTATGGGATGACGATGGCTGTGATCTTTACAGACACAGACTGCCACGTTGTTCTTCCACACCCTCGCTAGGGAGTTTGAATCCTTTGATTAGCACTGCAGCAGCTACAACCGCTACACCACCAGTGCCCCTTCCTAAGAATTAGAACCTAGTGTTACAGGTTAGCTGTACGCTGTCACCTGGGGTCACTATGCTTCTAAATCGACCCGACAGCACCCAACACTATCACAAACCCAGTCCTTTAGCTTTCTTTCATCCTTTCTAAAATAATGACCTCTGAAGCTACTCTAAACATTAAGATTCTCCGTGCCAAATGGGACAAACTCTTATTTTAGAAGCAGAAAGTACTTGTAGATGGATCCAACTTTATAGAACGCATGCCTTTGGGTAAGTCACTTGAGGTCCCTGATCCTTTTTCTAAAATAGGCACAATGTTTATTCTAATAATCTCATCTATTACAGTTAGGGATTATGTGAAATCAAGCCTGAAAGCAACTCTGAGGCGCCTGTAAAGATAAGGTGTCATCATCAAACACACATTGAAGAACAGAACGATATGGCTTCAAATAGACTCATAAAATAAAAACTATTTTGATCAATATTTAAAATATTTTTATTTTGAAACAGCAATGATGAAAGTACATAGACTAGATAAAAATAGAAAAACCCAACAATAAACTATATGGTGTGTGTATGTATGCCATGTGTGTAACCCCTTTATCCCTGTGCTACCTCAAGTTTATTGATCAATATGTTTTACATCTACTTTGTAACACTTCATATACAAAAGCTCAACAACTCTCTGGTATGGTTTTTGTTGTTTTGTATTGTTTGTGTTTATCATTTTGAAGTCAGAATAGAGCATTTGGGGAAATAAAAAACAGTGTGATGAATTCTCAGAGATTTCAAGTAACAAATTTGATATGGAGAAAATAATAGCATTTCTGCATGATTCATCCTAAATTGTCCCATACATTAGATGCATAGGACAATTGCTACCATCTCCATTTTCCTGCATCTGCTTCGAGACAGAGATTGTCTCATTAGAGTGAGGGTACTAGAGGAAGTGAACTATAAAATTAGAACGTGGTAATAAAAGAGTGGAAACTTTGAAAGTAAGGACATGGAAGTGGCACAGTTATCACAGATAAATACGGCTTAGGGTAAATAGAAAACCATCAAGGGCTGTTACTTTTGGTAGGAAACCTTTTCTCCTTTTTTCTCAAAATACAAAAGTTCAAATAGATAAATAAAATCATGAAGAAATCAAAAGAACCCTCAAGTGCACTGCTATCAAGGGAATCCACCTCAAAGCCCCTTATCGGGCAGAGCGGAACGGATGCCACGGAGTTTCCAAGGCTATACATATTTAATGAAGCAGAGTGGCACGATTTTCTCCTGCAGTGTGGTTGCGGGATTCACACACATTTTTGAGTTAGCATCCCAAAGTGAAGCCCACTGGGCCCCAAGGTTCACCTACTGGGTTACCAGTATCAGCATCACCTGGACATATGCTGGAAATACAAAGTGTCCAGGTTTGAGACAGACTTGTCAATTCAGAAGCTCTGGGGTCAGGTCAGCACTGTTTGAACTGCCCTCCATGTGATCCTAACTTGTGGTGAGCCCTTTCCAAGGAAGGCCTGGGAGCGTCATGGACGTGATTGGTTAGGCAGGACAAATGATAGGACCACAGGAAGAATGGAATGCAAAGACGTGATGCAAACAAGGTCTTAGGGAAATAATCTACATAGACATTGCAATCATCAAGAATTATGACCAATTATCTAAAAGTTCAGGGGCATGCCTGGGGTTTTGTGGATAAGCACAAGCAAGAAATGGCTTGAATTTCAAACTACACATAGGAAGGCCCTGATGTAGGAATAAACAAGAAAGTGACCAGAAAGTCAGCAGGACTGAGTGAGAAACAAAGATGGAGATGGTGGAGAAAGGTTTGCCTTCTTACCCTCAGACCAGCTGGGAACCACAAATAAGGCTAAGTTGGTCAAAAAAGGAGGCGTAATCCGATTTGCCATTTTCTAAGGTTCTTCGAATAGCCACATGGAGAGGAGAAACCCAGCTGGGCTTTAAAAGATTAATAGTTCTAGGAAGCTATTGAATTATGTGACTGGGATGTTACTGGTAGCGAATAAACAGCCATGCTGTAATGCTGTTCAAAACTTTGATGCTATGACTGATTAGAGATAAGGTGAAATATTAAGACAAGCAAGGATAACCTAAGTTTCTGATTTGCCTAATTGATGCCATTTTACTGAGATGGAGAAATGGAAAGGTTGGTTTATCAGTGCGCTGAGACAACAAAAATGTAAAGGCTTCTGATATGAATTATTTTTTCATCATCTTCTAACCTGGAATGTGCTAAGTGTCATAATTCAGCTCTAACTTTTGTAGCTAGAAAACGTTGAGGTAAAAATCCCAATACTCCCACTTGGTAGCTGGCAATACTAGTGCAAGTTAGTTAACCATCTCATCTATCACAGAGGGATAACAGGACTTTATAACTGAGAATAAAAACCTCCTTTCTTCCAAGAAGTGTGATGATTCTGTGCCTACCATCAGAGGTAGCTCTCTATTTCCAACAAACAACCAGCTAAGTGAGGCGTGCAATGTGGAATCAACTAATTCCACATGAAAGAAGCACATCAGCTTGTGTGACCCAAGGATTGTAAAGAATGAAATAGAAATGTGAAGGAAGGAATGGATGGTGTCAGAGCTGAAAGTGTGAACACCTGGTTTTCAGAAGGTTATGTATGACGGTGGAAGCTCAAAATCCATTTGCCGGCCCACACATCGATTAAGCGGCCAGTGAATCCTCCCTGATCATAGTTGAGGGACGTGAATAGTCCTGTGATCAGACAGAGAGCACTGTAAAGTCAATTATGGCAGACGCAGTTAGGTCAAAATGTAATACCATTTGATTTCCCTTTTGACCCTATTAAAACTGTTTCAGTTGGGCTTTTTTTTTAAGTGAAGAGAAAAACAATGTTGATTAAGCCCCTAGTGAATCCCCTCTGACCATGGGCCAGGGATGTGAATAGCCTTGCTTAGAGGCAGGATATATTTGAAAGTGGAGTGCAGCAGGTGCAGGTAGGTTAAAATGTACCACCATATCACTTGAGCTCCCTTATGAGCCATCTAAATTTGTTCTAGTTTTTTATATTTTATGCATTCTTCTCTGTTGAGGTTTTTTATGTTTCACTTTGTTATTGTTGGTTTTTGTTTTATTATGTTTAAAATATTTTCTGTTTATTAAATACAGGATAGGTAGATCTATAGAGGCAGTCGGTGGATTAATAGTTCCTTAGGGGTAGGGCAGGAGAAGTTGTAGGGAAATGGAAAGCTAATAATGTGGAGTACAAGAATAAAGAAAATTTATCTAAATCTGATTGTGGTGATGACTGCAATGATTCTTGATGTGGCTGAACTAGTGAATTTTATATGTAAATGATATGCTAATAAAACTGTTGAGAAAAAAGAAACTGATTTTAAACCCATACAAACTGACAATTTTGCACCAATATTGCACCAATGATATTCCTCCATCTGTAAGCCATTCAGCTCCATTAGTAGCCTTGCATAGTTAAAGGTCAACCAAGTCCCTAAACTCTCTGCTTCTAAAAGTCAGGCAGCCCTTGACCCCACTAACCAATGTGTCCTTTTCCTAGCCCATTCCCCTGCCATGCCCTTGAAAAGTAATCACTGTAATCACTATCTTAAACCTGGAGCTTTATACTTTATACTGTGTAGGTGTAATCCCCCAAAAACGTTTGTTTTGTTTGTTTTTGATCAAAATACAAACTTGTTATTATATAATAAATAATTTATTTTTATTATTCTACATTTTACTCCTGTTATTAAATCTGTAGGCTAGTCTGTATTTTAATTCATTCATTTTCTCTCCAAGATTGTCTCTCTATTGTGTGAATTTTCTACATCCTATTTATTTGCACTTCTAACAATGGGCAATTTGGGGCTGTTGTAATTGTTTTGCAATTATAATCAATCTTTTTATGAATATTCTGGTATGTCAACTGGGGTACATGTACAAAAATATACAGTAGAATTGTTGGGTCATAGAGTAGGACAAGGTTTAATTTCACACAAAAATGCCAAAATATATTTCTAAATGATTGCAAATTTATACACCCAAAAGAAGCGTGGTAAAGCTCTCTCCAATATTTTTTATTTTCACACTTAATTTATTTTCATCAAATGAGTATAAAAGATATCTCCCTGATGTCTCATTTCACATTTCACTGGTTACTAACAAGGTTGTACACCTTTTCATATGCCTAATGCTCATATATAGATTTATTTTTATTTCCATGGTAAATCCTATTGAAGGTGTTGGTCCATTTTTCCATTGAGGTGCGTGAGTTAAGATCTGTGTCAATTTGGCTGGGCTCAAATTCTCAGTGGTTTGGTCATTAACACCTAATATTCTTCATGACCTGTCATATACAATATAATCATGGCCAATCAGTTATAAACCTCCATAATAGGATAAAATTAACATAGAATACAAGATCCTTCCTCTGGTCACAGCCCTTATGCAATTAATTTCCTCAGGTATGTAGCCTGCTTCCAATATAAGTGGACAGAGTAGGAAAACTTGCTTCCTTTTTCCTCAGTCTGGATCCTGCCTCCGGCTCAACTCTTTGGACTCAAACCAATGGCCTGCCATGTTGACTGCCAATCCTGGGAGTCAAGCAGCCTGCCATCTCACCAGCTGACCTTGGATTCGTTCACTTCTGTGCCACCAGCTATTACTAAATTCATCAGCCCTGCTCAGCCATACACGTCAATAGAAGCCTCCAAGTGTACTCTTTCACCCAGGACATTGGATGGGATCTACCTGGACGTGGACTAGCCACTTGTACAACTGTGTGGGTCATTGTCTTGATGTAAATATCTCTAGACACAAAAACACACACAGCATCACGGGTTATGCTTCTCTAGTGAGCCCAGCCTATGACAGGTGCTAGACTTGTTCTTGTTTTGCAGTAGGGTTTTTTTGATAGATGGCAGATAGATACTAACCCTTCACCACTGACATGTGTTAGAAGACATCGACAACCACCTTTTCCTAGTTTATGAATTATATCTTACCTTTGTTTCTTAAAAAATAAGTATAAAAGATAGGATCCATAAACCAATGTTTATTTCTTTAAAATGTCTAAAGTTGAGAAGTGAGAGTAATGGCAAAAGCAGAGAGAGAAAGAGAAAGGGTCCGATTATAAAATGGCTTAGGAGTTTAGAACTCTGTGCTTGATTAGACATATGCTCTTACTATCTACAAGTTTCTTTTCTTAAACACATACCTAAACACACACACACATGATTATTGTGTAAATCTCATGCAGTTTTTTATTGTTACATTTTTACCAATTTATTGTACTCACCTCGTACCTTCCATCTGTGGTGATTTTTCTCTTGTAAATACATTCCTTTGAAGTGCCCTCAGTAAAGCCCTACTAATCTGGGAATGTGTCCATTTTTGTTCTTATTAAAAGAAGAGCCATACCAGGTTTGCAGCTAGATTCTCTGAGCACTTTGACAACAGTACTCCTGAGCTGCTGCTTCTCCGGGTTGTCACTGAACAGCCTGCTCTCTGTACTAATCAGGGCTCCTTTTCAGGTGATATGTCTGTGTTCTCTGGATGCTTCTACGACATTCTCTTTACGTTTGAGATTTGAATTTCACTAGTGTGCCTAGGTGTGAATTGATTTTTTATACAACTTGTTTCTGCTTCCTATATCTGTGGATTTGCATCATTTATCAGTTATTAAGACATTCTCAACCACCATCTCTTCAAATGCTGTATCTCCTCTATTCACTGTCTCACAGCACTCTGATAATCATATCATAAACAGTTCACTTTATTCTTTTAATTTCTTAATTTATCCTATCTCTTAACTTCTCCTTCATATTTTTGATCACCTTGTCTCTCTGTGCTGAATTCTGGGTAATTTTTTTCAAATCTATTTTCCTCTAACCTCAGTTGTACCTACAATATGTTTTTATCTATCCATTAAGCAGCTCTTCCATCCAACATTTTTCTTTTGAAAAGTTTTATTTTGTCCTTTTAAATATCTTCATAATCATTTCTTGGGGAGCCCTGATGATCAAGTGGTTATGTGTTGACCTGCTGAAGGTCAGAGCAGCAATTCAAAACCACCAACTGCTCTGTGGGAGAAAGATGAGGTGCTCTACTCCCATAAAGAATGCCTCGCAACCCCCCGCAGGGTCAGTTCTGCCCTGCCCACCAGGGTCACTATGACATGGTACTGACTCCTGAGCAGTGAGGGTTCATTTCTGACAGTCTTTTGTTACCTGAACACATTTTAAATGGTTGCATTTTAGCCCACTAATATATAGTATATTTGAATGTATATACATATAATATATACATCTATAATGGAGTTATATAGTTCTATGGTGTTATTCTAAATTGTGTATCTGGCAATTCCCAGCTTTTCTGCGATACCTGGATAAGGGCTTGCATATTAGGTCATCTTCCCTTCTGTGAGATTCCTGCCGATTGAAATAGCACGCACTCGCCGCTAGAGGTGCTGTGACGACGTTAACTAGAGGCCACAGGAAGCTGCCAATCAGCATCATTTCTCAATTCTGATTTCATGTAAGTCTTGAGCTCCACTTCATTACTTTTGAGCGGGCAGCTGCTTGCTCAACACTGCGTTTCATGCTCAGGGGAGATAAGGGCATTGGAACTCGGGACAATTCTGATCTTTCTAACTTGTTCCTTGCTCAGCACTATAAACTTTTTTCCAGTTCAAGGTTTGCTTCAGGTTTTCTTTGAGAGATCTCCCTTCACCGCACCAGTACCAGCAATGCAACAAAAGACGGATTTATGCCTGATTTAGGGATTTTAATAGATGGTTCCCCAAAATGAATGTATAACATAATCCTTTTGATATACGGTAAAAATTCAGTTGATAAGGTCCCTGGATGGCTACATCACAGAAGAAAGGCTCAGTGGTCTATTTCCGTAGGGATCACAGCCATTAAAAGTCATACAGTGCGCAATTCTACTCAGACACACATAGAGCGGCCATCAGGTAGGGCCCATGGGTTTGGGCTTGGTCTTCATTTGAAAAGTGTTTTTTCTGATTTTATGTTGAAAATTTCACCCCATTATGTAGTTCCTCAATAATGACTTTTTTTTAATCTGAATAAAATAATCTTTAGCAGATCTCTTGTCTGCAGCATGCAGTTTAAATACCAATTTCATATGAATGTTCATCATTCTTAACCTGCTGGAGAGTTCTGGAGAGTTCATACTCCCCCAAAATTCCTCAAGCACTGACAGCGTTGTCTTGACTGGTCTTCTATCCTCCCATGATTCCAAGGGCAAAAGTCCTTGATTGACTAATAATTATTAGTAACTTCATTGTTTAAAAAAAAGTTCCTAAATTCAAATTAAAAATGGAATGTTTGAAAGCAAGCACAAATTAGGTGTGACAATAGATAATCTCCTTTTTAAAATAACCCATATATTTATTCCATGTAAAGTCAATGATTAGGAATAGAAGTATCCAACTCTCTTCTTAAAACTACAACCGAAGCCTTTTCCTTTTTCTAGGCAACACTTCTAGAGGGAGTAGGAGGAAAATACTGTAATTACTGCCTTGAATGAAGATGAAACGTTTAATTAAAAAAAAAATAAATCCTATATGTGTTGTGTGGCTCTCCCTTTCTATCATATCCCTAAACAAGAAACACATCCGGGAATATTTTAGGGGGCTTCAAAGAAATCTAAGGGAATAATAGAATTAAATGCAGTGGGGATATTCTGTGAACCCTTTAAAAGCCTTCTCCTACTACCTGCTCCAGGTAAAAGCCAAAACAAACCTAATGATATGAGCGCAATCCCTTAGTGAGTAAAGTTACGAAGAGCCTAGCTACTCAGGACCAATTTGTAATCAGAACATCAAGCCATACTGTACGAAAATGTCAGTTCTGGCGCAGCTTGGTGAGCTAAGATTGAGCGCAGGGGCCACTTTATCATATTATCCCCGACTGCCCTCTTTTAACACAGGCAGGCCCAATTTGAGTACAAAAAGGATTTCAGTGTGCGTGGTTTTACATCTGAAATAGAGCCACTCAGACTGAGAGTGTTGTTGCTTTTATTCTTGTTGTTTCTCCTTGATAGAAATAAATGTGGACCGGGGGGGGGCGGGGGTGTTGGGAGGGGGTTAGAGGCAACCAATAAAATTACTTTCCCCCAAACAAGTGATCCTAGTCCATGTTTCAACAGTACTCTTCATTAGAATTTCTAAAAATAAAAACCTTGCTGGGAGTTGAGAGAATTTTGTTGTTATAAATACGTGTTAGTAAAAATATAGTAGTGCATTTCTAGAATTTGAATACCTCCTTCCTTCATTTCTCTCTTTGAGCTAGTGGGGAATCACACCAGAAGTTTCATTAAGGCAAAGTGAGGGCGCATGTGAGGTGGGAGTACAGAACTGGCTGGGGTTGATTTTCCATGCTGTGTAATGCCATGTTTCCACTTCCAGTAAAACAACTGGTTTTCAAATTATAATCCCTATAACTTCAAGGCCAAGTAAAAATGCCCCCCACCACCACCACCACCACCTCAGCTGATATGCAAACTCCCAGCTTCTAAGTAAAAACTTTCTTTTTTCACAAACCCTGCTGCTTTGTCTGCTCATCAGTTAGGATGGAGCTGCCTGGAGGCCCTGGCTCTCTGGATCTTCTGTTATTTTTGCCCAAGCCAAGCAAGAGCCCTCACTCTCTGATTCATGCAATTATTTCTTCCTCCGGAACCAGTGTTCGCTGGGTATGTGTCCGTGTGTCTCTCAAACTCTCCAGAATTACAGGCAGAAGAGTTTCACTGAAACATGCTGGAAACCTTTCAAGAAAAATCTAGTTCTTGCCTTTTACAAGTTATCATAAAGCTTTCTTTTAACCTGCTATCAAATTCTTGCCGAAGTAGCTTGAGTATAATCTTTCCAGTGCTTTCGTACTCATCTTGTGTTGTTATTGGCTGCCATTCCGCCTGCCCCCACACGTTAACCATATACATAACAGAGCAAAAGGCTGCCCGGCCGTGTGCCATCTTCATGAATGCTGTTGGGGTTTCCATTAAAACCAGACAGACCTGTTGCTGATGACTTGATTCCAAATGATGGTAACCCCGGAGGCTCAGAGGAAAACTGTGCACCACAGGGATTTCGTGGCTGTGGCTCTTGGAGGGCTTCGTGTCAGGTTTTCCTTGTAAGGTGTCACTGGATAAGTTCAAATGGCCGTTCTTCCAGTTAGTGGTTCGGCACTTAACCATTTGCACCACCCAAGTTCTCTGTATTACACTCCTGTACAAATCAATTGCACTGAGTCAATTCCAGATCCTGGCAACCCCATATGAGTCAGCAGAAATTTGCTCACGAGGATTTCCAAAGATATGGCCTTCTGAAGACATCAGTAGGCCTTTCTTCCAAGGACATTTGGGTGACTCCACCTGCCAACCTTTCAGTAAACAGCCAAATAGGTCATCTTAAAGCAACTTCTTTCCAGAAGCCAAGATCTCCTATGCACCTCCTCTGCTTCCAGACCGCTTGGCTTCCTTGCTGATTCTCAAAAGCATGCCTTAGTGCCCCGCATTAGGAAGTTATTGCTTGTTCTTCCTCCAGCACAAAATGATCTTCTAGAAGACACCTGCTGGAGAGCATTCCACTTTAGTTTAAATTGCATACAACTGTTTATCACTCTCAGACTGGCCTAGATAAACAAATACCACCTCCTGATTCTCCAAGGGCAGAAAGAACAGTCTCTATTAGTGTGCTACCATCATGTGGTAGTTAAATAATCTGTTGTCAATTTGAGAGGATTAAGAGTGAAGGGGTGGAGTTTAACCTGTCAATCAGGTCACAGCTTGATGACCTCATTTGGAGGTGCTAAGGAGATAAATAGCTTGCTGGAGGCAGGACACAAGCTGACTCCCTGGGAGACATTGCAGCTGACAAGACACATGGAGCTACATTAGTTCCCTGAGCTGCAGGAGCCATGTGAAGATCCCTGCCAGAGCTGAGATGGATCTACAAGACTTCCCAGCCACTGGCCTGTGATCTTCCTGCATTCTGCATCATTGCATGTGTTTCTTTTTTTTTTAAATCATTTTATTAGGGGCTCTTACAACTCTTATCACAATCCATACACACATCAATTGTGTAAAGTGCATTTGTTCATTCATTGCCCTCACCATTCTCAAAACATTTCCTCTCCACTTAAACCCCCAGCATTAGGTCCTCATTTTTCCCCTCCTTCCCCCCTCCCTCATGAGCCCTTGATAATTTATAAATTATTATCTTGTCATATCTTGCCCTGTCCAACATCTCCCTTCACCCACTTTTCGGTTGTCTGTCCCCCAGGGAGGAGGTCACATATAGTTCCTTGTAATCGGTTCCCTCTTTCCTAACTACTCTCCCTCTACCCTCCCTGTATCGCCACTCATACCACTGGTCCTGTAAGGCTCACCCACCCTGGATTCCCTGGATTTCCAGTTCCTATCTGTACCAGTGTACATCCTCTGGTCTAGCCTGACTTGCAAGGTAGAATTCATGTCATGATAGTGGGAGCAGGGAGGAAACATTTAGGAACTAGAGAAGGGTTGTATTTTTCATCTGTTACATCACACCCTGACTGGCTAGTCTCCTCCCTGAGACCCCTCTGCAAGGGGATCTCCAGTGGCCTACTCATGGGCTTTGGGTCTCCACTCCGCACTCCCCCCATCATTCACTATGGTAAGATTTTTTGTTCTGATGATGCCTTATACCTGATCCCTTCGACACCTCGTGATTGCATAGGCTGGTGTGCTTCGTCCATGTGGGCTTTGTTGCTTCTGAGCTTGATGGCTGCTTGTTTACCTTCAAGCCTTTAAGACCCCAGACGCTATACTTTTTGACAGCTGGGCACCATCAGCTTTCTTCACCATATTTGCATGTTTCATGAGTCTGAAGAGAACTTTATAGATTGGAATTGAACATATAGGCTAATTTTGAACTTATGGACTCTATCTGGACTGGGTTGGGATGTTTTCTAAATGTACAGTTACTCTTTACATGAAGCCCTTTGTTAAACACATATGGAGTGTCTATGAATTTATTTCTCTAGTCTACCCAGACTAATACACATCCTAAAGCCCCTAAGAACAAAAGGTCTTTAACAAATAACAGTTGGTAGTTTTCACTGTGTTAAAAATGTTCATACAAGAGTAAAAAATAAATTCTTAAAACATGAACAAATGGGATACAATCATATCATTACTTAATGAGGCCTTCCTTGGTCCTATTTTTCCAATTTTTCTCTCTCTCTCTCACACACACACTTATGAGTAGACACTCATGCTAGCTCCAAAATTTAGGTTTTCTTATTCATTGTACATCATCACAAATAAATTAATCCCAGTTGTTTCCAGTACAACCATATAATGGCATACTATGCAGCTCAGAAAAAAGAATGAGGTAGCTCAATAGGAACTGATATAAACTATGCCCAACTTTAATGTGTCTCTCTAATGATAAATAAAAAATATATCATGTGAAGTTGCGAGTGCTAAAGAGAAAAAAAAAAGAAACATAAGCTTTTTGTCTATCTATGAGAGGCTTTCAGTTTTATGGAGAAATGAAATTAAAAGGTAATGGAATTTTTCCTTAAACCTTTTGATGTCCCCTCATATACCTCTTGAAGGATACAGAAGATATGGATACACTATAAGTAGCAGTCAGGTATAGGACAACACTTACTTTTTAGCATTTTATACTATTTGTACTTTTTCTTTACCATGCATATGTACTATTAAGTACATTTAAGATTTCCATTTTACCAGAAAATTCTGATCCCAGTTCTTGCAGTCATAAGAGTTTCCAGGAGGGGCTTTTTGTCCATCAAATACAGCCAAGATGGCTCTGCCTTTGGTCCTCATATTAATGCTTTAAAACATCGGAGTAGTGCATTCTGGGTTTGGAAAGGGAAGTGGCTCAGAGGAAACAGTGATGGGTAAAAAGAACACTCAAGGTGACATCAGTGCTTTTTTCCATCCCTAACAATTTTATCAGGACTGTAGATGCCACTGTGCCCTCCCCACTATTCCATTCCTTCCATAACTGCTTTTAACCCCAAACACCCACCACCAACCCAGATATCTCACATTGACTCAGTTACTCAAATCTTGCAAAAAGTTCTATGTGAAGGGAGTGAAATTAAGGCCAAGTACAAGGCAGATATGATGAGCCATCAATGACAAGAGTACTGTCAGACTGAGGCTGAGTAATGGCCGAGGTCCACAATCAAAGCTGCTTTTGCTCCCTGTGGTGAGTGGGTGGCAGGAGCCTAGGTTTTAATGCTGGCGCTGCCCCTAACTTGCTGCATGATCTTGGATAAGGGAATATTATTTAGCTTCTCCAAGGCTCACTCCCTCTACCTATGAAAGTCCGCAGTGGCAGAACATATCGGGGTTTCTAAATTGTCACTCTCAACCCATTATAGTTATGAAATCGATTCTGTGGGTTGTAACATGAATCTTTTTTTAAAGGAAATGCAATAGAATAGAAAAAAATTTCAGGGTATATCAATTACCCATACCCACCACTCTCAGGTCTAGTGCAATTCACAGCGACCCAATGGGACGGAGGAAAATGTCTCCATTGTGTTGCCAAGGCTGCAAATCTTTATGGAAGCTCACCACCATCTCTTCCTCCTGTTGAGTGTCTGCTGGGTTTTAACGATAACCTTTTGGTTATCAGCCCAGGGTTTAACCTCTGCACCACTGAGGATTCCTTATCACCCCAGGTAAATATGATTTGTTTTGAAGACTTGGTTTCAGTTGTACACCTCAGTGTATACTAGACAATGATGTGGGTTTTTTTTTTAATGTATGCCATAGCAAGGGAGCTCTGATGGCATATTAGGTTATGCATTAGTGTGCTAACCCAAGGTCTGCAGTTTGAACCCAGCAGCAGCTCCATAGGAGAAAGATGAGGCTTTCTCTTCCCATAAGGATTCACAGCCTCAGAAACCCACAGGGCAGTCCTACTTTGTCCTATAGGGTGGCTATGAGTCCGAATCAGCTCCATGGGACAAGAAATTTTCTCTAAGCCTCAACTTTTATTAGTCACTTGGAGACAGTATAGTCTGAAAAAGTCTGGGAATAAGAAAAGCTGGATTCACAATTCTCCTGAAAAAAGGGACTAGACAAGGATTTCCCTTGTCCTCACTCCTATTTAACATCATACTGGAGGTCCTAGCTAACAATATAAGGCAAAGAAAGGACATCAAAGGTATTCGTCTGGGGAAGGAAGAAGTGAAACTATCGTTATTCACAGATGATATGATTTTATGTGTGGAAAATCCTAAAAGTTCCATGAGAGGAGTACTGGAAGCAATAGAGGAATATGGCAGAGTAGCAGGTTACAAGATCAACAAACAAGTCTATTGCACTACTGTACACATTGGACAAGGACACAGAAGAGGGGATCAAAAAAGGGGTACCTTCACAATAGCCAAACACAAATTGAAATATCTAGGGATATACCTGACTCAAAAAACAAAGGATCTGTACAAGGAAAACTACAAAACACTATTAAAAGAAACCAAGGGTGACCTTAACAAATGGAAGGAGATCCCATGCTCGTGGATCAGCAGACTCAATATTGTAAAGATGTCAATTCTACCCAAGGCACTATATAAGTTCAATGCTATCCTGTTACAAATTCCAGCATCTTTCTTCAAAGAGTTGGAAAAACATATTACCAACTTCATATGGAGAGGGAAGAAACAGAATTAGCAGAAAACTCCTCAAGAAGAAGGACAAAGTTGGAGGGCTTGCTTTACCTGACTTTAGCACCTACTATGCAGCCACAGTGGTCAAAACAGCATGGTACTGGTATAATGATAGATATTCAGACCAATGGAAAAGGATTGAAAACCCAGAAATAAAATCATCAGCATATAGACAACTGATCTTTGATAAGGGCCCAAAAAATATCAAATGGGAAGCTGATGCCCTCTTCAATTCATGGTGCTGTAAAAAAAATGGATACGTAGGTGAAGAAAAATGAAGCAAGACCCTTACCTCACTCCATGCACAAGGTGGATCACACACCTTGAGGTAAAACCCCAAACTATGAGGGCCATCAATGAGGGAATTGGTACAAACCTGAGAACCTTGGCACAGGGATTACAGAGGCTAACGGAAATCGGGAAAGACACCAACACAGAGGAGGCACAAATTGACAGTGGAACATAATAAAGATAAAACACTTATGTACATCGAAAGAATTCACCAAGAGAGTAATAAGAGAGACCACAGAATGGGAAAACATCTTAAGCAATGACACACACATCAGACAAAGGCCTTATTACTAAACTCCACAATACTCTGCTAACTTACAACAAGAATAAAACAAATTGTCCACTCAGGAGGTGGGCAAAGGACCTGAGCAGGAATTTCTCAAGGGCAGAAATCCAAATGGCCAAGAAATATATGAGAAATTGTTCCAGATCTCTAGCCATAGAGAAATGCAAATTAAAACAACTATGAGATAGCACCTAACACCCTCAAAGATAGCCCAATTCAAGAATCAGAAAGTAACAAGTGTTGGAGGGGATGCCGAGAGATAGGAACTCTTGTCCATTGCTGGTGGACCTGTAGGTATGTACAGCCGTTATGGAAATTGATTTGGCGATATCTAAAATGGTTGGAAATTGAGATACCATATGACCCAGCAATCCCCTATCTGGGCATATACCCAGAAGAGACTGAAAACAAACCCCAGCCAGACAGAACATCTGTGCCCCAGTGTTCATTGCAGCACAGTTCACAATGGCAAGGAGTTGGAAACAGTCCAAATTTCCATCAACAGATGAATGTATGTATGTACATACATACAGTGGAGTATTGCGCATGAAGCACATCACCACATGGGAAGAACTGGAGGAAATTATGTCAAGTGAAGTAAGCCAAGCACAAAAGGACAAGTACTACATGAATCTGCTGAGGTAAGCTCAAAAATTCAAAAGGGGCACAGGGAAGAAGCTGCTGTATACAAACGTCCCTGGGGTGAAGTCCAGGTAATATGGCAGGGGCCAGACTAAA
>NW_022111372.1:76235833-76236950 GCF_000313985.2 Echinops telfairi
ATACAATTTTCCTCTAGTTCTTGAATGCTCCCCCATCCCCCAACTATCATGATGCTAATTCTACCTTGCATATCTGGCTGGACCGGAGGATGTACACTGGTACAGATAGGACCTGGAAACACGGAATCCAGACAGATGATCCCCTCAGGACCACTGGTGAGAGTGGTGATACCAAGAGGGTGGAGGGAAGGTGAGGGAGAAAGGGGCAACAGATTACAAGGATCTACATATAACATCCTCCCTGGGTTTTGGACAGTGGAGAAGTGGGTGAAGGGAGATGTCAGATGGTCTAAGATATGACAAAATAATAATAATTTATAAATTATCAAGGGTTCATGGAGGATAGGGGAGTGGGGAGGGAGGGGAAAAAGAGGAGCTGATATCATGGGCTCAAGTAGAAAGCAAATGTTTTGAGAATGATGAGGGAAACAAATGTACAAAAGTGCTTGACACTATGGATGGATGTATGGATTGTGATAAGAGTTGTATGAACCCCAAATAAAATTACATTTTTTAAAAAAAGAAAAGCTGGATTCAAAGCCCACCTTTGTCAATTAGGAAAGTGTGGATTTATTACGAATTGATCTCACCAGGTCCTAGTTCCCTTTGATAAAGACCCATGTGGGCTTTGTTGTATGTGAATGTCTGGGAACAAGGAAAGGGAAGCCCTTTCCTGTGAGCCTTTCATATTGCTTCCTAATCAGTTCCTGCACTGAAGATCTCATTTCCCTATGCTGGGCTGGGTCTTCCCTCCTTCCACTAGGGAGCATGCCCGTCATCTCTATGACACTTTTGAAATTCCTCTTCCCATCACCATAGCACTGGGCTAGGGGTATGACATAGGAAATGCATCTATAAAACAAACTAAGGTGGAATTGGGGTCATGATAGTTGGGGGGAGGAAGCATTAAAGAACTAGAGGAAAGTTGTATGTTTTATCGGTGCTATACAATACCCTGACTCATCTCTCCCCACGACCCTTCTGTAAGAGGATATCCAGTTGGGCTTTGGGTCTCCACTCCACACTCCCCCTATTCACAATGATATGATTTTTTTTTCTGGGTCTTTGATGCCTGACACCTGATCCTGTTGACACGTCATGATCACACAGGCTGGTG
>NW_022111372.1:76238908-76245300 GCF_000313985.2 Echinops telfairi
ATGTTTCCAACTGGTCATCCACAATGTATCGCACCAATGATCTGTGCTTCCTGTCTGCATCATATTGACTGCATGTGATAAAGATCTGCGTGCTAATGGCACACATGTCTGTGTCTGTGTCTGAGGATGTACTGAGGTTGAGTAAGTTAATCATACTCCAAAGCACCCCATAGGCACTGAGAAAGACCCCAAGGTTACTGCTTCCTAACTTAAAAAAAAAAAAAGCCAGTGCAAGGAAAGGGAGCACAATCTGACCCACTACTTTGACAAGGACCTTGTGCCAAGGGCTTGGCAATGAGCTTCCATATATCTTCAAGTCTCCTTGAAATAGCACACACAAGAACATCAAAGGAAGAGGCCTGTCAAGCCAAGTTTCCTCGCTTGAAAAGTAGACTAGGAATCCCATAAGGCTTTGTTAGCCTGCCGAAACACTCCCGCAAAGTTCTGTGACACACAGGGTTTGCCCCATCAGCAAATAGTTTCAGACGGCTTCCCTCTTTTTCAACGTGAGCTTGATCTTAGAATGTTGCAGGGGTCTCTAGCTGTGTGCACGCAGGCGGCTTTCACACACATCACCCCTGAGCGCATTGCCCCAGTCAACTGAGCTCGAAGAACTGTGGGTGAGGAGTCAGACACCACTGGCTCTCACAGCGACACTGGCCTTTACTTCCTGAATGACCTGGGCAAGTGCCTTTCCTTCTCACAGCTTCAATTCCCTTAACTCATCTCTCATGGATTATCTCTAACCTGGGTTCTAACTCCAAAAGCCTATCAATTTTTTTAAACTTTTGGGCTGAGAAATAAAACTGTCCTTCTGAGCAACTAATTAAACGTCCAGATAAAATCGCATTAACTTATAAATCAGAATGTCCCTTCTAATTACATCTTAAGCAACATCACAGTGTAACTTTCCCAAAGCTACCAATGCAGTTACTCAACAACCACAGATACCTTTACACTCCTCTGCCATCAGAAGTGCCCCGGCTGGGGACCTAGTTTATCACAGCCATTTACAATTCCAACGTTGGGATGGTGGTTTGGTTTGGTTTTCTTTTCTTTTAGAGATTAAGGAAGGGCCATGGCCACTTTTTCTGGCCTACACAGAATTAGATTGAAGTTTAAATCTTCATTCAAGAATATTTTCTTTTGATTTTTTCTGTACCATCCAGGGTACCCCAACCCCACTTCCACTAGGACGAAAGTCCTGATGTCACAACACCTACAGATGGAGGGCAGACACAGAGAAGTTAACGGATAAATACAGTTTAATTAGAGAAGTACATTATAAGGACACCTAACCTAGTCTCATGTGCTTTGGATGAGGTATCTGGGTAGAACAGTCCCTGGAGAAGGACATCATGTTTGGTAAAGTAGAGGGCCAGCAAAAAAGAAAAAACACCCCTTACGAAATGGATTGACATCGTTGCTGAAACAATGGGCTCAAACATAATTGCAATTGTAAAAATGGCGCAGGGCCAGGCAGTGTTTCATTCAGTTGTCCATTGAAAGGGTTTCTATAAATTGCTAACAGACTCAACAGCACCT
Source organism: Echinops telfairi (assembly GCF_000313985.2). Lineage (NCBI taxonomy): Eukaryota > Metazoa > Chordata > Mammalia > Afrosoricida > Tenrecidae > Echinops > Echinops telfairi. The sequence continues at coordinate 76,240,454 of NW_022111372.1, forward strand.
TACAACCACTTCCCAAGTAAGCGATACCTACGCCGAGAACGTTAAGAGGCCAGCTGGACGGAGCCCAGCAAAGGCAGCCGGAGCTGGACGAGTGAAAGGCAGCGTGCCTGAGAGCAAAGGCAAAGCAAATATGTGGAAGTGACTGCATCACCTGAAAGCCTGCATCACTGAGCTACCCTCATCTCGAATAGTTCCGTTTTGCATCCATGCAACGGGTTTATTATTACATTGGTAATAATACACACAATTCACCAATTGAATAATGACAATATTAATCATACAAACTAGAAGATCTTTCATAGGCAACAATCTGCCTTCAAGTATAGAGAAGGACCTGTAAGACGCTCACACTCAGGTGAAGCGAGGGTGGGAAAATCAAACAAGACAGACCTGGCTTCCGAACCTTGGTCTGTTACTGAGGATGAGTTTGATGCTGAGGAACTTGCTTAATTGCCCCAGATGCCAGCTTCTCCCCAGGTAAGCGGGAGCAGGCGCATGGCAAATGTTTTTCACACAGCAATTCAGACACTAACTTACAGGTAAGTCTTCACTTTACCCCAGTCACTGTGTGGAACGCTTCTGTCTCTCATCCAATGAAATGTTTTCAGGGGGCACAGACGGACATCCTAGATTACAAAAGGGTTGGGGTGGGGGCGGACTTGGGGCCCCAGACCAAGGTTATCTAACTAGCAATGTGGAGGTAAGACATGGCCCTGAGCAGAGCCCAGTCTTAACCACTAAAATTGTTCCTTTCCCACCTGCCACTTGTCCACTGCTATGGTACAAAAGAACGTGGTCACCACTAAAAACTGGGACTCTGGAGGGCTGCCCAGCACATTAAAGATGCAGACACTGTAAATATAACTTATTCTTTGGTTCACATTCTAGTCACAAATGACTCTGCTTACTTAAAATACATGTATCAGACAGTTGCTTATCAAAGTTACCTCAGGCTCAATCACCATCCTTGAATAAGAGGTCAGGGTTAAAAGCAAAAGACTCAGAAAATAAATTTGGAACTGAAAGGGAAAGATGACAAAACAGCTTGCTGGACAAGATGTCTGGCACTTTGGCCACTTTTCAAAGAAACAGAAAGGTGGGGGGGGGGATGTTGAGGTCACTGCGAAAATAAGTTAAGTGGGCCAGAAAAGGACGGAGCATGTGTGATGGCTCTTTTCCACCTGCAGAATGAGGCAGATAGGGCTCTGGAGAAATCTGAAGCATCGCAATGAAAGGAAGAACCGGGTGATCCTTACACCACAGCTAATGTGACCAAATTGGAGCACTGGGCTTAACACTTTCGACAGAGCAACACAATGTCGTCTCACGGTATCATTGTCCATCAAGCACTACTACAAACCACAATACTGATGGCTGAAGGGGCATTTGATGGTCCCCTGAATGCTTTCCAACTTGACATAGGAAATAACAAATACAGCAAACCTCAGGGTGATTGCTGCATATTGCCGAGAGCTTTCAGAGCTCTCTGCAGGCTGCCCAGGTTGTTTTCTTACTGGTGGTACATTAAGGTGAACTGTGCCATACAGAGAATATACTACTAGGCGTGTGTTTGTTTAGTTGGAGAGAGAATCACTTGGGCTTCTCCTCTTGAAGCCTTTTGTAAGAGCTCCACAGGGTCAGACTCTAGGAGTTTTAAAGAGGGGGCAACTGGGTAGGCTTGGGGGTGGGCTAAAAATACAGATGCCTGTGCTCTCTGTCCCAGTGTTTGGATTCAGTAAACCTTTAGTGAAGTCCAAGAATGTGTATTTTGACTAAGATGCGTATGCATCCCGACTGTCAGCCAGATGTGACAATCTCTCCTCAGGCTCCCAGGGTTCCGTCTCCTTCTGGAACTGGTTGGGGGATCTCTGGCAAGTCACTTCTCAGTGAGATGGGAACGTGCTGGGAAAAGATCTCTAACAATCTTCTGGATCTATCAGGCTAGAACAGGACATTAGGATTGGGGGGTTACAAGGTATGTTATTAGGGGCTTAGACACTAGAATCCACCAAATCTGGGTTTAGCACTGCTACTCTCTAGCTAGGAGTCCCTGGGTGTTGCAAATGGTGAAGTGCTAGACTCCTGGCTGAAGAGTTGGTGGTTTCAAATCACCCAGAGGCGTCTCTGAACACTGACCTGCTGATCTGCATGGAGTCTAAATGCACCAAAAGCTACTTGAAGGCAACACACAATAGCAGCGCTTTCTTGCAGGAGAATCAGACAACTCATGCGATTCCTTTGGGGCAAGAAAGGTGATTTCAGAGCTTCTGAGTGCTCATCTACAAAAGGAAGACAATAGGAAGTGTGCCTGTGGCATCCTTTGTTGCAGGGGCTACATGGGGAGATTGTTATCACGAAGACTGGGGCGCACGCCCTGCCAGTGGATCCTCAGTGGATGTCATGGTGGACACCCCTGACAAGGTCAAGCAGAGGAGCTTCTGCTTCCTCTGGAGCACTGTGATTAATGAGGTGCAGGGACAGGTAACCCTAGCTGAGCTCCTTCCTGGGGACTATTCTTTCACCCAGAGAAACTGGCATGAAAATGAGCTTTGCTGGGGAAGAGAGGCCTCCAGCGAGAGGTAGTACACTGTATCCCGTAAGAAAATGTGCAGGAACAAATTCTAGAAGGGCATTACATGGTCTACTCCACGGTTATCAAAGTGTGGTTCAGGGATCACCTACTTCAGAATCAACTAGGACATACTCCTGTCCCTACTGAATCAGGCTCCTTGGGGAGTGAGTCCAGTAGTATATTTACTTTTGTCATTAGTCCCAGGAGATTCTTCTGTAAACACAGATTAGAGCATCACAATTAGGGTTTGTAAGGCAATGCTCCCCCGCCTCCAGTATTTATGATGGAGGGACGTGGGAGGGGGGCATGAAGATGAACACAACTGTCTGCTTACTCCTTATATTCTGTCATCTCCAGCGCCACTGGCTTCCAAGTGGGTAACCAATTTCCGTATCATTCTCGAATCCCCAGAGAAACAAACACTAACCAAAGGCTGGCTGCTGGTGGATGTGCCTCAGGCAATTTCCTTAGCAGGGCAGCATGGTCTCTACAAATTAAGCATACAATCTAGTGTCTCCTCACTTCCTTGGGTGGCATACACCATTGAGTGCTAGACGAACTACAAGTTGATACATCCACCCACCCACCCCCAGGCAGCCGTTCCATTTCTTTTCTCCATTGGCCTTCTCCTCTGAAGCCTTTCTTGAGATTTCTTCTCCCTCCTTTCTACTTCTGCCTCTTCTCCCTTCTTGTTTCACCCTTCTCATATTTCTCTTTCCTTTTGCTTGCGTAAGTCTCCCACTCCCCCTCTCTCCCTCCTTCCCTTCCCTTCCTCCAACTCTTTGTGAGTCTGTCTCTAATTGGTTGTGTCTGTTTTCTCTCTCAAGGCACTTCCAGAGAGAGAGAGAGAGATTCAAAAATGTTCAAGGAAAATGTCACTATCTTTCCATTTCATTTTCCACAAACTTTTGAAGCTCCCAAATACCTGTCTTCCTCTAGCATGTCCAATATACTGCTCCTCATAAGTCCTGTGGGTAAGCCCTGCTCTCACCAGCTCCTGGCGTCCCTCCCAACACGGAGCCTCCAGGGCCACCGTAGCACCCTCATGCTAAAGCAGCCGCTTATGTGTTAAGCCAAGGGACTAGTTCTAACTACACTTTCTTCAGAGACTTTGAGAGAAGAGGGACTTGTGTGAAGGAAAACAAAATTATGCCTGGATGGATACAGCAGCAATTACAAAGTGGAGGCAGGAAGGCAAAAAGCTTTAATACCCAGCGCTTCCATTCCAGAGGTAGCTGCTCCATCAAGGGCTAGGTGCAGTTGCTTTAACATTTTGCAATGTCCATATCTTGTTCCCCTGGTACAACCCGGGAGCTGGGCAGTCAATGGCACTAAGGAAAGCTTTAGTTCCCTGAAATCTCCATCCATCTTTCCAAACCCAACCAATCCCTACCGATCATAAAATCTAAGTAAAAACAAGGTGTCTGCCATTTGTCAGTCCCCTCCCCATCAGCTTCTCCACAATCCACAGGGACTTCAAACTGCCTCCTTTAGAGGCATCCTGGAGCAGAGAGAATTGTCCCCGACTCAGAAAGGAAAACCGGGGGCTGGAGAAGACATGCAGCAGGCTTTGGAAGATGCCCCGTTACAATGCCATCGCTTCCAGAGCGCTGAGTTTTTGACTCTTCACAACCAAAATCGAAGTCACAGAGGGATGAGTGAGCTTAGAAGAAACTTTTCACTCCACCCACCTTCTCCCTGGACAGGAGCAGAACTTTGTCCTTTTTAAGTCTCCTTTCGACCAGTTCTTAAACTCAGTGAGCTGCCACCCTCCACTGAGAACAGCATGTGTAAGCCAGTGGCAGTCCTTACTGTTGTGTCTCAGGATAGAAGTGCAGGACACAGGAGAAGAAGACTAAAAACCGGCAGGCCTTTCAGGGATTGGGCAACTCCTTCACCCTTTAGGGGAACATTAAGGAGATAATCCTGCGGAGATCTGGATGGCTGCCCAGCCTGGCGAACTGGGATGGGATAGAGGCTGCCTGGGACCCCAGGGAAGGCGGGGACTCCCAGCAGAGGACCAGCCAAGTCCACATGGCCCAGCTGAATGGCCCCTCAGTGGCCTGCAAGTTGTAACCTCAGTCAGGCACACAATGAGGCCGCTGTTTCCCAACAGGGGCCATTTGGATGCATCACACACACCCCAAATCAGACCAAGAGCAGAGCATTTATTTCCTTACCCACAGTCCACGCATCCCTAGAAAGGACTGAGGCAGTGGGGCCACTGGATAGAGCGGCTACCCTTCCCCTTCCCGCACCAGGCACAGGACGCAAG
>NW_022111372.1:76247389-76249633 GCF_000313985.2 Echinops telfairi
AAAGGTGGGAGAATTGTAAAATTAGAAGACCGTTCAAAAGATGAGTGATCGTTCAATGCTAACAAAACTCGTGAGTAATTTAAGAAAAGTCCACGAGAATAACAGAAAGCCAGATCTCTCAAGAAGCTTAAAAAACTAGTGCAACGTGCAGAGGAGCGAGTTCGCATGAGCAGTCACTTAGAGATCACTACCTCCAATATTTTCATTATCATAATGGGGAAATTGAAGCTCAGAGAGGGCAGGTGGAGAGCCCAAGGTCATGCACAACCAGTGTGTTCAGACCCCTGTGTGGTCTCCTCCTGCCAATCCTGAGCATTTTCTGCCACAGGCCAGTACACAAATTCCGCTCAGCATTATCGTGATGAGACATCAGCCAAAGGGGAGAGAAAGAAACTCCTTCCCCCTGGTGTTTCTGAAAGAGGCTTCATGAAAGGAAAGGGATTTAAGCTAAACCTTAGAGTAGGTAGGATTCAGATAGCTGGAAACGCAAGGCCATTGATGGAAGGAAGAAAGAGGTCAGAGTGAAAGATGAGGAAGGACGCAGTGGAGAAAGCAGCAAACAAGTCTGGCAGGAGCAGACCTTGCCCAGGTGATGCGGAGCCAGTGAAGGGTTTTAAGCATTGAAAGAAAATACCGAACGCTTCAATTTAGGATGATCAATATGTCCCTGCAGAGATGGATTGGAAAGAGAAAGATGATGGGGGACAGTGGTATTCCAAGCAGATGAAAACATTAAGAGGTCAAGGCAGCTTCCTGGATCCCACGTGATGGAAGGCTGGTGGAATGGGGTGGTAGATAGACACCGAAATAAATTAAACTCTTCCTGCTCCTGTTCATAAAAGCCTGCATTTAAGAAAATGTTGTATCATTAATTGAAGTGACACTATGTTTGAAATGCAATGGAAAATTTGGGGCCAACTCTAGAGACAAGAGTGGAATTTTTCAGTTACTGCTCTGACACCTCCGAGTTGCTGAGTGGTGAAAAGGTTGACTCCCTCACCTGTTAATCACAAGGTTTGGGGTTCAAGTCCCCTCACACTGGCCTTACAGGAACGGCCTAGCACTCTACTTTTGAAAAATAAACCACTGAGCACCCTATGGAGCACAGTTCTACTCTGACACACATGGGCCATCATGCATCAGAATAGACTTGACAACAGCTGGTGGTTGGTTGGTTGTGCTGATCTGAAGTTTCTTCAGGTGTCAACATTTAGCACCTGGTAACTACACATCAACAGCCTTTGGAGGAGACTCGCATGGTCTATCTGTCAACCAAAAGCACACATTGAAAAGGGACCTGGAAAGTCTGGTTTTCTATCATTTCCTGGAGCCACTTGAAAACACCAGTGAATGGCTTCAGTGGCTTCCTGGGCTCTCCCACAGGTAATAGTCTCTGAATCCATCTCCCTGTTTGGACCAAGACCAGTGATATCAATCACCTGGGAGCTTCTCTCTCTGCTCCTTTCCTGAGCTGTTGTTCTTCAAACTATTGAGTATGATACATAGTAAAACACATCACACCAAAACCCATCTTGGTCTATTGATTCTTATTCATAGGAGCCCTGGCAATACAAGGGTTAAGTGCTCAGCTTAACCCAACAACTTCTTCACAGAAGGTAGATGTGGCAATCAACTTCTATAGAAATTCCAGTCTTGGAAATCCCGTGAGAAGTTCTCCTCTGCCCTAGAAGGTCACAGTGAGTCAGTCATGTTACACCATACCTCTGAAACACACACACACACACACACATTTGCAAAGTAACAATTTGTGATTCAATCCAATATTTCCTATTAGATCCTTTATAAAAATGCTGCTTGTGACCTACTAATTGATTCCATGACCTGCTAGTCAGCTGCAATTTGTGGTTACAAAAAAAAGGTTGAGCTGCGCTAATTCGTTCTGTCTTGGGTAATGCCTGCATGTGCCCTAACTTTTCTACTAGATGTGGGTTACTCGAAGGCAAGGTCTGGATACTCTCTTCTTTGAAATATTTGATCAGAAGTTAATAACGAGTTTTATTACTAAGACGGACTCAATGAATATTCAAGAAGTAAGTCAATAAATGTATCTATTAATGGATGGAAGCCAGAAATTGGCAGGAGTGGGGTGGTAAGCTAGAAGGAGGAAGGGTAGAAGTTTGAGTTATATGAGAGAACTAAGCCTAGAAAGCATTTATCCAAAACTAGTTTTTTGAGATAATATCAATGGACAAGAACTTTTTAAAAATAGGGGAGGAGACGAGC
>NW_022111372.1:76250109-76252331 GCF_000313985.2 Echinops telfairi
GGATGCCAGGGGCTAAGGTGGAGAGCAAATGTTTTGAGAATGATGAGGGCAATGAATGTACAAATGTGCTTTACACAATTAATGTATGTATGGATTGTGATAAGAGTTGTATGAGCCCCTAATAAAATGTGTTTAAAAATAAAATCATTTCTAAAACCCTCATGTACGTTAAATGTCCTACTATCAGACAAAATTTCCACTAAAATCCACCTTATTACTTCACAAAATCCAGAGGTTGGGGACTTGAATATGAAGGCAGGAAGCTGGATAGGTGAACATGGATTATTGGAGGAAGAAAACAAATAGTGAAATTACAAAGACATTCCTATTGGCCTGGCATATGAATAAGACAATTTGTTGTCATTGTGTCATCCTGAAACCAGAGCTGCCAACCACACCAATAGAAGGGAAGCACAAGGATTAATTAATTGCATTGAGGCAGATTTTTGTCTGACTGCACAGATATATTGACAGAATTTGTCATAATGGATTCTTTGAGATGGTAATTTCTCTGCCATGGCAAATATACAACAAAGGGTGAAAAAGTACTTGTTCACCAACTAATAGGAAGTTAAAGCTCACTCCCACCAAGTGGATTCTGACTCATTGCAGCCCAATAGATTGGCGTGGCACTGGCCCTGTGTGTCTCTGAGACTGTAAATCTGTATAGAAATAGGAAGCCCCTCTTGCCCCAGAACAAAGCATTCGAGTCGCTAACATTGTTGTTATGCTTTTCGGACACTACAGAGTTCCGGCAACCCCGCGGACAACAGGGACGGTAGGCGGTGGTCCGGTGCCATCTGTAGAAACGTTGCCGTATGTCAATTCATTTCAAGAGTCTTCCTCTTTTCCACCGATTTTCAATTTTATCAGTGTGATGTCCTTTTGAGGGACAAGACCACTCTGATAACATACCCAGAGTGCATGGGACAAAGTCTTACCATTCTTGCTTCTAAGATAAGGTGACCAAACGCCCCGCTTTTGGCGGGACAGTCCCGATTTTTAACAATTTGTCTCGTGTCCCGCGGCGTTTTAAAAAAGTGTCGAATTTTTGAAAGAATGCACGACAAGCTAGGGTATATGGTTTTTGGCTGCCATGTAGCTATTTCGCCAGGATATGAGTTTTATCAATGGTGTCCCACTTTGCCAATGTTAAAATCTGGTCACCTTATTCTAAGAAGCATTCTCTCTGTACTTCTCTTAATAAGACTGCTTTGTTTATTATTCTTTGCACAGCCCATAGTATATTCAATATTCTTCACCAATACATAAATCAAAGACATCAATTCTTCTTTATTCTTCTTTATTCATTTTCCAATTTTCATAGAGGTAATTGAAAATTGCCTGGGTCAGGTGCACCTGAATCCTCAAAATGACATTTTTGCTTTTGAATACCTTTAATATAAATAAGATCAAAATATAAACAATGAATATTAGATTCACATGATTTGGGGTTATAAAGAGTTCCCAAATGCCCCCTTGACTGACCCTCATTTTAAAGGAATCTGTGCATGTTACAGGCTCCCTGGTGGTGTGGTGGGCTACACGCTGGGTTGCTAACCACAAGGTCAGTAGTTTGAAACTGCCAACTTCTCCTCAGGCAAAAGATGAGGCTGTTTACTACCATAAAGCTTTACAGTCTTAGAAACATGCCGGAGCAGTTCTATCCTGTCTTACAGAGGGGTGGTTCCTATGAGTAGGAATCATTGAGCGTGGGTTTGTGGAAGTTCACAAGGTCACGGATTACAAAGTATGGCTGGAAGATTTGATCTCGGCCTCAGGCATCGTGATGCCCATCATGTACAAAAAGATCCTGCACACCACACAGTTAGGTGTCCCTGTTGCCCTGTTTTACAGGAATAAATAATTGTCTGAGAATATGGCAGTGGTAATGTCTGTAGACTATAAACTGTAGGCTAGCACTGTACTGGATACTGGACTTGCTCCTTTTTTTCTTTTAATCTAAGTCCCATGAGGGCAGGGGGAATACATGAAGTGGGTTTTTGCTTGTTTGTTTTGCCTTTTTTTAATCTCTATTTTGCAAATGAACACGTGAGGGCTCAGAGATGCTAAATAATCTGTTCTTCAAGATTTCAAGAGTAGAAAGATTCAGAAACAGGTTTGTATTGCTCCTAAGTCTATATTCTTTCTCCGATGCTCTGTTTTCCAGCCTTGAAAATTTTGAAGTAAAATGTGGCTGGATATCAAGAAGGAAGATGGAA
>NW_022111372.1:76253024-76258381 GCF_000313985.2 Echinops telfairi
GGAAAACAACTCTCTAGTTCTTTGCACCAATGCCAGAATATGTCTATCCACATATTTCCAACAATATGCATTCATAAGTTTGCTGTCTCTGAGCCCCAAGTCTTACTTGCCAAAACAAGGTATCTGATTGGCCCATCTAGGGTTGAATGTCCATTCCAAGACAGTGAAACAGAACTGGGTGGTAGGAGCTTAACCTTACTCATTAGTGAGAAGGTAGGTTGGTGCAATTCCCAGGAAGAGTGTTAACTCTGGTATCACACACACTCCCAAATAAAAGCAATCTAAAAGAGACCTGAGTGGCTAAGCACTCAGCTCCTAACCAGAAGGTAGGTGATTCAACCCCCCCCAGAAATATTGAGAAAGAAAATGCTTTGCAATCTGCTTCCATTGAGATTACACCCAAAACACTCCATGGAGTAGTTCTGCTTTGAAATACATGGGGTCACCATGAGTCAAAATCAACTCATTACCAACAAACAATAACAATGACTGTACAAGGCACTTTGAATCTGCTGTTTTAGCTGAAGATTCTGCCTGCTTCTGGCATTCCAGAAAGAACAGTCACTGGGGATTCAGAAAACCTGGATTCAAACTGGGCTCCGCTCTTATCTGTTGTTTGGGCCAAGTCCTTTTGCCTCACCCAACTCCAGAGCTAATAAGTATGCCCTGCCTGTCTCAGAAAGCCGTGTGAGTATCAAATGAGATAACATCCCTGAAGCTTGCACTATGTAAAACCTAAAGCACTGAGCAAATGTATGGGATTATTAGTAATACAAAAAATAACAGGAAGCCAATGAGTTGTAACACTTAGGTTAACATTGCAAATATCTATTCCACCGTGCTCTTTAGAGTAGAAAAAACATGCTGTGGGAAAGGTGATGAATGTGAAGTGTGTTTATTCCATTTTTATGAGTCATGGTTGGATGACAAAGATCTGTACCATTCTAAAGTGACGGACTATAAAGACTATACCTTTCGAGGAAGAACTGATGCCCTCTGTAGTGTTTGTAGTAGCAGAAGTGGTGGTATAGCAAGAATGAAACAACCCTATGCTTAAGAGACTCCGGGCACCGTGGTAAATAAATGATGTAGTTTGTTTAAGTTCTTGAATTATCCTCAGTTTCTGGTATTAAAGAGGAAGGTGAAAAAAACAAAACAACAGGGAAGCAGGTAAACCTAATCATTTACCCACAATTTTTAAAGTGGTAAGTGATAGAGTCCAAATTAAAACCCCGTTTATTCTAATCCAAGTTACAGTGAAAAACTCTTACTAACTGCCTCTTAGTCCCTTAGAAGAAGTATGTGATAAATGCCAATTTTTAGTGGTGATCAAAGCATTATGTGAAGAAAAGCACCTAGCAATCAAAGCTGTCATAAATCACACGTGACACTCGTCCATTGGATATGGATGATCAGAGGACATAACTAATTCAGCCATTGGGCATCCATTAGAACAAGCCAGGGTGGCACACTGGAAGCACTTGGCTACTCACTGGAAGATCAGTGTTTTGACCCACCCAAACCTGTGCTCAAGAGAGGGGCCCATCTCCTTCAAAGGATTACAGTCTGGGAAACTCTATGGGTCAGTTTTGCTTTACCTTGTAGGGTTGCTGTGAGTCAGAATTGACTCAATGACAACAGTTAATAGGCTTCAACCTATTAGACAGGCTGAGCAAACAAACAACAACAACAACAACAACAAAACAGAGTAAACATTATTGGCAAAGGTGCAGAGCAACATGGACTCTGATTTATTCCTGGTGGGAAATCAAATGTACAGCCCCTTGGAACAGAATTTGACAATTTCTTACAGAGCTAAGCCTCGTCTTACCATACCATCCAGCAACTGCACTCTTAGCTATTTACCAACTTGATTGAAAACTTATGTACACATGAAAACCTGGAGACAAATGTTTATAAAAGCTTTATTCATAATCACAAAAAGTGTAAGCATCCAAGATGCCTGGCAATAAGTGAATGAAATCTAATTGCAGTCTACCTGTATGACTTACACATTACAATATTATTAGCAATGAAAAGGAATAAACTAACAAGCCATGCATATTGGTAAATGAAATAGGTCAACTTTAAGGGGCTACATATGTTTCCATTTACCTAAGACTCTGGAAAAGGCAAAACTACAGAGTTGGTAAACATGTCGGTGGTGGTCTAGGACTCAGGGGAAAACGGGGATGGTTGAACAGATAAAGCACAGGGGATATTGTAGGACAGCGGACTTTTCTGTAAGGATGAATCCATGGCTTTACACATTTGCCCAAACTTGCAGACCATTACAGCTCCAAGAGTGAACAGAAACGAGGTAAGTCTTTTAAAAATATCTAGGAGGCAAGGGGATCCTGGAGTGGATAGCAGTCTGCAACGAAAGAATCTAGCTCTGTTATAAATCTACTAAACTATTTCACTAAACATGGTGGAGGATAAAGATACTGACCAGAGCAATTTAGGAAATGAGTGAAGTTTGTAAAACTAAGTCCTGTACAAAAGGACTTGTAGGTAAACACTGTCCTTTAATTCCTAAAATTGTTGCCAATAAGGATACAGGAAAAATAATTCTTAAAGCATGTATTTAGAATTGACCAATTATGTTAATAAAGCCAGGTTTCTCACAGTCAGAGTCAGGAGGCCTACAGATAAGCAGGAGGAGGTGGCTAGAATGATTCATGTAAATTGAATTAAAGTAGGAGACATGAGACATCATTATGAATTCATGTTTAGCATATATATATGTTTAGCTGAACATATATATGTTTAGCATACATATATAGAGAGAAATTATTATAGATATGTCAATTTATATGGGTCAGTATAAACATATATAGGATTTGTAAGTAAATAAACACATATTTTTCATTTGCCCACCATGTCCTCCCCAAGGTAGTATTTTCATTACCACTCTGTAAAAGTAATGCTGAAAAATAATTAACCTGGTGTGCTTATGAAAATACTTTATCAGAGAAGGGTGTTATTGGACAAGCCTACATGAATATATTATTTGCATAAAAACATGGGATATTTTCTTGCTCTGTCAATTGACAGAACCAGAAAGCAATTACATTCCAGGAGCAATGAGCACAGTGACTCCAAGATCTTGGTTTCTAACACCATTCCCCAATTAAAACAAACAAACCAGGAACATCTTGTAGCAAGCTCACGTGCCCACGTGTGCCGCCTACACACACACACACACACACACACACACACACACACACGCACACTCTAGAATGTGTCAAATGGAAACAGAAGTCCACTGAGAGAGCTTAAATCACAAAAGCTGAAATAATATGGGTGGCAAAATAAATAAATAGTATTGTAGCATAACCCTAAGTATTAAACAAATATCCATAAGTTCACACATATATAAATAATGATGGCACCGATAAGTGTGGGAGCAGAGATAAATCTCCACGGCAGAATTCTAAATAATCTAAGTAGGTGCTCTGCCATCAGGGAGATAGAACAGAACTCCAGTTCCTTAGTTATGAGCTATCCATAGTAGCTTCTTCTCAAACAATACAGTAGGGGAAGATGGTAGAAGAGTATCTTTACACTGAAGAGTCCTGGAAACGCCTGCTTAGACCAGATGATCAAGGTTACTATGAACAGTGGCAAGTCAGGCTGATAGTACATATGTACCCTTGGTACAATGTAATGTTATCAGCACTTTATTTGGGCATCTTCTTCCCCAAACCCCATACACCCAGTCCAATCATGAAAAAAACATTAAGAAAATCTCAACAATGCATATTGTTGAAAATACTTAGCCAGTACTCCTCAAACGTCAAAAAAACAAAACAAACCCCCCAAACCAGGAAGTCAAGAAAAGTGTCAAGGTCGAGAGGAGCCTAAGGAGACATGACGATTAAATTTACTTTCACTTCTTTAATGGGCTCTTGGAACATGAAAATTGACATTAGATAAAATTGAGAAAATTTGAATAACATATGGACTTCAGTCAGTAATGATGTATCAAAATTGTTGGGTTAATTGTGGGAAATGCATCATACTAATGTAAGCTGCTATTAACAAGAAAAACTGGGTTAGTGCATATGAGGACTCTCAGTTCATACTGTCTTGGTGATTTTCAGTAAACTAAAATTTTTTTTGAAATATAAAGTACATGTATTTTAAAATAATGATTTATTAAAAAGTTCCAAGAGGCAAGTTATAAGGAGTATATGGTATTCATTGCTCAAGCAATGAAATTGCTAAAGCAATAAATAGATGGATAAATATAAGGATGGATGGATGCACACATGCATGCAAGCAAATAAACCTTACATTTAGAGCAATCAGTGTGTGTGCGTGGCGGTGGGGCGTGAAGATGTCCAGAGAGGTCAGTTTTTCTACTCAAGATCGTTAGAAGTCACATGTTGTGGTGAAGACAATCCTACTTCTTATTTTTCTGCTTGCCAGACCCATTCCCTTCATATTTAATGACTATTTAGACATCGTAAAGATAATATTGATCTGTGGCTTCAAGTGGAATTGATTATTCAGCATGCCACTATTAAAATGTCCCTTCATTGCATAGGCAGCTGCCTCCACCCAGAGCAGGACCACTCTGTCACAGCAAATATTCAGTGGCTGTAGTCTCCAGCCAGCAGATCCAGGCACACGTCAAGAAGAGAGGTGGGTTTAGAATTAGAAACCAGCCACAACCTGCAAGTGTGCATGCAGAAGTCAGCCTCGTTGTATTTCTAGGAAGAAAACCAGGGGGAATCCTTCTTTAAAATGACCATTTCCTATCATTTGGAGATTACTTAGTAAAGAAAAATGTGTGTATGGTAACTGCGGCCATTTGAACTGAGTGAGGCAATTAGGAGGCAATTCAAGTCCCAGTTTTCATCCATTTTCTTCATCTAGTCATTGGCTTGTTGGAGAAGAAAACAGCAGACTGGGGATTGCCCGCCAGTTCTGAATGACTGAAGGAGAGACCTCTACGTTGTGTTGCTCATGCACAGTGTGAAAACCAGCCAGGCCTGCACTGCTCTTGTGGACTGCCAAAGCTTCACCATTTTCCCACCAATGCTTTCTAGGCACAGTATTTTATTTGGAAAGCATGTGTTATTTTTGTTGTTGTTATAGTTTTAAATAATACACTTATTGCTTCAATGCAAGATACTGATTCTCCCAGGAGTGGAAAATAAGTTTCCAGAATAAATATTTGAACGCTGCCTGGTAATGGAACTAAGCATTTCCTTTCTCATCCTGGGAACTCATGAGTTTAAATTATAAATAAAGGTCTGGAATTTTATGATTTTTAGCAAACTGAATGTGGTAGTTACATAATCTGGTGTCAATTTGGTACTTGAGAGTGTTAAGAGTGAAGGGATGGA
>NW_022111372.1:76258800-76304400 GCF_000313985.2 Echinops telfairi
GGCTGGGAGGTTTTCTCAATATTCAGCTGCTCTTGTATATAAAGCTCTTTCTTATACACATGATGTCCATGAATTTGTTTCTCTAGTCTACCTAGATTAACACACTAAATTAATGATTACAAGATAATGAAGTAGGAGATTATGAAGTATGATGCATCAATCCCACTTAGAAATTACCTCATAATTTCTAAGAATTAAAAACAGGTATTTAAAAAATATTGTATAATGATGTTCACAGAAACAGTACTACTAATAGCTCAAAACCAAATGCTCATCAACTGATGAACAGATAAATAATTTGTCCTATAGTCAAACAAAAAAGATTATTGAGCCAAAAGAGGAAAGAGTGCAAAAATGTTACAACATGAATGAACACAATGCTAAGTGAAAGAAGCCAAACAAAAAATATCATATTGTATTATGCCATTTATTTAAAATACCCAGATATGCAAATCCACAGAAATAGAAAAAAGACTTCCCTGAGTCTGCAAGGAGAGGGGGAAGTGACTCATTAAGTGATGAAAATGTCCTGGAATTGGATAGTGGTGATTATTGCAAATATTGAAAGTGTGCTTAATGCCACTGAATTATATACTTCAAAATGATGAAAGTGGTGGATTTTATGTTATGTGACTTTCAGCTCAATAAAAACAAATCATATTTGACCTTAAGAGAAATGAAGTCCTGATACATGATACAATATGGATGAACCTTAAAAGTATTATTCTCAGTGAAATAAATGAGTCACAAGAGAAGAAATAGTGATCCTACCTAAACTAAAATATCTAGAATAAGCCACTTTACAGAGAACAAAGTCCAGAAGTAAGAAAACAGGGAGCCCATTGGTTAGGGTTCCAAGCTTCTGTGTAAACTCACTGCCATTGGGTCAATGACGACTCAGCAATTCTCTAGGACAGAAGAGAACTGACCCTGGGAATTTCTGAGACTTTAACTCTTCATGGCAGTATAACACCTCATATTTCTCCTGCTAACCTGATGGTGGTTTCAAACTGCCGAACTTACAGTTAGGAGCCCAAAGCATAACTATTATGCCAGATCTGTTAATGTTGATGAAAAAAATTGGCAATAAGTAGTTTTGAGGATTGTACAACATCATAAAAGTAACTAATGTCACTGAATTATGCATGCAAAAATGTAAAAATTGTATACATATATACTCCATACACACACACACACATACAAGCAGTTATCAACTATTTCATTATCCAATATTTTGCATTTATGACTATTTTGCACATTAATAACATTCTGGCTATAACAAGTGCCAAGAAGTAAGAATAATGCTGACTGTGATAGGGGACTCTGTTGTCAACTTGGCTGGGCCGTAATTCTCAGTGCTTTTGCAGTTAGGTAATGATTTCAAAGTTAGATAATGATTCGGTAATTCTCTATTTTATCTGATGAATCACCCTTCATGTTTGCATAACGCTGATTTTCACATAATGCTTTGGTCTTTGGAACCTAACCATGCATGTCATTGAGTGAGGAATCAAAATTAAAAATGTTTTAATTTTAAAACCAATGTAAGAACAAATGTTGTGAAAGCCCCTTAATCTATATCATGTTGCCATTGAGCTAATATTATACTACAATTCCATCACCTATATCTTGTTACCAATAAACTGATTGCAGCTCATGGCGACCCAATGTGTTGAGCGTAGACCTGCTTCATAATCTTTAATGACACAGATTATCAGAGCTTCCTTAGTAGGATTGAACCAGACTAAACTAGTCATGACCAGTCTTGTGTAATTCTGTGCAGTAGTCATGAAAAGGAGTGGGAAACTCTAACAAACAAGAAGTATAGACATTTCTAAGACAGAAAATCACCACTAAGAAGGTTGTTTTCCCAGTGGAACCAAGTCCTCTAGGACACTTTTCCTAGAAACCGTACTTTTCTATAAAAACTCTCAAAAGTAGGGCTAAAAGAAACAAAAACAAAAACTTCTCATCCCACAGAGGAGCAGGTTGATATTGAGGATGATGCTGATGCTGGAGAGGGTGTGACAGCCGTTAGGTTGCATTTGAGAGAAGGCAGTGTACTCATAGTGATGGCAAATCCAACAGCATGGTTGGATGGTATTAGCAGATGGCTTGCTTAGGAAAGCCATATGCATGAAACCTGACAGGAGGAAAATAGGTGGTCAATGAAGACTCATATACTCGAAAATGAACACATGGCTTGTGGTAGTTACATAATGTAGTGTCAATTTGATAGGATTATGAGTGAAGGGGTGGAGTCTAGCCTGTGGATCACGATATATCCAATGAGGCCTCTGTGTGATCATGGCCTTCCCCTGAGAATTCTGGGAACTCCTATATTTTCCTCCTTGGAGGTGGGAGACACTTCTCTCTCTCTGCTCACTCCCTGAGAGACACTCTACTGACAAGACAGATGTCACTACGCTGATAGACTCCATGCCCTGGGACCTGGAAAAGCCATGTGGAGACCCCTCCCAGCGCTGAGATGCTTACAACACCGCTGGATCCAAAAACTTTCCACCCACCCACTGGCCTGTGATCTTCCTGCATTCAGCATCATTGCATGTGTTTTGTGAATCTGAAAAGGACTTTATAGATTGGTATCAGACATATGGTTTAATATCAGACTTATGGGCTTGGACTGGACAGGGTTGGGATGCTTTCTTAATGTTCAATTGCCCTTTATATAAAATTCTCTATTATATACATATGAGTTCCTATAGATTTGTTTCTCTAGTCTACCCGGACTAACACAGGGCTTAAACAGGGCATCATGAAGGAAGCCAAGTGTGTTAGGCAGGGTTCTCTAGAGAAACAAAACCTTATGATTTTATACATATATATAAAAGGATAGGTTTATACAGCAAGATGGAATATAACAGCTAATTAGTCCATATAGCAGTACAGAGGGCTCAGTTCAAATCACTTTCATGGATCAGTTAATATGCTGAATATCCTTCAACTGGCTGCCAGTCCCAGGTCAAGGAATCAGATAGCAGAGGCTTCCCTCAGGCAAGACAGGCAATCTACCCACTAGCAGGGGACAGCAGGGTGGGTCAGCAACAGTCAGTAGCACAGGTGCTTAGCGAAGCAGGCCCTGATGGATCTCAAACTCAAGCAATGCAAGGTGACATGATCCACCAGCCTCAAGCTCAAACAATGTATGGTATACATGCCAGCAGTGTGGCAAAGCCGGTCTCAAATGAGCCTCAAGCTCTTGCTACATGATCCACAGGTTGGCTTGGTCCACAGGTAGAGCAACACACAGTTGAATCAAAGAACTAGCTCAAGCAGGGAGGAAGAAAGAAGGGGCAGGCCTTGGAAAGGCATATATCTCATTGCCCTCCAATCAAGTTGCAACCTGATTAAACTCCACCCACATGTTCCTATTGGCCATGTAGGCACAATAAACCTAACTATCACACCAAGGCAAGCAGAAATTAAAACAGTATTTGCAAAGCAAATTTTGCCTTAAGCTTCTTTAATGGATGTGGTAGAATCTTTTATTTGTTTAAATTAATTTATTTTTTAATTGGGATTTAATAAGTATATCATATCATTCTATAGTTTAATCACATCAAGCAGAATTTTACAGTTGCTACCAAAATTAGTCTCCAAACATTCTTCTTCTACATGGACTCCTTGACATTGACTCCCCTTCACCTCCTCCCTCCACCACTGTAGCCCCCCACCCCCAACTTACTGCCATCGAGTCAATTCCAACTCATCGTGACCCTGAAGAACAGGGTAGAATGGCCCCTGTGGATATCCTGACTGTAAATCTCATGTAGAAAGCCTCATGTTTCTCCTGATTATCTCTCACGACACTAGTAATCCACAAGTCACACTTCAAGAAATGCCAACATAAAGCAATGCACAGATGAGAGAATTCACAGGCTTATAGTCTTAACACTAATGATAAAAGCGGTTTCCATTTGTTTAGTGCTAAGCATGCGCTGCCAACTGCAAGGCCTCCCGTTAAAACCCAGGAGTTGGTAGAAGGGAGAAAGATGAGGCTGTCTGCTCCAATAATTGTTTACAGTCTTAGAAACCCTAAGGAGAGTTCCCATCCATCCTTTCAGGTCACTGGGAGTTAAAGTTGGCTCAGTGGCAATGTGCTTGGTTTGGGTTGGAAGCTTGGGCCAGGTCTGAGGGCATAGCATCACACAGGATACCCATTTAATACTCACAATTACCTCTTGTAGTAGGCATTACTGTTGTCCCCCTAAGATGAAGTTTTGAGAAAACTGAGACTTGGTGAGGTCAAGGAAACCTTCTTAATGCTTAAGGTCTAGCGAGTGGTAGAACTGTGGTAGAACCGGTATTTGAAAGTCAGGAATGTTCTCTCTAATTACAGAGGAACCTTTGATCATAATCACAGCAATATGAGCAGAAAAGTATTCTGGTAATGCTACTGGGCTCTCGACCTACAGTAATATAACAGAAGACTTGCTGGAGCCTTTGAGAGGTGCTCACCACTTAACCAGTTAGGACAGTGTGAAAATCAGATGTTAGTGAGTGTGAAGTGACAAAGAAAGTGACCAGCAGTATTCAAAGCAGGTACTGGGGCAGGGATCTATGTGCACAGCTGTTGTGACCTTATGCACCACAGAACATGCTACCCAGCCTGTGCTTCCTCAGAATTGCTGGCAAGCTTGAGGCTGTTCGTGCCCCTATTGTGCATTTTGAGTGTGATTCAACCTAGCAGCTTACATTTCAGCATTATATCAGACAGTATTCTACTGTCATTCTTAGGGTTTCAGTGACTAATTGTTGGAAGGAAATTGCCAGCCCCGCTGAAATTTATCAACTACGGTGACCATGCTGGTATTTGAACTACTGGTAACATAGATTCCAGCATCACCACAACATCCAAGGATAACAAGCAGACAGCTGGTTGTGGTGAACAATTTTAACACCCACTAAACCGAGAGTTTCCGGTAGGCAGGAATGCTGATTTGATAGTTCACTCTAGTGCTCAAGACAGTGTCTGATAGAGATGACCAAAACTACACCAACCAACCAACCAACCAACCAACCACTGGCATCGAGTTGTTTCAGACCCATAGCCGCCCTCTATAGGGTTTATGAGGCTGTAAATCTCACAGGAGCAAAGAGCCTCATCTTGCTTCCACAGAGTGATTGGGGAGCTTGAACCACTGATCTTGTGGTTAGTTGTTCAAAAACTGTCAGCACCTTCTGTACTCTAGTACACAATATATCTTTTTTTTAAATTAAGCAATTAATGAATAAACAAAAGTATGCACCATCTTAGGGATTATAATGATAATAATAACATACAATTTAATTTAAAAAATATGCTGAGCCTTGTATCGAGCTTATATCTTATGCCCTGGTGGTGTGCTGGTTATGGGTTGGACTGCTACCAGGAAGACCGGCAGCTCCAAGGCACGAGCCCCTCCACAAGAGAGAGCCGGGGCTTCCTACTCCCATGGAGACTTGCAGTCTTGCCTCGGGAGCCCACAGGGGCAGTTCTACTCCGCCCTGTAGGGCTGCTGTCAGTCAGAATCTGCTCAATGGTTGTGAATTTGGAGTTCGGTTGGTTATACTTTGTTCCCGCTCCCAAGAGGTGAGAAAGGCACAAGATCACATATTGCACACAAATACACACAAAGAAACTGAGACTTGACCTTTCCCAAGCTCACGCTAATCACTGAGTTAACTGAATTTCTAACTTAATTTCTATGACTTCAAATCCCAGGTGCTTAAACCTATTTCTATATTTTCTACAATATAGCTGCTCTTTAGTGCGAAGGGATTGGTGATTAGGTACTTTTTTGAAAATGAAAGTTTTAATATAATGTTAGGTCAAAAATTGAAGCGTAAAATTGTACATATGCTTCTATTATAACTGTGTAAAAATTCACATGTCTATAGACAGAAACCATCGGGAAGCCTGAAAAATAACACAGCTGTGTAAGCACAGTGAGATTATACATAATTTTTTAAAATTGTGTTTAATTCTGTTATACTGTTATTTTAAGAATAAATATGACTTGAAGAAAATTCAAGTGTAATGAAACAAATTATTGATTACTATAAGTATAACACATATTGATTACTATAAGTATAACCACTGCTGTTGATCCTTGTGATCAATGATAATTATATGGCGTTTTGGTAGCATAGTTTTTAAAGATGTGGCGGTTTCGGCTTCTACATTCAAGAGCAAGTTTCAGAGTCTCTTCAACATCCATTTGGTCTGTATTTTCTTTCCTGTGCTTTAAATGTCTTGTCTTTTTAATAACCTTTTATTTTCTTCTTGTATGATGGTTTTGATGTTACTGCACAATTCATCTGGTCTTCAACCATTTGTATTCAAGCATCAAGTCCGTTCTTTGATAACCTCAGGCTGTATCTTGACTCTCGTGGATGTGTTTCCTTTTCTCCAGCTTCAACTTGAATTTGCGTATGACTGATTTATGGTCTGTTCCACAGTTGAGACCACCCTGACCGTCTTTTGGTTGATGTGTTAGTCTGGGTAGACTAGAGAAACAAATCCACAGAAACTCATATATATATAAGAAAGAGTTTTATATAAAAGGTACATGTACATTAAGAAATCATCCCAACCCAGTCCAGTCTAAGCCCATAAGTCCAACATTAGCCTCTATGTCTGACACCGATCTACAAAGTCCTCCTTAAACTCACAAAACACATGCAGTAACACCAACTGCAGGAGGTAAGCCGAATCAGTGAGCGTGCAAGCATCTCAGTGCTGGCAGGGGTCTTGCATTAGGGTAGGTCCATGTGGCTTCTCTTCAGGGATGTCTCGCAGGAAGTGAGCCTTGCCAGATGAGGCAAAGAACTAGCTAAGGCAGCCACACAACTGGTCTGACCATCAGAGAACAAGACAACCAAGAACTAGAAAGGCGAGGCTCACCGAGTCATTTAGCTCTCCGTCCTTCAATTAATCTCACATGTGTTTATCGGCCAGGTTGGCACAATAAACCTTAACTATCTACCACAGCTGACAATACTGAACTTCTCCATTGTCTCTTTCCAGATATAGTTGATTTAACTTAGGTATATTCCATTCAGTAAGGTCCACATATGTAGCGACTATTTATGTTCTTGAATAAAGGGTATTGTTTTTCCAAATTTCTATATTTAATTTCCAGCCTTATTTCTATACCAAGATCATATTTTGCAATTAGTGATTTTTACTGTTTCCAATTCCCACATTGCAATTACCAATCATTATCAAAGCATCTTGATTGCATGTCTGATCAATTTCAAGCTGCAGAAATTGGTAGAATTCTTCGATTTCTTCACCACTACCCTTATGAATCTCACAAAAATTTACCCATTAATTTTCTTGTAGGCATATGGATTTTGACCTATCACTGACAGCATTATACTTCAAGATAGATCTTGAAATGTTCATTTTGATGATGAATGTGACACCATTGTTTTTGAAAGTATAATTCTTGGCATAGCAACAATATGATTTGTCTGGTTCAAAATAGCCAATTTTAATAGTCCATTTCAACTCACTGTTGCCTAAGATATTGATCTCTATGTATTCGTTCTCATTTTTTGAAGACTTTCCATTTTGCTAGACTTCTTAATAAACCCCGCAGTCTGGTTATTAATGGATATTTACAACTACATCTTTCTGAGTAGTTGTAATTCTGAGTCACACTTCATCAGCAAATGAAGGTCCACAAAGCTTTACTCCAGCTGTGTCATTAAGGTTGATTCAACAACTACAAGATGTGAATACTCACTATGTTCTGATTCCATCACATAATAGTAGTACTTATACATTGTTGTTATTAGGTACTAACAAATTGGTTACAATTTGTAACTACCCTATGTACAACAGAAGAAAGTGCTGTCTACTTTTGCACCATCTTCATAATTGTTGCTTTTTCTGAGCTTATTGTTGCATCCAGTGCATCAATATATCTGGTGGAAGACCTTCCTCCTTTTCACTGACCCTATACCAAGCTTGATGTTCTCCTCCAGGGACCGGTCCCTCCTAATATTATATCTTGTCATCCTTGTCATTACATCTTGTCATCCTTGTCATTACATCTTGTCATCCTTGCTTCTAAGGAGCATTTTAGCTTTACTTCCTCCAAGATGAATTTGCTCATTCTTTTGGAAGTCCATATATTCAATATTCAACACCATAATTAAAGGTAATCCATGTACCTTAGGTCTCCCTTCATTGTTGAGATTTCATATGCATATGAGGTGATAAGAAAAACCATGACTTGGGTCAGGCACATCTTAGTCCTCAAGGTGATCTCTTCACTCTAACACTGTAAAAACAAAGCAAAAATGGTATTTTTGCAGCATATTTGCCCAATGTAATGCATTACTTGATTTCTTGACTTTTATTTCAATGAGTGTTGATTGCGAATTCAAGTAAAATGAAAATGCTAACAACTAATTTTTCCTGTCTATCATGTTGTTTATCATTCCAATTGGAGGGTTTTTGTTTTCCTTACTGTGGTAGTTGCATAATTTCATGTCAACTTGTTACATAGAAGTGGAGGTGAAAAAAAAATTTTTTTTTTAATTTTAAAAAAAGAAGTGGAGGTGTGGAGTCTAGCCTGTCAATCAGGCCACAGACTGATGTTTTCTCCTGTGGGGCATGACCTTCTCATAAGAGGGGTCCTGGGTCTCTCTCTCTGTGTCTGTATCTCTCTCCCTCCCTCCCTCTGCCTTCACCTTCCTCTTGATGAGCCACACTGAGACCTGGGAGAGCCCTGTGATGCGGCCACCACCGTTGGATCCATACAACTCTGCACCCACCGGTCTGTGATCTTCCTGCATTCTGCAACATTGTAGGTTGCTGTTTGAGTCTGAAGAGGGATTTATGGGCTATTATTGAACCTATGGACTTGATTTGGACTGGGCTGGGATGTTTGCTTGATATATAATTAGCATTCTTAATTAGTTTGCTTGATATAGCATTCTCATATATCTATGAGTGTCACTGAATTTGCTTCTCTAGTCAACACAATTTGTTTTTCTAGGTCTAACACACTTACATTGAGGCGTAATCTACACTTAAGGCTGTAGTCTTTGATTTTCATCAGTAATTGCTTCAGCAAACAAGGTTGTGTCATTTGCCTATCTCATGTTGTTAATAAGAGTTCTTCCATTCCTAATGCCGAAAACTTCTACATTCAAGTTCTGGGGATTGCTTGCTCAGTATATAGATTGAATAAGTATGCTGAAAGGATAAACTTCATTATATTGTTTATGATTATACTGGTGAAAAGCATTTATCACATACATTATATTGTTTATGGTTATACTGGTGAACAGCATTTATCACTTACATTATATTGTTTATGATTATACTGGTGAATAGCATTTATCACATACATTATATTGTTTATGATTATACTGGTTGTATTAGTCTGGGTACTTTGGAGAAACAAATCCACAGCAACTCATGTATAAGAGAGAGTTTTATGTAAAGAAAATGTGCATCACAAAAACATCCCAACCCAATGCTGCCCAAGCTCACAAGTCCAACATTAACCCATTAACCCAACACCAGTCCACAAAGTCCTCCACCTCACAAAACAGAGGCAATGATGACGACTGCAGGAGGAAAGCTGAGTCAGTGAACGAATAAGCATCTCAGCACTAGCAGGGGTCTCCACACGGCTGCTCCAGCACCCAGGGCTGCATCGGGATAGGTCCATGTAGCTTCTCCTTGGGGATGTCTTGGAGGAAGTCAATCTTGCAAGCTGAAGCAGGGAACTGCTAAGGCAGCTGCACCCGGTGCAACCATTACAAAACTAGAGACCCGAGAACTAGAAAGGTGAGGCTTCACCACCCATTTATCCCTCCGCCTTTCAATTAGCCCCACATGTGATTATCGACCAGGCTGGCACAATTAACTAACTCACTGGTGAATAGCATTTATCACATACATTATATAGTTTATGATTATACTGGTGAATAGCATTTATCACATACATTGGCTATGCGTTTTAAATGCCTGGTTGTCGTCATCTACCTTCAAGTGAAATCCAACAAGCAGAGGTCTCATGCATAACACAACGAAATACTCCCCTAATCCTGGGTCATCCTCGCAACCCCGGGCACATTTTCATCCATCTTGCAAGTCGATCTCACCAAGTTCCTCTCTCACTCACAACTATGATGTCTTCCTCTAGCAATTGATTCTTCCTAATGAAGTGCACAAAGCAAGTAAGTAAGACAATACTCTGCTGTGACTCAGAAAGTTTTCATTGACTAATTGCAGTAAGTAGCATGGGAGGCCATATCTCACCTCCTTTGACTTCCCTATTGGCGCAAGGCAGGGGTCAGATATGTCTTGGTGCCTCCGTTCTTCTTTACCCTTTACTGACACCAACTATTCCTCCCACAGCATTCTACTTCTCTACTGGGCTTGTTAATTTCTTGCCATGGCCACACAGAACTCACAAATAAGGGGGATTATCAGGGTAGTTAACAGGGTGCCACAAGTCAGGCTCGGTAAGCACTAAGGACAAAGTTATTGGTCTATAGCAACACGGCTCCATAACCAGCAGCAAATTCTGTCCCTGTCCCTGAGGCTCCCAGCCACATGGTCCCTTGGCCTCTGCCTCCATGAACCAGGAGGCCTGCCAGTTGCTCTGTCTCATTGTCCCATAGTCTCAGGCCAAATGAGGAGCAGATACCCCAAGTCTAGGCTCTGTTCCTTTGAATCTCCTGCCTCTGGTCTCAGCCTCTACCACTTCAGACTGAGATCGCAAAAGTGCCCTTCCAATGATCCTGGGAATTCTCTCTGTGTGTTCCAAGATGACTCCTATACCTAGAGGAATGAATTTTATAGAGATGCAGTTTTGTATTTTAGCAGATTATATTTCCAAGGACACAACGATGTGACTTGGTTCACAAACTCTACTAGTGTCTGGACTTAATCCTACATTAATCCTGCCCATTAGTAGAGAACAGAACTCCCTCCAAAATGGGGCTCCAGCCACAGGCAGATAATCCAGAATTAGAATACACCACATGTGGAATTCTCATGAGAAGGACCATATTAATTGACTATCTCTCACTAATGTTCACGAGTAGATAACCAGTTCTTTTCTTTTTAATCTGTCTTAATCTAGAAGATTTGTTGAAACCTGTGAACCATGGGTTCCCTACCAGTATTTGAAATACAAGTGGCATAGATTTCAACATCACAGACTAACATGCTATGACAGATTCAAAGAGAGGTGGTGATTATATGTATTGTTTAAGATAACAATCCCAGAAGTTACGTATTATTTAGCCCAATCTTAGAAAAAGGAAAACAGGCCCAGAGATATTGATTGTTTCAAGAATATAGTTGGTAAGCAACAGAGATGAGCTTTGAATCAGTTATGTCTCAGTTGGAATCCTGTGCTCTTTACTACATTACAAAATAGCTCTCCAAATTTATGTTGCCTGTCTGGAAAATTATCAAAGGCAAATGGCAGAAATGCATGCATTTGATGCGTATGTTAAGTGCTTTGTACTAGGGCTATGCTAGGTCAGAGGTGAAGAGAAAATCCATAATACTCAAAATACTCAATGGACAGTTGACTTGAGCATTCCAGAGACCATGACGGTGGCACAGAAGTGAACAACATTTCATTCTGCTGTACATCAGTCACCATGAGTCAGAGTGAACAGTCTGCCACTAACAACTATTATTGTACAAACAACATCTATCGTACAAAGCAATCTACTAGGTAATAGAGGAGGACAAGGAAGAGTAGACAGTAGTACATTAGTTTAGCAGTGTTAACTCATTTAAAATAAAAATAGAAAAGTTACTAATAATTAACCATAAAGAAAGCTATAAACAAATGCAATATGCATTGGGTTAAGGAATAACCAAACCGTACAGCGCTATTGGCAATTCCATATAAGATGGTTTGGAAGGAAAATGTTACATCTTGCTCAGTGATGTGAAAAAGTTTTTCTTGTAAAATGCATAATACTGTGAGAAGATTTAGATTCTAGCTACAATATGTATTGGTAAGGGTAGCGTAAGGAAATCACTTCACTTTAACACCACTGAAACACTCCAGTGCTGCTGCGTACGCTCTGACTCGCAGTGACCCTGTGGGACAGAGTAGAACTGCTCCTTGTGATTTCTAAGGCTGTTAATCTTTCTGAACAGACAACCTCCTCTTTGTTCCATAGAGCAGATGATGGGTTTGAACTGTTGCCTCTGTGGTTAGCATCTGATGCTTAACTCATGGTTCCACCAGGGCTCCCCTTTTATCTTACATCTATAAAAGAGTCACGATCTGCCCAGTGCATCCCACAACACTACTCCAAGGATTCCAGGCAGGAACCATTAAGAATGTGTCTGTTTCAGACCTCTGGGAAGCAAGTGCGTGACAGAAAGAGAAGTGCAAGAGATCTGTAGAGCGAGTCTTCAAAGGACATAGGATAGAGGGAGCAGCAGTGCTCAGAACGAGACCTCATAAAGCAGTTCAAGTCTGGCTGGCCCCTGTAACAGAAGACAGATTTAAAAAGGAGAGTTGGGTAAAAATAGCTTTATCCCACATACATCTTTGAGAAAGTCTCAGTCAGAGTGAGGGGAAGCCTGTAAGAGAAGTCCCCATTGGGCAGGAATGCTCAGGCTCTACTACACCAACTATATTCAATTGTATTGCCATGGATAGCCCTCAGCAGGAGAGCTGCGCAAATCCCTAAGGTATGGCAACTGGAACCGAGGGGTACTCATTTCAACAGGCTCTATCTTGAATAGAGAACGGAATGACATGCCTTCATGGCTCCCACTGTGAACATATTGTGAAAATGCTCAAGAGAATTATAAGTAATTATTTCCTTTGGTATGACTGCTACCGTTACTACTACTGCTGCCACTTCTACTGTGACTAAGAAAAATTGTTTTCAGGTGCCATCAAGTTGACTTTGACTCATAAAGATCCTATGTGACAGAGTGGAAATGTCTCATAAGATTTTCTTGGCTGAAATCTGTCCAAGAGGAGACTGCCAGGTCTTTATCTGAAGGAGTAACTGGTTGAGATTGAACCACCAGCCTTCTGGTTAGCAGTAAAGTGCTTAAGCATTGTGCCTCTAAGGTTCCTTAATAATAATAAAATTAAGTCCAAATTTGTTCATTCATTTAGTGGAAGTTGCAAAGAAAAATAAGGCATTTTGGAGAAGAATAAAATGTACTAATACCATGTCTACTCTGTTTCCTGTTTCTGTTTCTCTTTATTTCGTAACCTTTCTGAACGATATTGTCCTTGGGTAAATGCTTCTCCCTTTATCTAAAATGGCAAACACTTGTAAGCCACCTGTATCTCATTTGTGTTAGTGTTCCCTTTATAGACCTGTCTATGGTTTGTTGATAAGGGAACTAAAGGGTTGAGTTCAATTCCACACCTGAAGGGTGACTAGGGACCATAGTCTTGGAGACTCTATCAGTCTTGATCTGACCAATTTAATTAAAATTTTCACAAAATTTTAACACCTCACCTCCACCCCTAGTTATATGCTTAATAGGTACTATCTTCTATTATCTTCATTATAATCCTTTGGTATCAAATAAAAAACTCACTACCAATGAATTGTGAATTTTACTAAATGAAAATAATAGATATATGCTCCCACACATTTATTCTCCCCCCCCACCCTTTTCTCCCATGAAAAATTGTATTGTTTTTTCTAAAGACAGTATAGTATGGTGATTACGAACAAATAGTTCATGCCAATAGGTTTGGGTTAATTAGATATTACTAGAGACATATATCTTATTCTGAAAAAAATCTGATAATGAAACAATGGGAATTATGGTAGGTCAGTTAAGAAAGTAAACAGGATGGAGATGAGATCTTTATCATGAAATTGTTCGATAATTATGTCCCGGTGACCACTTGTAAACCAACCTCTCAGACTCATTATTGCCCTTATGTACAGGGCAAATGATTTAACCATCTCTGTTTCCTAGTTTATTAAATAAGGATAAAACCACTACCTATACCAAGAGATGCAGGATAAAGAGAAGGCTTTCTGCTCCCATAAAGAGGTACAGTATCAGAAACCCACCGGGGCAGTTCTACCCTGCTCCACAGGGTTGCTATGAGTTGTAACATTTCACAATTAATAATGTCTCTTTGCTGGAAAATAATGTGCAGAAGAGAAAATGTGGGAAAATATTAGGGTCCATTAATGTTGTAAAGTTAAAAATATTAATGTAGCACAATCCACATCTGACTCTTTCATTCTGCCTGCAAGTTTTCAAATTAGAACCCTGGGCAGCTGCCTTCTTTCGCGGCCCTCCAATTACAGATAAATTATTATTGCTGTAGCTCTACTGTTTTCCTTGGCTAGAAAATGTATTCTGATTCATCAAATAAAATCTGGTCAATAGACAGCTTGAATATATTCTGTATATAGTTGACCAATTTTCAAATATTTTAAGAAAAAAGCATTTCTCATAAATGCTCTCCAGTACGCAATGTCATCCTTCTATAATTCAGTAGGCCCTTAGGCAGACTGTTGCTCCCAGATTGCTACTAGAGTAACTCTGCCAAAGGAATTGGAATTAGCATCTACTTGGAATCAGCTCTGTGTAAGAAACTGTGCAAAAGACTCCCTCCCTATTATCTCTTTGGCCTCTCAGAGCAGTCCTAGGAAATCCCAAAGCCACCCAGTCAATTCAACCTCCTGGAGACCTATAGGGCTTCCAAGCCTGTCAGCCTCAGGTCTCTCCTGCAGAGTGGATGGCAGTTTTGCACGGATGAGCTTGAAGTTGGCGATCCAATGCTTACCTGACAGTGAGTCCATTTTATACACATCGAATTACCTCTCTTGATCTTAGAGAAATGGTAGGCTCAGAACTTCGCAGCTTGAGGGAGTAGAAGTAAGATTTTGAACCAATTTGGGTATGTTTCGGTATTTGTTGGTGAAGTGGGTTTCTGAGAATTTCTGTAATAAATTACTAAAAAATAGGTGTCCTAAAACTAGAGAAATGCATTTTCTTACAGTTTTGGAGGCTGGGAATCCAAATAAAGATGATGTCTCTGAAAGTTTATGGAAGAATCTGTGGCATAGCTTCTGGTGTTGCTGGACTCCTTGGCATTCTTTTGTTTGCAGACAAGACGTATCACTCAAATCTCTGTTCTGTCATCACATGGCCTCATCTCTGTTTATGTACTTCTATGTCTCTACTCATAGGGCACCAGTCATATTGAGTATGACCCACCCCAATTCAATATGACTTCATCTAATAAGATTATACTCATTGATGCTGACAGTAAGAAGAGCAACAGATTTTATTTTGGGTGGGGGAGGTCAAAATTTAACACACATTTAGGAAATAAGTGTGGTAGTTACATAATCTGGCATCAACTTGAGACTATTAAGAGTAAAGGGGTGGAATTTAGCCTGTCAACCAGATTGCATCTTGATGACCTTATTGGAAGATGCTACAGAGATAAATAGCTCACTGGAGGCCAGACCCGTACTCTGCTACACATTTCTGTTGACAAACCACATAGAGCTACACTGATGAAACCATGTGGAGACCCACCCCAGCGTTGAGATGTTTCCACCATCACTGGATCCACAAGACTTTCCACTCCCGGGCCTATGATCTTCCTGCATTCGGCAGTATTGCATGTGTTGTGTGAGTCTGAAGAGGAATTTATTGACTAGTGTCGGGCATATGGGCTAATATCAGACTTGTGGACTTGATCTGGACTGGGTCGAGATGTTTTCTTAGAATGCAATTACTCTTTGATACAAAGTTCTCTATTACACATAGATGAGTGTCTCTGGGTTTGTTTCTCTAGTCAACCCGGACTAACACAACAAGTCTGGCCCATAGTGGTAAAGATAGTGACCCAAACCAAATAACAGTTTACAAAAGTCTGAAGGTAAGCAGCACAGCACTGTGGCAGTTTCCTGGAGTCATCTTCAACCCAGGCTTCTTCTGTCCTCCTGGTCATCTATCCTATCACACTGCTTTTATACTCAGGGACACAGATGGATGTCAGAGTTCCCACTATCAAATCCGTATGTAGTGGAAAAAACAATGAGAAGAGTGAGGTACCAAAAGAGTCAGCCTCACAGCTTAGGTGCCTTCTCAAAAGCTCACACAGCATTCCTTTGTTTCATATACCTCTAATTACTTCTGTGACTGGGGATTCTGCTGCCAGAAACAAATTGATGAAATAAAAGGTAGATAGACAGTACTTAGGAATTGTCTGGGGAAAAAAAGGAATTATCTGCTCTAAAAACATAGTCTTCATAGTCTTTTCCAAGAATAAAAAGCCTCATGTTTCTCCCACAGAGCAGCTGTTGGTTTTGAAAAACTGACCTTTCGGTTAGCAGCCCCAAGCATAGCCATTACTGCACCTGGGCTCCTTGACAACCACCAGGAGTGGTTTATGAGGAGTGTAGAGACAAAGATGAGAGGTTTGAGCAAGTCCTTAGAGCTTATGGTGATCACTTTCACTGCATGACTATTAGGCGTCTGCTATTTATACCTCTTTCTTAGTAGGATTTTGTCATATGTGGGGCCACTCGGTGTCATTTAAACAGACTTCTTATGTTTGTGGGCTTTCTCACATTAGGAGTTTTGCCTTCTCACATAGAAACTAGAATACATTTTCCAGACATCCTGGCAACCATAACATAAGCATTTGACCCATGCTTCTCATATCAGATGTATTTATTTGCTACTTCAATTCAGAGGGGAGAAAAATGTGACAGTAAGAATTATATGGAGCCTTGGTCCTGGGGAACATACAGAAAAATAGACAAAGTCCAACAATGGTAGAGGCAGTGACCTATGGGTAGCACCACACACAGTAATGACAGGGACACTAGTTCCAATGCTGGTGTGCAGCAATGGTGGCAGAAGGGTCCCTAATGGGAGAGACAGTGTAATTGGAGAATTTTTCTTAGGTGTGTGGCCTGCACCTTACTTATAGACTCTGTGTGGCACCTCATATCCTTTAAAAGATTCCATTTCTGACAACAGCAGATAGAGAGGGTTTTGCTGGTGACATATAAAGATTATGGGAGATAAACGTTGAGATAGTTAATGTCTATTGTGCCAACATGGCCAATGAACACATGTGGGATTACTTGAAGGGCAGAGAGATAAATGGCTCTGTGAGCCTCCCCTTTCTTGTCTCTTGCTCTTCGATCATCAGACCAGTGTGCTGCTGCCTTGCTTGTTCTGTGCCTCAATTTGCAAGCTACACTACCTGTGGGACACCTAATCCATGGACTGTGTCGCTGTAACTTGAGGTTCCTTCATGACTTGCTTCACCACATTATTGGAATATATATATCTTGAGCTGGGGACTGTCAGACCCTGTCATCTGGCTGACTGTTGGTGACCTGCCTTGCTGTTTTCTGCCTGTGGCCGGATAGCCTGAATTGCTCTACAGAGGACTACCTGGCGGCCCTCAAGACTTGAAGGACTGCCAGTGTCTCACAACTGTCTCACAGGAGTGAGTTGCACTTAGACATTTGTACTGCCTTATAGGTTAATTGTTTATTTCTTATGTGATCTATCTATATAAATGCATATATAAAATTATTAGCATTCTGATTTTGTTTCTCTAGAGAACCCTGTCTAACATAAATGTTGTCTTAAGGATGGGAAAACCTGAGACTTGGAGAGAGTTAGGAATTATGATCTGAAATATATAGTGCCTTCATATACAGCAGGAAAGAATAGTATAAATTAAAAGATTAAAACCAACCCACTAGCCAAACAGTACTGGTTTCATCCTCCAGGTCACACATTGGCCAATAACAAGAGTCAGAGGAGTATATGTGGAAATGGATTCTAGGGTTGTTGATAACTGGTGTAGGGGAGGGCTGGGATATAAAGTTGTGTAGCTTAGAGTTCATTGTTATTAAAGACCTTTCTTATAATAGCACATTTAATAGATACATTGGCACAAAGGCCCAAGGAGACAATAACACGGAACTGTTGGGGCTCTCAGAAGCTTGGAAAAAGTAACAGTCCACACTAAGTGCAGGAGCAACGGCAGGTGGTGTTTCTCTTATGGCAGATGGTGAAAGCGGACATCAAGAGGCTCAAAATGACGAGAATGCTAGGATGTATATGATGGTAGAGGGCATGGAGCCCATGATGTTTTGCAACGCAATCCATGGCAGTGGTGAAGGAGGCACCAAACTCCGTGAGAAGCTCGCCAGTGATTGTCTTTTAGGATGGGGTTTCCAAAGAGGCAAGGAAAATTGGAATGAAAAGATAATGACCTTTTCCCATGAACTTCATAAAGAAACTTTATAAAGAAACCTCGGTATCATTTCATGCCCCACGTGAGGCGCCACATGATGCTGGTGGTTTGTTAAGCAGGGAGAATGAACAAGGAATGCAAATAGACACACAGACACACAGACTCAGAGACAATACAGGTGCAGCACAAAATAGACACAGACAGAGACAGTACAAACCGCAGCCTCGACAGCCTGCGGTGCTTTATTATTATCTACTAAATACTGGCAGCGTTCCCAGACAAGTTTGCTATTCCCACACTTGAATTTCTCATAGCCTTGAGAGTGAGTTCCGTAACTCGGCCCATACCATTATTTTCATTTCTACCAGGGAAATACTGTTTGCAGTTATTTCCACAATCATCTTACCGTTTGCAGTAAGGAAGCTGTTTATGAGAACCAACTAGGACAGACGTTTGAGTACTGTCTTAGACAGATGCAAGACTCGAGACACAGTGCTCCTCTCATGGTTCCTTCACTCCCTTCCCTACCCCTGCCCTCCTGGAATCCTTGCTCCAATTACTGTTTCTGGGGGTTTGTCTATCCTGAATTCCATACATTGAAACTCTTGCCTGTACCAATGTGTGTACACTGATCTACAAGGATTTGCGAGCTAGGACTGAGATCATAATAGTGGTGGAAGGAAGGATTAAAGTACTAGAGGATTGTTGTGTGTTTTGCATATGCCTCATGTTTAACTGCTTGCAAAAAACAAAAATTGAAGGATATTTTATAACACATGAATAGGATATTATTCAAATTCAAATAAGGTTTCACTGGAACACAAGTAGGCACATTAAATCACATGATGTCTATGATTGCTTTTGTGCTAAAATGCAAGTATAGTAGTTGTGACAGGGTCCTAATAGTCCACAAAACCTGAAATATTTACTATCTGATTCTTCATAGAAAGCTTTAGCTAATCTGTGCTTTATATTACATAATTAAAAGAATATCAGAAATAGATTATCAGTAGACTTAGAACAAACATCTAAGTAAAAATTCCATGCCCATTTGTCCAATTTACAGGTGCAAGTCACTTTTCAGAGAGAAGCCCATTGTCAGATGGCTCCAGTTCACAAAGAGGAAAGAGCGCATAGAACTGCAGCAAGCTAGAGTCCTTCACTACAGTAAATGGAGGACATGGGGGAAACCAGCCATTCCAAGCCCTGTGGGACACGGAATATGAGTTAGTGTTGCTCCCTAGAGAGTTGAAGTGTGAGCATGCTCCTTGTTTAGAGTGGAAGCTTAGAGAGGGCTAGGAAACAAATGGAACCTTAGTCAAGATCCCATTCTAGTTTGGGGCTGTCCAACAGGTGTGTCTACTTGTAGCGGGGAGAGCTCTCACATGACTCCCTTGTCCTCTGAGGTAAGAGCTGTCACAGTGAAGAAAACCAAGTAAACACTTCTGAAAATCAAAACCATTAGTAAATAGTAAATCAAGACCAATATTTTATCCCATAGACATGGGAACAGAAAATACTAATACCAATTTTAAGACTTTATGCATAAATGGTGCACCTCATTATTCCCTCATTTAATTGGCAAAGTTAAGTTTGGCTTCCACAAACACCAAATTGATCTTAGAGAGAGGTCGTGAACTAACATAAACTCACATGAGTATACACCTAGTTTCAGCCTTTGTGCCAAAAGGGGTAACTTTGATCGAGCTGATTAAGGTCGTCTCAAGTACCTGTGATGCAAACAGAAATCCGGCGATGGCCTTTCCCCTTCTTATCAGAAAGAAGGCTCATCAGAAGTTCACACTTGGGAAGGGTGGGTGAAGCGATATATTTATGGTTTTATCCAGGACTGTGCTAAGAGTTCTTCCCACTACTACGCTAGGTTCCTGGACCTGAACAATGTTGACATTCTGCAGAATATGACACCAGTCTACTACATATGACATGCTACTTGGACCAGACCTTGGTAAAACACGTGCCATACAGAAGGTATAAGATTAAATCTACAAAGAACCAAGGTCTAAGATCATTGATGTTTTCAGGGACCTGAAGGTATGGGGGAATTCCTTTGAAAATAAAGGAAAATTTAGTTCATCTTCTTGCATCTTCCACTACTGAAGCTACTCTTTCTACAATTAGAAGCTTGCATCTTCGACTATGAAAGAAAAAACAAGACGCCTACCTGTTATGCATGCCTTCCTAGGCTCCCGTGGGGCCAGATTCTATGGCTGATAGATCAGTGAGAGAAAGCTGAGGAAAGTTCAGCATTAAATATTATTAACTAGCATGAGTAGATGGGCATGGCAGAGGATTGCTTACTAATGGGGAAAGTGAACTCAGGATACAGGAATCACAGATCCCTAGAGTTGAAGCAAGAGCCCAAGACAAGAATAGATTTGAAAAGAGTGTTCACCTGACGGCATCCTTCAGACTTCCTTGGAGGATGAGGAGACATCTGGGAGACAGAGAAATGCATCTCTGAGGTGTTGCAAATTGATGCTGGGGAGCAGAAAATGGCCCCTGAAGTGTCAAGGAAGCTTGCCGGGATACTACCATGAAGGGTGCTATTGAGCTCACTGAGAAGCCAAATAATGTGCCCTGGAAATCACCAGGCCATGGCTTCCAAGATGCCCCTCTGAACTTGCCCACGGGGAGTTCCACCCGTTTTGCCTCAATTCAGCTCAGCCTCCCAGGAGCAAAAACAAGGACACCAGCACAAGGAAGAGAAGCCCCGCCCTCCCGCAGTGTCCCTCCAGTGCCCTCTACTGGCCCAGCTCAGCATCAAGCAAAGTGGCCAAGGAGAAAGTTTTACAAGATCCAAGAACAGTGCCAGAAGGAAGCCGCAAGGAGAAGGATTAGAGGGAAAGGCAATCATTTGATCTCTGGAACCATCCACCCCTTTAAATATTGAGCCTTCTTGGATTCCTTCTGCACATATTTAATCTTCTGCACAATGAAATAAGTGCATTACCACCTTATGAGACATCGTCATCCAGCTCCCCTGGGGGTTTCTGAGACTACAACTGTTGGCAGGAGTAGAAAGCCCAGTCTTTCTTCTGCGGAACTGGCGGTGATTTTGAACAGCCGACCATGCAGATCTCAGCCGCTGGCATAACCACCGCACCACCAGAAATCCTTGTATACACAATAGGAATGAGGAAAAAGAAGAACAGAGGAACGGTTAGCACAGACAACCACATGCGTGTAACAAGCAACTGTGAGGATGGCTCGGGACCGTGCAGTGTTTCATTCTGTGTGTTATATAAGGTCACTATGGGTCAGAGCCAACTTGATGGCATCTGACAACAACAACAGAACAAAGTGAAACTGTGCAAATGGTCCTTGTTTTCGTAAGTGGTGGCGAGGCTGGAGATGATGTATATGACCTCTTTCTTCCTATGCTCATTTCATATTTCTCTGGCAGAATCTTAGCTTGCCAGGGGATGAACAAACCCTTATTTGGGAAGGACTGAAGTCTGTATAGCCCCGTATTCCTCTGGTTGCTCCAATTTCCATTAATCTTTATGATTGTATATGGAAGTAGTAAGAGGTACTAAAAAGAACCCCAAGAACAGGCTTTTGCTTTGCCTCCATGCAATGGCATAGGGAACCCCTCCTTCTATTCAGCAGAACCACTGTGATGTTCCTTTCTGGAAGCATTCTCCTGTGGAGATGAAGGCCCCCACACTAGCATGGCTGTCACTCAGGAAAACTGATCGAGCTAGAGGCCATTATAGATGCAGAACTTCCAGGTAAAAAAGACCCAAACCAGGAACCCCTGCAAAACGTCAATCCATATATTTATTTGTTAGAAAGCTGCTATCACCAAACTCCTTCCACCCTGTAATGAGCTGTCATCAAATCAATTCTGACCCATAGCGAATAGGGTTTGTGAGGCGGATAGCCCCATCCTTCTCTCTTAGGGAGCCTGGTGAGTTTGAGCTGCCAACCTTGTGTCTACTTTTCCAAAACATCCCTGGCGGTGCCAACTGAGCTCCCTAGGAGGGGAAGAAATTTATCTTGAGAAAACTGGAAAATACTCTTAGCATAAATATCCCTTTCTAGCACATAGACATCATTATATGAGGATGCAAAGAGTGTTTGATCAATCACAAATGGTCCTATAACAGATTTAATTTACAGAAACAAGAAGGAGTGAGACAGTGGGCAAATGACCATGGTCCTGTGACAAACCATATTCTCTAAAATTGAGGTCTTACCGAGCGATGTAATGAATTTTTGAAGGCAGCAGGCTAAAGACGGTATAGTATGAGAATGGGGAATACAGTTAAATCAATGTTCATCATGTGGTGTTCTATTTTCAATAGCAGCCCTGAGGCTGCAGTGGGTTAAGCACTGCACTGCAAACCAATGATCATCAGGTTGATCCCACCAGCCAATCTGCAGGAGGAAGAGGAGACAGTTTGCTTCCATAAAGATTACAGCCTTGGAAAGCCTATAAGGAAACTCTACTCTGCCCTAACTCAACAGCAATAGAATGTGCACAGCAGGCAACATACACAGACACAAAGACCAAGAACTAAAATAGAAGTGAAGCACTGATGAAGCACTGGAAGCACTTGCTCATCTATGCTGGGAAATTTGTAAGACAGCCCTGTGGCCAACTGACAGGAAGAGATGTGTATTTGTAGCCATTCCAAAGAAGAAAGGTGACCTACAAAATGCTCTAATTATAGAACAATAGCATTAATATCACATGTCAGTAAAATTTTACTGAAAATCATTTAACAAACGTTTCAGCTGAACATTGATGGGGAGCTGCCAGAGGTTCGGGTCAGGTTGAGAAGAGGACCTGGAACAAGAGATAGCATTGCTGGTGTCAGATGGACCTTAGCCAAAGGCAGATAATACCAGAAAGATGTCTACTAATGTTCTATTAGTTATGCAAAGGCATTTGACTGTGTGGATCATAAGAAAATTATGGATAGTTTTCAGAAAAGTGGGAATTCCAGAACACTTCCTGAACATGCATCAAGAGGCAGTGTGCGAACAGTACAAGGAAATACTGAAGGTTTGTAAAATCAGGACAGGTGTGTCAGGGTTGTGTGCTTTTTAAGTGAAGAGGGCTTAAAAAACTTGTTTGCTGATGAAAACCTAGGATTACAGCCTTCAATGTGGATTACAATTCAATGTATAGAAGACCAGTATTCTCACAACTGTAATAATAGGTAACATCATGATAAATTGGAAAAAATATTGAAGTTGTCAAGGTTGTCATCTTGCTTGGCTCCACAATCAATGCTTTTGGAAGCAGCAGTCAAGAGATCAAACAATGCCTTGCATTGGTAAAGCTGCTATGCAAGATCTCTTAAAAGTACTGAAAAACAAGGATGTTACTTTGAGGACTAAGGTGCACTAACCCAAGCCATAGCATTGTCAATTGCCTCATATGCATGGAAAAGTTGGACACTGAATAAGGAAGACCAAAAAAGACTCTGCTTTTGAACTAGAGTGCTGGTGACAGATATTCAAAGTACTATGGGCTAACAAAGATTAAACAAATCCATCTCGGAAGAAGTCCTTAGAGAAGGAAAAAGTCAGTTCAAGGCGCAGTGTAAAAGAAAAAGACTCTAGAGAAGATGGATTGACACAGTGGTTGCAACAATGGACCCCTAATGAGAACAATTTTGAGGGTGGCCCAGGGCAGCGCTTCTTTCTGTTGTGTGTATGGTCACTTTGAGCTGGAACTGACTCTATGGAGCCTAACAACAACAGCAACAACTCTAGAGATGTCAAGATGGGGAACATTTTGTTACAAATCATATAAAGAGTTCTTTTAAATTTTAGGTTATAGACACCACCTTGCTATTTTAAGTCTTTTGTGCCAAGAAAATAGTCAGAAAAGAGAGGTGTCACATTCTTGAAATGATAACTAGCAGAAAAAAGGGTTATGTGGAAGAATAAATTTGGCATCCAGACAATCCCCTTGGGGATCCATTGGCAATCCCTTGGTAATTTTGAAGACAAATGGACAAGTACACCTGCCACAGTCAGAAAATAATGATTACAGGCTCCCAATGATCAGAGCTAAGAGCTTGAATCACCTCACTGGACATTCACCAAGAAGGAATGAGGAAGAGAAGGAGGGAAGAAATGGTATGTTGTGGCACGGAGACCTGCTATCGAACCAGGAGTTATATAATCTATTACTTTGCTCTTTTAAATGTCTCTGAGAAAAGATCAAAGACTCTGGAAGAAACTGTAATCATACTTGATTATGTTATATGAAGCAAGGAGGTCTGAATAGTGCATCTGATTAGCTGTAGTGGATGCTGTGGTTTACCACCTAGACTCACGCTTCAAGATCAAGCTATTCATTACATAACCATGCAGAAATGTTAGCTGCTATTGAAGGCTTAGCATTGTGCTCCTCACCACAAGGAGTTCCCCTTGTTGAAGTATAAGTCCCTTTCTGAGGATGGATTGATAGATAATGGATTACAGGAGTTTCACCTTAACTTGGAATTTTCTGAAGGATAATCATTGATGTATGTATGATCTTTGCAGTTGCAAAACAGATCAATTTGTATAGTTACCTAATCATATTTTACTCATCTTCTTAAGGTACTGTCCTGACGTCATTTACCAAATAGACCACATGCATGGAAATCTCCACATGAAGTTTTAATTTTTGACATGATGATCTTGAGTTTTATATTTTGTTATTTTGCAAGCACTATAGGACAAGAAGCAAGGCCCACAGCTAATGCAAATGGAAGGACAATAGGTTTTGCTTCACCTGAAGTAAAATGTACTTGTTGTTAAGTGCTGTTGAGTTGATTCTGACTCAGAGAAGACCTGCCCCTGTAGGATTTCTTAGGCTTTAAATCTTTATGGAACTGTGCTCCTTCAGTTAGAAACAATGATTAACCATAGTGTTAACAGGACTCCACCATAAAGTAGGGACTTTCAACTCACTCGTGTAAAGGTGGATAGATACTGTGCACACACAAAATGATTAGCAAATAACCAATGACTACAAAAAGCAATCAAGACATTGTGGTACTTGGAAGAGGACAGACTTTATATATGTCTATGTTAGTACATGCATGAGTGCGTATGTGTGTTGTTGTTTATGTCAGGCAAGTTCTCTACAGAAAAAAACCAGGACACTTATACTGATAGATAAATAGATAGATAGATGGATGATAGGTAGATAGATAGATAGATAGATAGATAGATAGATAGATAGATAGATAGACAGACAGGTTTATATAACAAGCAGAAATATAACAGCAAATTAGTCCACTCAGTGTGCAGAGGGCTCATTTCCACTTACTTTTGTGGAACAGTTAATATGATGAAGGTCCTTCAACTCACACCAGCTGCTGGTCTAAGGTCAAGGAAGCAGATATATGAATCTGCCCTCAGGAAAGATAAGCAGAGTCTGCCCCAAGGCAGAAGATGGCATGGGGGACAGCAAGAGCCAGTAGCTTGGGAGCTTAGAGAAGCAGGCCTGATGCCTGTAAGCTCTAGCAATGCAGGCAAAGTAACACAATCATCCAGCAGTGTGGTGAAGCAGGCCTCAAAGGAGCCTCAAGCTCTAGTAATGCATGGCAAGGCGACTAGATCCATGAATTGGCTCTGCCCATAGGTAGTGCAGCACATGGTTGAGGCAAAGGACTAGCTCAATCAGCAGCATGCTGGCCTGATCACCAGGGAGAAAGAGAGAAGAAAGCCAATGTCAGAAAATGTTTATCTCAGTTCCCCTTCAATCAAATTTTAATCTGATCAAACTCTGCCACATGTTCCTACAGAAGTCTAGTTGGCACAATAAACCTAACCATCACGTTGGTCTTTTTAGGTGTTGTGGACCCTATTACAATCGATTGGAACACTTTCCAGTTATGCCACATCATCACAATTATTATGTTTGAGCTCATTGTTATAGCCACTGTGTCAATTCATCTAAGGGTCTTCCTTTTTGTAGATGGTCCTCTACTTTATCAAGCATTATCCACTATTCCAAGAACTAATCTTGGCTGATAACATGTTCAAAGTATATGAGAAAAAGTTGTGTCATCTTGCTTCTAAGAAACAATCTAACTGTACTCCCTCCAATACAGATTTATGTGTTCTTCTAGTAATCCATGGTACTTTCAATATTCTTTGCCAGCAACATAATTCAAATGCATAAGTTCTTCAGTCGTCTTCCTTATTAATTGTCCAGCTTTCACATGTATATGAAGCAATTGGAAATATCATGGCTTGAAGCAAGTTCTCAAAATACAATCTTTTTCTTTAACATGTTGAAGAGGTCTTGTGTAGCTGACCTGCCTAATGCAATACATTGTTTGATATCTTTCCTGCTGTTGCTGCCAAGAGCATTAATTGTGGATCCAGGTAAAATAAAATCGTTGACAGCTTCAATCTTTTCTCTGCTTATCATGATATTTCTTATCAGTTCAGTTGTGAGGATATTTGTTTTCTTAACATTGAGTTACTATTCATATTAAAGAATACAATTTTTATTTCTATCAGCAAGTGTTTCAAGTTCTCATTTTCAGCAATTAAAGTTGTCTGATCTGAATATCTCAATTTGTTAGTGATCCTTCTTCCAATTCTGATATCATGTTATTCTTCATGTAATCCAACTTCTCAGATTATTTGCTTAGCATACAGATTGATTATGTATGGTGCAAGGACTTGAAGATACATTTTTGCAAAGATCATAATCTAATGGGCAATAGTCCCTGGGAAGAGTTTTAACATCATTAGTCACTATAGGAATGCAAATCAGAACTGCAAAGCAATATTATTTGACATCAACTAGGATTCTTCTAGTTGAAAATACAGGTGTGAGTAGCATTTTGATAAAAGTTTCCAAAGAATAATACTGATCAAAAGAGAAAAAACCAGATTAGAACTTCAAAGTCTTATGGATTCCAGAATTTCTGGAGCCATAGAGGCTGGAAGAACCACTAAAGGTATTGCCCTCAGATAATCTTTAGACTTTAAACCAAAAATTTCCCTTGAAAGTTTCTTAAAACCAAATGATAGTTTAATTTAACTAGTAAAAAGTGTCTGCCTTGATCATTATGCTCTTTAATAACAAATTATTAAAAGCAAGTGAAAGATTATATAGAAAGTATAGGGGACAGTAAGTTGATGTAAATGAGGGAGGATCAACTTACATAAATGGAGTGTAAATAGCTGTCCACCTGAAAGAATGTAATCATTGCCCCTAAAATGTATATGATACATAGAAACTGTTGAATTGATGTACAATTTGCTGTGCATATTCTCAACAATAACAACAAAAAAGAGAAAATGTATAAAGTACAGTACAGTCAATAACAAGTGTTGATGAAGATACAGAGATATTGAAACCTTTAGAAAATGCTGAAGGATATGAACAGTGGGTCAGTTGCCTTGGACATAGATTGACAGTCCAGAAAATGCGAATGCTGTGTGATCCCTCAATTCTATTGAGAGAAATAAGAACATATATCCACCCCAAACCAGAACATAAAACATTAGCAGAAGCATATTTATTATAACCCCAAAGCAGAAACAACCCAAATACCCATCAACAGAACAATGGATAAATTAAATATTTGAATACGTGTATATTATGTCAATAAAAAAATGAAGTACCGATACATACATATTACACCATAAATGGATCTTGAATAAATTAAATGAAATGAAAGAAGCCTGTTATGAAAGACTGAAAATTATATGGTTCTATTTGAAAAGTAAACTATGAAAGAACACACATCAGGGAAATAATTAAAGCCAGCCAGGATACCTGTATTTATAATAGGTAATCTAATAAAGATACAGAAGATTACTTTGTAACAGTAAAAGGTTGAGCTCACCAGGAAGGCATAACAAGTAAAAATTAGTACCAACTAAATTTATAGCTTCAAAACAGGTAGAACAAAAGTGGACTGTACTAAAAAGAATTTGATAAGTTTCCTTTAATATTGAGGAGGCAGTCTTTGTACTGTTAGATCAAACATTAAAAACAGGCTGAAAAAGAAACACAATTAAGAAGCAATCCTCACCAAACCACAAAGAACTTATGAGTGGTGTTGGATTACTTGGCTTGGCTGGTCTATCAGAGTCTTTGTAATTCCTACTAAAAGTCATTGCTGTTTTTAGGTGCTGTCTAGTGCTGACCCCAACTCATAGTGATGTCATGTACAACAGAATGCAACATCTGGTTGTGTGCCACACTCACAATTATTATTCTTGAGCCCAGCATTGCAGCCACTCTGTCCATTTTCTTCTCTTTTTGGCTAACTTTCTATTTTATCAAGCATGGTATTCTTCTCCAGGGACTAGGTGACAACATGCAAATAAGGTGTGTCAAACAGTAAGATGAGGATTTGTCAGTTTTACCAGTCTACTTCATGTGAAGTGAGCCATCTCAGAATCAGGAACAGAGACTCTCATGATCCCCAAGAAAGAAGAGCCACAAGCAGTTTTCCATGATATTTGCACCAAGTTGAAGTGGCTGGAGCAGAGGCAACAGAAGCAGTAGCACAGAGTCCATAAGACAGAGTAAGCATGGAATGAGTCAACAGGAGTCCCGTAGGACAGGCAGGTGGCTTTCAGAGTGGAGTTTTCTTTGGGAATTTATCAGTGTTAAAGGAACTTTATAGCACTTACACAAACAGAGAAGATGTTTGCTGAGAAGATCAAGGAGGGGTGCCTGCTGGCATGGCTACAAAGCAATCTTACAAACAAAATACCTAAATCCTTAACATTTCCATCCTGACTTCTCATAATCTGTTCAAACTCACAAACTCACTGCCCCAGAGTTAATTCTGACTCATAATGGCCCCACCCTTCAGGACACAGTAGAGCTGCCCATTTGGATTTCCAAAGTTGCATATCTTAGAGGAAGCCTCCTTTTTCTCCTGTGGAGATGCTGGTGAGGTTTAAATGCTGACACACTGTGGTAGTTACATAATCTGGTGTCAATTTGGGACTTGAGAGGATTAAGAGCGAAGGGGTGAAGTCTAGTCTGTTAATGGGGTCATAGCCAATGAAGCCTCTGTGTCAGCATGGCCTTCTGGGAACTCCTGTATTTTCCTCCTTAGCGAGAGACACCTCTCTGACAAGACTCACTCTCTCAGAGACGCTCTACTGACAAGACACATGGTACTACGCCAATAGACCTCATGCCCTGGGAACTGGAGAAGCCACATGGAGACCCCTGCCAGCGCTGAGATACTTACAACATCACTGGATCCAAAGACTTGCTACCCACTCGCCTGTGATTGTCCTGCATTCGGCATCATTGCATGTGTTTCATGAGTCTGAAGAGGACTTTATAGATTGGTATCTGACAAATGGGCAAATATAGGACTTAAGAGCTTGAACTGCACTAGGTCGGGATGCTTTCTTAATGTACAATTACCCTTTATATAAACTCTTCCTTATACACATATGACTTTCTATGGATTTGTTTCTCTAGTCTACTCGGACTATCACACCTGCTATGCTACTAATAAACTCTGCAATCAGAAGTATTGTATTATTTGAGTTCTAAGTGACCAGTGCAATACATTATCTAGTTCAGTAGAGTGCCATGGGAGAGACAGTTGATGTCAGAATAGGCTAATGAATACTGGAAGGTAGAGGTATATCTAAACTCTGCCTCATAGTAATCATCTTTGAATAGGTGTCGAGATGGATTCTCGTCCCCCCTAGTAAAGCTGAAGGAAGTCAGACCTGAACCTCACAGAATTTTTATAGTAAGTGGAGCCCTGGTGGCTTAATGGGTTACTAATCACAGTCACCAGTTTGAAACCACCAGCTACTTTATGGGAGAAAGATGAGGCTTTCTACTCCCATAAAGAGTCATAGG
Source organism: Echinops telfairi (assembly GCF_000313985.2). Lineage (NCBI taxonomy): Eukaryota > Metazoa > Chordata > Mammalia > Afrosoricida > Tenrecidae > Echinops > Echinops telfairi. The sequence goes on from NW_022111372.1 coordinate 76,288,882, forward strand.
CTCAGAAACCCCAGGGGAAGTTCGACTTTGTCCTATAGCATACCTCTGAATTTGATTAAACTCAATGGCAATGAGACCCCAAAATTCTCATAAACATGGTTCCCACACTATTTTTATGATGAATTCTTTTACCATAATGAAATTTAATTACAATTCCACTTTAAAAAAAAGACAATAAAAATGTATGTATTTATAATTCAAAAACCATTTTTAAAATGACAAAAATCACTACAGAAATTAGGAAATACTTAGAACTGGATATAATTAAAATATTACATTAAAAACTTATGGTATGTAGTGAGAGCATCATTTATAGAAATTTTTATTTAGTTAGCTTAAATATACAGTTTTAGAAATAAAGGCTAAAAAGTGAGTGAATTCAGGATCTAATTTAATTGGTAAACCATGACTAAATTGGGATATCATCAGGAATTCTGAGTTAACTTAAAATGAGAACTGTTGATTAATGTCATTGATTACACTAACTAAATTAACAGAGAAAAATTATGTGACCCATCTTAATAAAATCAAGGGGAAAATTAGATAAAATTCATGATCACTCATGATAAAAATTCTTACCAAAAAGAAATAAAGGAAAACTTCCTTAACCTTTCAGCATTGAGTTGACATAGATCCATAGTGCCTCAATAGGACAGGGTGGCACTATCCCTGTGGGTTTCCAATATGGTGACTCTTTATAGGTGTAGAAAGCATCATCTTTCTCTCATGACGGAGCCAGTGGTGGTTTCAGCTGCTGACCTTGTGCTTAGTAGCCCAATGAGTAACCACTACAGACACAGAACAAAGATAGTAATAGTAAAATGTTAAATCTTTAAGATCCTCTCTTTACCATAGCCACTTTTACTCAGAATGGCAATGGAGCTCCTGGGTGGTGAATTAAGATGATTTTTTAAAATCATGAAAGGCATGAAGACTGAAAAGATAGAAACAAAACAACTGTTAACTGGAGCTAACATTGTCTACATTTAAAAAGTCCAAAGAATCAACCACTAAAGTAGTTTTATTAATTTAGAGAACACTGTATTTCATCCAGTCCCTATAATGGAAGGTCAGATGTTTTCAGTCAATCAGGTCAAAACATTTAAAAAAAAGCTTTGCGGGACAACACTGGAGACTCAGTGTCGGGACTGGCCCAGACGTACCTTGAGACACTGAGGCAAACCACAGGAAGTGTGCGGCAGAGCAACCGTGGGAGCAGAGCAGAGAGCCCCCAAGGGAGTACAAAGGACAGACTTAGGGGCCAGAGCATGGTACCTCATCGGTCTTGACTGAAGGACATGCCTAGAGATCAAAAGTCAGACCTTGATCTATTTACAGGTTTTTCTTTTTGCTTAATTTTTTTTTCTTTAAATGAACTTATTCTTCTATGGGTGATTGGTTTCCTTTTTTGTTGCCATGGCTGTGTTCTCACTGATTGCCTATCTTGCTATGGCTTGGTTTTGATGCATATTATGATCTCTACAGATTCTATCAAGATAAGATAGACTGGATGAATAGTCTGGATGAGAAAGCAATGGGACCAACGGTTCTGGGGGGACACGGGAGAAGGCGGGGGTAAGGAGGTGGTGCTGACCAACCCAGGGACAGGGGAGCAACAAGTGATCCAAAAACAGTGGCAAGGAAGGTGTGAGAGGCCTGGTAGGGATTCAGCAAGGGCATTGTAACCAAGAGAAATCACTGAAACCCAAATGAAGGGTGAGCATGATAGTGGGACAAGAGGAAAGTAAAGGGAAATAGAGGAAAGAACTGGGGGACAAAGGGTATGTATGGAGGTTTTAAGGCTGGAATGTATATGTGTACATATATCTATATAAGAGTGTGGGGAAACAGATCTGCATATATCTATAGGTTTAGTATTAAGGCAGCAGATGGACATGGGCCTCCACTCAAGCACTTACTCATTGCAAGAACACATTGTTCTATTAAATTGGCATTCCAGGATGCACACCTTCCCGGCACGATTGCTGAAGAATAATGTGAACATAAGCAAAGGTGGTAAAGAAAGCTGATGGTGCCTGGCTACCAAAAGATATAGCGTCTCGGGTCTTAAAGGCTTTGAGTTAGTTAATTGTGCCAACCTGGCCGATAATCACATGTGGGGTTAATTGAAAGGCTGAGGGATAAATGGGTCGGGTCTCTTGCTTTGTGATGGTCGCACCAGGGTGCAGCTGCCTGGGCAGTTCCCTGCTTCATCTTGCAAGATTGACTTCCTACAGGACATCCTCAAGGAGAAGCCACAGCCCTGGGTGCTGGAGCAGCCGTGTGGAGACCCCTGCTAGTGCTGAGATGCTTGTTCGTTCACTGACTCAGCTTTCCTCCTGCAGTCGGCATCATTGCCTCTGTTTTGTGAGGTGGAGGACTTTGTGGACTGGTGTTGGGTAAATGGGTTGGTGTTGGACTTGTGGGCTTGGGCAGCATTGGGTTGGGATGTTTTCGTGATGTACATTTTCTTTACATAAAACTCTCTTATACATGAGTTGCTGTGGATTTGTTTCTCCAAAGTACCCAGACTAACACAGGCTTGAAGATAAACAAGCAGCCAACTAACTCAGAAGCAACAAAGCCCACATGGAAGAAGCACACCAGTATGTGTGACCACGAGCTGTCGAAGGGATCGGGTGTCAGGCATCAAGGAACAAGAAATTACGTCATTGTAAAGGTGGGTGAGTGCAGAGTGGAGACTCAGAGTCCATCGGTAGGCAACTGAACACCCCCTTGCTGAGGGTTTGTGGGGAGGAGACGAGCCAATCAGGGTGCCGGGTAGCAACGATGAAACATATAACTTTCCTCTAGTTCTTAAATGCTTCCTCCCCCCCCCACTATCATGATCCCAATTCTGCTTGAAAATCTGGCTAGACCAGAGGATGTACATTGTACAGATAGCAACTGGAAACACAGGGAATCCAGGACAGATGATCCCTTCAGGACCAGTGGTGAGAGGGGCGATGCCTGGAGGGTGAAGGGAATGTGGGGCAGAAGGGGTGAACCAATTACAAGAATCTAAGTATGGCCTCCTCCCTGGGGGATGGACAGCAGAGAAGAGGGTGGAAGGAGACGTCGGACAGTGTAACTTATGACAAAACTATAATAAGTTATGAATTAATGAAGGGTTCAGGAGGGAGAGGGGAGTGGGGAGGGAGGGGGAAAATAAGCAACCGATATTAAGGGCCAAAGTAGAAGACAAATGTTTTGAGAATGATGAGGGCAACAAATGTACATATGTGCTTGACAAAATGGATGTATGTATGGACTGCGATGAGAATTGTACGAGCCCCCAATAAAATAATTTTTTTTAAAAGCTAGGCATTGAGAATTGAAATTTTAGAATTCAGCCAAGGTTCCCACAAAGTGTTGATGGTTCCTGAAAGCCTCACTGCTCTGAAAGCAGTTCATGCAGGAGAAAGAGGGACAGCCGCCAAGGCCTCCGATTGTGCAAGTGCATCGATGGGGCTAATTCTGTCTTTCCCTGCCGTCTCCTCTGCTGGGGCAAGGGTTGGGCCAAGGGCACCAAGCTTTCCTAGATGGGATGCAACCAGATACACTGGGTTTCAGAAAGTTCTTTTGCTTCGAGAACTGCAGAATCCAAGAGGAAATGTTTCCTTGAAATAGCTATGATTTTTAGGTTTATGCAACATCCGCACAAGTCACTGTGAAATAAAACTGTGATAAAATTAAGCCAAAGTTCTGATGTAACCCCATTAAACCCAGAGATTTCCATGAGCTTAAATTGGTTTATGTGGAATGAAGTAGTCATTTGACTTGGGGTAAATTCCCATGCAGAGAGAGACTGAAGTGTTTTGCAGGCATCTAGGATTTATTATGATTTCTCTCCCAAGAGTAAAAGTTGAGTATCAGCAACATAAGAAAGTAAAGGGAAAGGAGGATAAAACACCCTCTGAGGTTTTTGTTTTTAATTGTTGGTATTGTTTTTCCATTGCCTTGGAGTTGGCCCCTGACACATGAAGAGCCCATGAATGGTACAAAATATTAGCTGGTCCTACCCCATCCCCAGGATTTGTAGGGGCCCATAGAGTTTTCCTTGGCAAACTTTTGGAAGTCCATTTTTGAAAGTAGGCTTTCTTCCTAGTTCATCTTATTCTGGAAGTCCTGCTGAAATATGCTCAGTATCATGGCTACATGCAAACCTCCACTAACAGAGGGTGGTGACAGCACATGAGATGCATTGACTGGAATCAAACCAAGGTCTCCCATGTGGAAGGTGAGAATTTTCTGAACCTCTACTCCCCATTAAGTCACTTAATTAAAAGAAAAACAAATTAAAAAGTTCCCTAGGATACAAATCTTTCATGGAAGCTGCCTCATTTTCTCCAACACAGTGTCTTGAGCCTGCTTAACTCATTTTACCACCAGGGTTCATAAATTCACCACCATCGAGTTGACTCCAGCACACAGGGTAGAACTACTTCTGTGAGTTTCTTTATAGGAGTAGAAAGCCCTGTCTTTCTCCCTCCAGGGCTTCTAGACAACCCTAAATCAGCCTTCCATGGGTATTGGTGCAGAATGCTAGAGTTCAAAAGAGGAACACAAGAGTGAGAAGCTTGTAACATTCCATTCCACCCTGTTATAGGTGAGGATGGGCTAAATGAGCAAATGGACAGGAGAATTCGGTGGCCAACAGGAGAACGCAGACCTTGTCCAAAGGTAGCTGTGACTACCCAGCTTATGCTAACTGTTGCATAAAGCATTGTGGACCCAATGAGGTTATATCCACATTTTGATGAAAGCCTAGAAATCCAGATTTTCATGTGAAATCCCTTAATTTTTTTACACTGACTTAATAAATGAATACTGTGCATATTACGACTTGTTGTCTAAGCTGCCATTTTATGACTTGTGGATACAACAGTTGGCTCAAGTCACCAAATTAGGAGCAGGACTAGATTTGGAATCTCCCAGTTTCCAGTTCCGGGCTCTTTCCATCCCAGATTGCCTACCTGGAATATACCAGATTTCAAATTCATCATTGTTTCCTTTATTACATTTCCTAAGTGAAATATGCTTATCTTAACCATATAGATTAAAATGAAAAATCTATGGTTGGGCAGGGAAGAGAAAAATGTGGGGAAGGGAAGGGAATAATATTGCATTGAATTCCAATTAGCAAAGAAGTGTCTGACTTAATTTCCCATGTATTTAGAAATATGGAACATATATTTCCAGAGAATGTTTTGTATTTACAGCATGTCTGTCTAGTTATATGGCTGCAATATAATTGTTTTCCTGCTGAGAATCATGGCAGTGAAGTTACTCTGGGTCCTATTACAGCTCATTAGAGTCTTGCTCTGGAATTTAAGAGCTCCCCTGCAAAGCTCCCTCTGCTCTAGAGATACACGATGGACCTGGAGAGCACTCTGATTATACAGTGGGATTGTCCTTCTCTGGTTCCTGCTAGAAAGATGATATTTGGATGTTTGGTGCATGAATGACTAGAAATGAGCTCAAGCTGGTTGGAATAATTCAGACTTTCAATTAGGAGGAAATAGAACACCATTGTGTGTGTATGAGTCATATATATAGTATAGTGTGTGTATATATCTATGTAATTATAATGTACAGTGTATGTATAAGGAGTCCTAGTTGGCGCAGTGGTCATGAGAAGGGCTGCTAACCACAAGGTCAGCAGTTCAAACAAACCAGTTGCTCTGAGGGAGAAAGACTTGGCTTTCTCTTCCCTTAAAGAGTTATCGTCTCAGAAATCTACAAAATCAGTTTTACTCTGTCATATCGGGCCACTATGAGTCAGAATTGACTCAAAGGCAATGACTTCTTGAGTGTGTATATACAAATATGTGTATATAAACTTATGCATTATGTACCTACTCCCTGGGTGTGTTAGTCTGGGTACTTTAGAGAAACAAATCCACAGAAACTCATGTATAAGAGATAGTTTTATATAAAGGTTAAGTGCACATCAAGAAAACATCCCAACTTAGTGCTGCCCAAGCCCACAAGTTCAACATTAACCCATATGTCCAACACCAATCCACAAAGTCCTCCTCCATCTCTCAAAACAGATGCAATGATGCTGACTGCAGGAGGAAATCTGAATCAGTGAATGTGTAAGTGTAAGCATCTCAGTGCTGGCAGGGGTCTCCACACAAGGTGCTTCAGCACCCAGGGCTGCTTCGGGGTAGGTCCATGTGGCTTCTCCTCAGAGATGTCTTGCAGGAAGTGAGTGTTGCTGGCTAAAGCAAGGAACTGGCGAAGGCAAAGCACCTGACCTAACCCTGGTCCAACCATCAGAAAGCAAGAGACCCGAGAACTAGAAAGGCGAGGCTCACTGAGTCATTTATCCCTCTGCCCTTCAATTAATCCCACATATGTTTATTGGACAGGTTGGCACAATAAACTAACTACCTCACTGGGTGATCCAAATATCACCCAGGCTTATAATACATTTGGCTGATAAACAAAAGTTTGGAAGATCGAGTCCACCTAGATATTCCTGGGAAGTAATGTCTGGTGATCCACCCCACCCCACCCCAAATCAGAAATTGACAACCCTATGAAGCATGGTTCTATTTTGACACACATGAGATAACCATGAGTTGGGATCTAGTTGATGGTAACTGATGGGTGTATGTATGTGTTAGTCCGGAATAACTAGAGGAATAAATCCAGAGACACTCATGTGGTAGTTACATAGTCTGGTGTCAATTTGGGACTTGAGAGTGAAGGGGTGGAGTCTAGTCTGTTAATCGGGTCATAGCCAATGAGGCCTCTGTGTGGGCATCGACTTCCTCTGAGGATTCTGGGAATTTCGGTATTTCCTCCTGGGAGGTGGGAGATACTTTCTTCTCTCTACGCACACTCCCAAAGAAACATTGCAGCTGACAAGACACCTGGAACTCCGCCAGTGCTCTGAGCTGAAGGAACCACTTGGAGACCCCTGCCTGCGCTGAGATGCCTCTACCCAGACTGGATCCACAAGATTTCCCACCCACTGGCCTGTGATCTTCCTGCATTTGGTGTCATTGTATGTGCTTCATGAATCTGAAGAGGACTTTATAGATTGGTCTCAGACATATGGGCTAATATCCGATTTATGGACTTAATCTGGACTGGACTGGGATGTGTTCTCAATATTCAACACCCTTTGCATATAAAGCTCTTTCCTATACATATAAGAGTGTCCATTAATTTGTTTCTCTAGTGTACCCAGACTAACACAACTCATATGGGTGTAAGACAGAGATTTATATCAAAAAGCAATTATATATTGAGAAAACATACAGCTCAGTCCAGATAAATTCCCAAAGTCTGATATTAGCCCATATATTTGATACTAATCTATAAATTCTTCTTCAGACACATGCAGCACATGCAATGATGCCCAATGCAGGAAGATCAAGGCTGGTGAGTAAAAAGTTTTGTGGATCCAGTGGCAGTGGAAGCATCTTAGCACTGGCACAGGTCTCCACCTGGTTCCTCTAGCTCTCTGAATGTGGCTCCTCAACAGCAAGGTGAAACAGAGAGTGTGTGGCCTGCCTCTAAGGAGATAGAAAGGAGGTTCCCAGAATTCTCATGAGAAGGCTGTGCCCACAAGGAGTTATTATCAGGCTGTGACCTGATTGACAAGCTAGACTCCCTCCGTTCACTATTAATACTCTCAAGTTAACACAAAATTATGTAACTACCACAAGGTATATAGATATGTGTGTTAATAGATTGTGTGTGTGTGTGTGTGTATTCTCCCTGTAAGGAGGCCTGGTGACAGAGTAATTAAATGTTGGGCTGCTAACCACAAGATAGTTTGAAACCACCAGCAGCTTCTGAGGAGAAAGATGAGGTTCTACTCCCATAAAGAGTTACAGTCTCGGAAACCCATGGGGATTTCCTGCCCTATATGGCCACTATGAGTTGGCATCGACTCTATAGGTGTGACCTGGTTTTGTGTCTAGTCTGAGCTCTAGAAAGACTGGAAGGGCATTCATTGTAAGCTGGCTGCACCGCTTCTCTGGGCTCATAACAGTTGGAGCAGAAACACTTATGCTCACAACACCAAAATAAATCAGCTCTCTTTAATAAGTAAATTTCCTTTGGGCTCAGAGTTGAAAGACTGGGACTCCTTCCTACAATGCCATTTACTACTATTTTGATCTTAGCAAATAATTCAACTTCTTCAAAATATAGTTTTCTCATTTGTAAAATGGAGAAATGGATGCCTGACTTGTTTACCTTCCAAAGCTGTTGTGGATGCTAAGGGAACATACCTCTTGGGAAGTCCATACCACATTTTGAGGACTAATGTTGCCATAGGAACTGACAGTCTACATATAGCATTGAGACACTGACTAGCCTGGGGAAGCCTTTGTCTTTAAAATGAGGATGACAATTGTGCTTCATGGATCTGCTTTAAGGGTTAAAGAGATGATGCATGGAAATTGCTTGGCTCAGGGGCTGCCTCACAGAAAGACCTGAGCAGCCTCCTTCTGCATTCGTATTTTATTGAATTACTGAATCTTTTTTTATTGCATTACCAAAGAGTTATTTGCATATGCAGGACATTGAGTAAGATCAGCACTTCTGTTTTCATGGTTGTGATCACAGATTTTTTATTAAAAACTGAAATACATTTATGAAAAAATCAAACAATGCCACAAAAGTTTCATGGACTTTAGAAACAAAGGAAAGAAGCTAAATATGGAAACTTTGATGTTACAGGGGGCCATTTTCCTGCCTGAGAAGATGAAGGAAGTGGATGAGGAAGTTGGAAATTTTTACTTCAGAAAAGGTATCTCTCTCCATTTTTATGTTTTCTTTTTTAACAGTTATTTTATCAATGTAGTATTTGGTGGTACAGAGGTGAAAGCCATTGACTTCCAACCCCTAAAGTCAGGGGTTCAAATGCACCAACTAATCTGAATTGTATTATGAGGCAGTCTGCTTCCATAGAGATTTACAGTCGTGGAAGTACTATGAGGCAGTTCTACTCTGTCCTGTGAGATCACAATGCATCATCATTGACTTCAGGGCAACGGATATTTTGGCTTTTCATATTCTACATGGTTTAGAAAGTAAAATATATTACAATTCATATAACTGAAGAGGCGGGGGGCTGCTAGGACTTCTTAAACTTTTTCCACTCAAGACCCCCTTTACTGGAGAAATTTGCAACATGAGCAAGTACTGCCAGGAACACCTCAGATTCACTGAGCATTTGATTTTGAATTATACTTGTTCAGAAAACTTTATTGGGGTCAAAGATTTGCAGCCCCTATGTGGTAGTTACATAACCTGTTGTCAATTTGAGACTTAAATGTAAAAGGGTAAAGTTTTAGCCTGTCATTCAGATCACAGCTTGATGACCTCATTTGGAGACACTAAGGAGATAAATAGCTTGCTGGAGGCGGGACACATGCTCCTCCCTGTGAGACCTTCCTGCAGACAAGACACATGGAGCTATGCTGGAGACTTGGAGCTGAAGGAGCAATGTGGAGACTCAAGCCAGCACTGAGATGCTTCTTTCGCCACTGGATCCACAAGACTTTCTCCCCACTGGCCTGTGATGTTCCTGCATTTGGCATCATTGCATGTGTTTCATGAGTCTGAAGAGAAATTTATAGATTGGTATTGGACAGATGGGCTCATATCAGACTTATGGACTTGATCAGGACCGGGCTGTAATGTTTCCTCAAGATTCAATTACCGTTGTATGAAAGCTCTTTCTTATACACGTATGAGTGTCTATGAATTTGTTTCTCTGCTCAACTCAGACTGACACAGCCTACATTAAGTTATGTGACCCACAGTTTAGGAGACTTTAGCCCAGCTCCGTACAGCAGCCACTTTCAAATCTCTTACATGTTTCTTCTGATTTTCACCTCAGTATTTCTAAATCATAAGCTTATTCTGCCATTTCTTGGTGTACTTACCCTTTCTGCTCATATGTATTGATTTGCTGCTAAAAAGATGATGATATAGCTTTCTCCTACTCTCTTTCCTCCCATGCAAATTTACTCTCCCCTCGCCCTCCCCTCACCCTCCCAAAGTATCATATAATGCTTTTCAGGAAATCAGTAGTAGTATACACATCACAATAACTATGGTCAGTTGTTAACAGCAGCACCACACCATGATCCATCATGATAATTCCTTTCCAATACAAATTTTGTGTGTCCAGGGTATAGACATTGCTCCTTTGATTGGTTGGTTTAGCATTCCACATTCGTATTTTCAAGTCTACCCCAAACTTTCTGACTCTGGAAAGAGTCAAGCACATCAGAAAAACAGTTTCCTGATTTATTTTTTCTCCCATAGCTTTACCACAAAGAATGCTTGATAGGTAAAATTTGAGAGACCGCAATGTCTCTCCTCTCCCATTCTGAATTCACATATGTTAGTTGTCTCATACCTCTCCTCTGATTTTTACGTCTTTTCTGTTTTTTCTATCATTCTGTGTTTTTGTTCTATTTGGGGGTGCATATCCCACCATTTTATTTCAAATTTTTCCATCAGAAAAATCTATTTCATTATTATTTTTTTAATTCCCAACCACTAATCCTTTTTATTTTGATGTTATTTTTATGACCACATATTATTTTCAGAGATGCAACCCTTTATTTGAGATTTTTAGTTATTATGGTGGTAACTTTTGTTCTTACCACCGATTCACTCTGCCACATCTATGTTTTCTCTCATTTTCTTTTCCTGTTTCCTTCCATTTATGTTTCAGGTCTTCATGTTTGGCTAACCTTGGTGGACCAGACATGCTTAAGCAATAGGCATGAAAGATCTGATAGAAAACTTTATAGTTAAGCAGAGCATTTATTACAGAATGAATAAGTACAGGCCTTGGATTTCCTTGAAGGATTGTTTCATTACTTTTTTTTTCATGGCCAAGTTTTCCCAAGAAAATACCTCCAATTTCTAGCCTGAATGACATAAGCATAGAGCAAGCTTTCTTAAGCCCAATGCCAGAAATGGGTAAGAAATAGCCTGTTGTGAGGATGATGTCTTTCCCCTTATATATGCCAGGGATTGAGTCATTGTCATATTTCTCTGGAAATTAAATCTCTTCCTTTGCCACCTGGGGAGAATAAAGGATCGTGGAATCTACTATGATTGTTCCTTCTTCAGACCTTTCATTAATCTCCTGAGCATCGCCATATTCTGAATCACAGGTTTGAGAGACACATGGCGCCTCCAGTTATAGATAAACTCTCAGCTTGCATCACACACTTTCTGCTGCAAACCTCACCGTAGTGAAGTTGCAGCTTCCCCGTTCTTTTCAATTAGTTACCTCTAATTGCTTTCTATCTTCCAAAATGTCACTGAGGTCTGCTGGAATCTCTTCCCACTTCCTTTATTGTCAAGGATCTAGACATTGTTTACACATTGTGTAAGTTCGGGTCTTCAGACAATCGGAATCAGATGACAAGATACAATTAGACATTCAGGAGGTTTATTAGAGGAAATCTTTGCAAGGGGTAATGGGGATTGTGGAGGAATAAATAGTGAGAGTCTGCCAACTGAGAGGCAGGTCTGATGCCTGTGAACAAAGAGAGGGAAGGAAAGAGTATTGTGTAAGAATAGCATCAGACTATCAGACAGACAGTGCAGTTCTAACACAGTTAGGGCCAGATCAGTGAATCCACAAACAAAGATGGTAGATTACAAAAGACCAGCCTTGTTTTGGTTCCCCTACCATGATCAGCGATCGGCTGGGAACACCTTGTTGGGGTCATAGCCCTAGTGTAAATACCACAATGACTCTGAAGGTAAAACAGCTGGTGCCTGTCGGCCATCTACACTTCTGGCAACAGAGCCCATTACAGGAAAACTCGAGTGGCACACCACTATTGTCATCATAATAGTTAGTATTTTTATCAGTTTACCTTATTTAGTCCTTTTAATATGGTCTTTGGAAAGCACAGAGATAACACCATAGTTCACTGATCTTTCAAGAAAAGCTATTAAAGTCAGCTAAGAACTCTTAGCTCAGTTGAAGTCACAATATGGCTCTATGAGCAGTATAATTACCACACTTCAGCTAATCGTCCCAAGCCTTCCAACAAGTTTTCCAAAATTATGCATGAAGATCCCATGAAATCATTTTCCATTTAAATTAAGAAGAAAACTTTCTTGGTACCTAAAAAACTAAATGATAGATTATCATGGATTCCCAAATTTTTCTCTAGTCATCTTAGTGTAAGAAAACAAAAAGAGGAGGCTGCTTGAGGTTGGTAGTAAAGCTATTTTACATTAATATACAATAGTGATGAACATTATAGCATTTGGATTCCTCTGTGACCCTGACAAATATTTGTTTTTTCACTTTAAAATATGGGGTGAAATAGTTTTTATTTCTATCATAGTCCTAGGAATATGTTCTTATTGGGGGGGGGAAAAGAAAAAGAATCTTCCAAAAATATAGATAAATAGGATTTTGAGAGGACCATGGAAGGGGAGATCAAGAAGGCAGTACCCTTCACAATAGCCAAGAACAAACTGAAATGCCTAGGATTATATTTAACAAAAAAAAAAAAAACTAAAGACCAATACAAGGAAAATTACAAGACCCGACTACAGGAAACCAAAAGCGACCTCCATAAGTGGAAGAACATCCCATGCTGGTGGATTGGAAGGCTCACCATAGAAAAGACGTCAATCTTACCCAGAGCACTTTGTAAGTTTAGTGCTATTCTGATTCAAATACCAACAACCTTCTTCAAAGAATTGTAAAAACCGACCACCAGAGGGAAGAAACCCAGAATTAGCAGCAAACTCCTCAAGAAGAAGGGCAAAATCAGAGGACTTGCTTTATCTGATTTTCACACCTACTACACAGCCACAGTGGTCAAAACAGCATGGTACTGGCATAATGACAGGTAATCAGACCAATGGAAAAGAACAGAAAGCCCAGAAATAAAACTGCCAGCTTAAAAACAACTGATATTCGGTAAGGGCACCAAAAACATCAAGTGGGAAGCATATGCCCTTTTTAACAAGATATGCTGGAAACAATGGATATCCACATGTAGAAACATGAAACAAGATGTTTACCTCACTCCATGAATAAGAACAAACTCAAGGTGAATCACAGACCTAGAAGTAAAACCCCAAACCATCAGGATCATGGAGGAAGGAATCGGGAGTAGCCTAAGATTGGCACTGGGAATTCATAGGCTCACCACAATAGGGAAGGGTACACATGCAGGTGAACTGGATATCGACAAATGGGATTTAATAAGAATAAAACACTGTGCACCTCTAAAGACTTCACCAAGAGGTTAACAAGGCAACCCACAGACAGGGAGAGGATTTTTAGTAGTGACACATCAGACAAAGGGCTTATTACTAAAATCTACAACACCCTCCTAGCCTGCAAAAAGAGGAAAACAGTTAACCCTCTTAGGAAGTGAGCAAAAGAACTGAAAAGAACTTTCACTGGGGAGGAGGCCCATATGGCCAACAAGCATATGAGAAAGTGTTCCCGTTCATTAGCCATAAGAGAAATACAAATTAAAACAACCATGAAATACTACGTAATATCCCTGAGGTTAGCCCAAATCAGAGAGCAACAAGTGTTGGAGGGGATGTGGTGAAATAGGAACCCTCCTTCACTGATGGTGGTTGTGTAGACACATACAGATACTGTGGAAATCAATTTGGCGATACTTAAAGAAAATGGAAATTGATCTACCGTATGACCCAGCCATCCCTCTACTGGGCATATACCCAGAGGAGGTAAGAAATAAAACAAGACCAGTCATCTGTGCTGCAATGTTTACTGTGGTGCAATTCACAATCCCGGAGTTGGAAACAACCTAAATTTCCATCGATAAACGAGTGGATGAGTAAATTCTGGCACATGCACGCAATGGAGTATTCTGCAGCACTCAAAAGCACAGACGATCACATGAAACATGTTGTTTCATGGGAAGAGTTGGAAGGAATTATGTTAAGCGAGGTCAGCCAATCTCAAAAGGACAAGTATAACACGAGTCCCCTGAGGGAAGTATAATCAGCACAGCGGGAATAGAAGAAAAGACACTTATCTCACAATATACCGGTGGATGCATAGGTAATGGAGGGAGGGCAGACCACACCCAGGGAGGTACATGTGAGACCAACATAAAGAAGGGGAAAGGGGGAAGGTGAAGGGGGATTGCGGGTGGGGAGAAACTGAGATGATGACATGGGGGAACAGGGCACTAACCCACCCAGGGGGAGAGTATTGGTTGTGTCTCCACAGAATTGGAATGTGCATACAGACCCCACCATGGCGCTCCAAACCAGGAGGGCAATGTAACATGGTGAGGAGTGCATGAAAAGACTGGACTATAGGGCCAGCCCCAACCAGAACCAGCCTGATCCCCCATCCTGGAAGTGTGTGTCTCAAAGAATGACACTAGACCTTCAGGTGGGGGAAAGGAACTGAGCTACTATATCCAGACGGAAACAAACCAAAAAGGAAAAAGAGAAAGGGCCGGTTGGCCTAGACTCCAAATAGGCACACCAAGCCCAAAAGATGAGGTCTCTTGCATGGAGCTGCTAAGGCACAGATAGGACTGTGGGACTGCCAACAACTCAAGACATGTTGTCTCCCAACTGGAGCATACGGTGACAGAGGACAATAATGAGCACACATGGTGGGGAGACAGTGTGGGAATGGAGCATAGCCGATCAGCAATTGGAGTAAAGCCAAGCCACAGAGCCCCTGAGGAGCCCCAAGAATGGACTTCAGGCTAGGAGGTGTAGCACCTGGATCTCCCTTACGACCAGGGGGGAGGGTCTCATAGGGGCCAGCAAACAGATCTGGACCTATATAGGTTTGTTTTTTCTCTCTCATCATTTTCTTATTCCTTCTCTTTCTTCAACTGTATGTTTTCTTATTGTTTGGTCTAGGACACTGATGGTTGGCCTAATTATTTGGGTTGGACCATGGGAGGGAAGCTCGGGGAGAAGGCAATGGGGCCAATGGCCCTGGAAGGTAGAAGGGGAAGAAGGAAATGGGTAGAAGGGTGTGGAGAGCGGATGGCTGCATGGACAAGGAAACAACTAGGGAAGCGGAACCAGCATCTAGGAGAGGGTAGAGATCCTGTGAGTTTTAGAACAACACCAAGATACTGGAGAGGAAGCACTAAGAGGTGGAAGAGGGGGAAAGTGACTGCAGGGCAGAAGGAGGCAAAAGGAAACAGGCAAGTTGTAGGGCACAAAGGCACAGAGATTAACAGAGGTGTGCACTTATGCAAATACATTATCCATAACAATAGTGGTATTTGCCTATGTACATATATTTATAAGGTAATACACTAAGGCCGCAGAGGGGCCTTGGACCTTGGTTCATACGTTCCCTCAATACAAGAACACTTTGTTCTAACAAAATGGCATTCTATGATGCTCATTCCCTCATCCCACCTACATGATTGCTGAAGACAAAATGGGTGCACAAGCAGATGTGGTGAAGACAGAGGATGGTGCCCGGCTATTAAAAGATATAGTGTCTGGGGTCTTAAAGGCTTGAAGTTAAAC
>NW_022111372.1:76305964-76307623 GCF_000313985.2 Echinops telfairi
TTTGTCAGCAAAGTGACATTAAAATCATTAACAATATCATTGAACTCAAGGCTAAATATGTTTTTGCTTTTATTCCCTATCATGAGATGGGACAAAATATTAACTGTGTAGAGAGAGCTGAGGATAATAAGATAAGCAAAGATTTATAGTCAGAAAGAAGAAGCTCAAATGTCAGCTCTTCCAAGACCAAATGATATGAACTTAGACATGTTACAGATCTTTTCTGCAACGTAATTTTCCACATCTGCAATGGAGATAAAGTCCAAGGTCAAATGACAGAAGATATGTAAAAATCTGTGTAAAGAATCGCACATTATGAAAATACCATTTGTATTATCTCCTGAAGTACCATATAAAGATCCCTGCTGGCACAGTTAAGTCTTGGGCTGCGAACAGCAAGGCTGTGGTGCAAACCCACCAGCTGCTTCTCCGGGGAAAGATGAGCGTGTCCGCTCCAGTGGAAGTCCTGGGAACTCTAAGAAGCACTTTTTGTCTGTGTTGTAGAGTTGCTATGAGTCAGAATCAACTCACTGGCAAAAGGTGGTTCACGGACCACTTCTATAAATAAGGCATCTTGAAAGCTGACGTGTTTGACTTAGCTTAGCTAGAGCCAGAAGACAGGTAACTCTGATCCTCATTCTCTGTATCTTGACATGTTCTAGTCCCTAAGCAGCCTCAGGGCAACACGGCATTTCCAAAACGAAATATATTACCAACATAAAATGTCAATGAGTTTTGCAAATTAAAACATTAAAAATGTATGAAAAACTACTGTCGTGTAAAGAAGTTAACACTATTCAGGAATTATTTTATAAGTGGGACTATTCATTTCAACAACAGCATGTATTACTATAATCAGTAAAAATATTTCTAATATCTCCAATTGGTATACACAATAGGAAACAGGCATTTTAATATCGATCTCAATTTTTATGTGCTTTAAGTGCAACACTGCTTATTCTACTAGCATATTGCTCTAGTTGTTAAAAAGATGTGAAGCATACAGTGCCAGCTGCAAGCCAACTTATTATATGGAGGTTGTATGGTTATGTAATTGTATTTAAATGCCAGCTAACGTTTGGTAGGAAAGGGAAGCATTTGCTCTGTGAAAACTTCAGATGTCTTTACCTTCATTTTTCTCTCCTTCTGTCTTGCCTCTGCCCACCCTGCCAACCTGGGAGCAATATTCTATCATCTTGTCAGCCCCTGCCAGGGTAAAGCACATCTGTTTCAAGATGCTAACTTTAGCCAAACAGAGCACTGCATTTGGCTATAGATTAAACCCCAACAAGAAACCACCAACTTCACATTAGGCGGTACTTCACAACCATAATTGCTGACATTGTTCATAGCACTTTTTATATATGTTCATAGGATTTAAGGGCTCAGCCTTTGAAATGAGGCTGTGTGCATTTAAAGTGTGATTTTGACTTCTACCAGAAGTCTGTACCTCAATTTCCTCACCTGTAAAATGGATTGATAGTCTTATCAATGTCAAGGGGTTTGGTTAATTACTGTATGAGATAACCCATGTAATGGGCATATATACAAAGCAAAACGAGATCCTGAAAACAAAACAAATCTGTTGTAGCATTGATTACTACTCATAGCGACCCTACAGCACAAAGCAGAACTGCCCCTGAGAGTTGCAAGGCTGCA
>NW_022111372.1:76309033-76309868 GCF_000313985.2 Echinops telfairi
CAATAGGCAAAAAACATGGACCAACCATCTCCCTTACTTCCACTGTGACTTTTGGGGAATTGGGTAGAGGGGTCAGAAATGGAGTCTTTGGTGCTTCAGCAACATGCTTCTTGGTGTGCTGCCAGTTCACCAGGGAGCGGCTGACTGACTGTAGCGTCCTGTGCAGAACCTGCAGGAACCTACTCGCTACAGGCTGGCTTAAGTCAACAGGCTCTGGGCGCAACTGATTATAAGAAACTATCAAAAGAGATCCCGTGGGTCTAATCCAGACCTTGTATAAACTAGATTGGTAATCTTGGACCTCATATGTAAAGTGAAACATAGATAATAATATCTCTCCCATAGAGTTATGTGCAGGTGAAATGAGATAAAGCAGGGAGCCAGCGTGGAAAATTGCTCCAACAATGTTGGTGATGGCTCTTAGAGGTAATTGCATTGTGCTCTTCATGATGAGCAATCCAGAAGTGAAGATCTGAGAGTTGAATATATTGTGGACCGCTGAAGGGTAACACGTCCTCTCCTGCTAGCATATGAATGAAATGCATAAAATACTTAGCTTCAAAGAACAAAGCAATGAAGTTAATATTCCATGCACATGGGCCCTCAAGAAAGACAAGGTTGTAAGGTATGACTCCTGTAGATATGGATTCAAAGCCAAACTCTGTGTTGCTTCCTGTATTAGTCTAGGTACTTTGGAGAAACAAATCCACAGCAACTCATGTATAAGAGAGAGTTTTATGCAAAGAAAATGTGCATCACAAAAACATCCCAACCCAATGCTGCCCAAGCCCACAAGTCTAACATTAACCCATACCCAACACCAGTCCACAAAGTC
>NW_022111372.1:76311854-76314000 GCF_000313985.2 Echinops telfairi
GGAACAAAATGTTGCACAATCTTGTGCCAACTTCACAATGGTTGGTATGCTTGAATTTATTGTTTCATGTATTTTGAGTATCTTCTAACCTAACTTTTCCTCCAGTATTGTATTATTGTGATCCAGAGGATTTTCACTAGCTGATTTTTAGAAGCACATCACTATGTCTTTCATGCTAGCCTGTCTTAGCTGGAATCGCCATTGAAACCTGCCCAATGGTCATCATAAGAGTAAGGCTTGCATCAATGTTGCTTCCACCACACTGAATGTATTGGCCCAATCACAGGCCAGTCAAAATTCAAAGGAAGAAGAAACAAACTTTACCTCTTGATGGAAAGGATGTTTTAAAAATTTGCAGCCATATTTAATTTTCCAAAGTAGCAAACATTAAGAAAAAATAAAGTAAGAAATGCTAAATATGATCAATTAGACTGACACACAATTATCTCCATGAAATGGCTATTCTCCAACTTGTTTCTTCTTCCCACTATCTGCAGCTCCTCCTTGATTAAGACTCACCCAATATGCAGTGACAGGTGTAAGCCATCTTGCTAACTGACATGCAAAATGATAATATTTTGCACAGCACCTTGATTGCAACATTCATCCAAGAATATCCAAGTCCTCTGCAAACAATAATTAAGCCTCTGCACCCCTGTGATGCTCCATTATCTCCTCTTTATAGATGGGGAAGCACTGAGCCCAGAAGAGTAAGCTTGCCAGGGTCACAGGAGTGGGCGACAGAGCTGAGAAGGAACCCACAGCATCAGAAGCTCAGCCCAGCTGTCCGTGTTCTCAGCTGTGGCTGGTGCCAGGCCTAGAAATCTCAGAGAAGCCTCACCTGTCCACTATCCCGATATCTTACTCTTACATTGCACTCCACATTATTACTGCCCTTGCTTATGATGGTAGGCCTGCATCCAGACAACGTCAAAGCCAGATGGAAACCATCAAGAAAGCTGGAGGAGCTGCAGGTTCCTCACACCCCGTGTCTTCTCCCACTGCTCACGGGGTCCGTCATGCATGATTAAACAGAAGCAGTCAGCAAAGCGAGGGATACGAGTTGTGCCTTCACTCTTCACCAGGCGTAGTTCATTTGCTGTCAAGTCACAAGAAATCCCAGAGGAAGGGGGAAAGGAGAGAGGGAAAGCGAGAGATTGTAAATGATACACCACATTTACAATCTATCATTTAGCTTTTGGCAGACTGTTGACTCCTGCCTGATCTTTGTCAAATCTTGTAAAGCACGAGCTGTGCCAGCTGCTGCAGCTCGCTGGAGTCATTTAACTTGTGGGATCAATTGGAATGAGAAGAGACACATCATCTTTTTTTTGGCCGTATCTTCTCATTTCTGATATCCCTGTCCCTGGCCTTCATGTTCCCAGATTTAGATCATAAAATCATTCCTAATTAATCCTTCTTTATCAGCCTATATGTCTTTCAAATTCACTCTCTCCTACTAGCGTCAACTTAACACTAGAACTGCAAACTCTTTTAGGACATCAGGGGCATCTCGGACGTGCTCTAACCTAACAATGCTGTGTTACAGGTGGGGAAAGTGAGACACCAGTGGTGATTTGGCATTGAGTCTACAATTTACTAGTAGTGCTAACTCAAATCTTCATTTAACCTTTTGAGCCCTAGTTCCTCCATCTACAAGATGTGGGTAATATATATTAGGTCTCTCCTCCTCACCAGGTTGTAGAAAAACTAAATCAAAGAATATTCATAAAACTTTTATAGCATCGAATTATTTTACTGATTTCAAAAACTATTTGCTCAAGGTCATACATTAAGTCAGTGCCAAAGTTGGGCCTCGTACCCAAGAGTTGTCACTTTCATTTCACCTATCCACTCAATAAATATTTCTTGCAGGACTACCAAGTTCCAGGCACTTTTCTGAGCACTAAAAATTGAGTTATGAATGATAACCATATGGTCACAGCTCTTATTGGAGTTTACAATTTAGTAAGGGAAATTGAATGTGCTCAACTAGCAATCATCACTGCTAGGAGGGAAAAAGCATAGAATGCAATGAAATTGTTTAACCAGAAACTTAGCCTCTTTGAGTAAGAACGGATTTCCCTGAAAAAGAGACATTTAAATCATGCCCAAGAGACAGGCAGGTTTTGGATAAGAGCAGAGA
>NW_022111372.1:76314701-76316553 GCF_000313985.2 Echinops telfairi
GGGGACCAAATCCCCTGAAACTCAGCGGCAGTCCTGCGATGGACTTGTCCTGGATCAAGAATCAGTATTTGGGAAACTGGGGGAGTGTATTCACTGAACTAGGTGAGCAACGTATTTCCTGGAAGGAAGATGCACTTACTCTGCTTTCCGTGTATGTTTGGAAAGGCATCAAAGACTTATTCAAGTGCATCTGGGCCAGGAGATACAAGGAGGCAAAATATGCAGTGCCTTCCTTTACAAACAAGCCAATGAAATAGAATAATTGGTAGTAATATTTATTAAGATCTCTTTCAGGCATGGTGGTAAGGAATTTTATCCACCTTTGTCCTTCAAACAATGTATGAGGTAGAAATTTTCATTTATCATGTTTTACAGATTAGGAAGAAAGGTGCCTCCGGGGAGGCCTGTGACAGAACAGGTCTGAAAGCAAGTGCCTAAGGCCACAGATAGAACTTAGATTAAAATCCATAGTGTATGATTCCAAAATGTGCATACTTCATCACCCTGGAAGAGAGAGAAGACTGGAAGGTAATCTTTCTGGTCCACATAATGAAGAGGATCCCAAGGATTGTATGTCCAAACTGCTAAGGAAAAGTCTTAAACAAGATGGAAGATTTTCCACTTATGGTCTGGTTACAATGTGAATACGGTAGGGTTTGTGCTAAGAGTGTAGACTGCACCCAAATCTACAGACAACAGGGTAAGAACTCCTGGATGTGAAGAAGAAGGAAGACTCCCAGATGAGTTCCTGGGTAATACCAATGGTGAGCACACAGGCCTGCATCTGCAGAGGTGGTACATCTGAGTTCACTCAGAGGCACCTTGGCTGTCTGCCCTCATAAAGCTGTGAGGTTGTGGAGCTCTATTGCGTAGTTCTACGCTGGCCTATAGGATTCATGTGGGTCAGAATTGACTTGATGGCAATGAGTTTGGTTTTGATTGGTTAGAAACTCATTTGCAGAAAGAACAGGTAATCTACTTGGGAAAAATACATCATTGAAGCCAGTTCTGCTCTGACATACATGGGGCCACCCTGAGTTGGAATTGGCTCATGGTTTTAGATATGAGGCTACTTTTCATGAATTTTAAAGTTTGTGCACCTGTAAGCAATACTAATAATCTGTGCAATGACAATGTCATTTTCCCTTTAACTCTCACGGCTTAGGCAGAAAAGATATAGATTTAGGAAATATGGGATTGTAATATAGAATATCTTGAGGCCCCATGAATGCCCCTTGTCCACTAATATATAAATGTTCACAATCTATTGACAGATCTTGAATTCTCACAGCTTCTCCTAATCCTTACAATCTTCTAGAAATACAGGGTGGGCATAATTCATTCCATTTTTAAGGTGAGACGACTGAGACTCAGAGAGGTGAAGTGACTTACCTAGGGCCATACAAGTTATTAATTACAGAGTTATGGCTCATATTACCAGCACCTTGCCACTTCTAACCCACCCTTCTGTTGACTGGCATAATAATTGACTGCATTTGACCAATGCTTCATATTTTACTAAGTACTTTGTCAAAAATTTTGTGAGATGTATTTTAAAAGGTCATGCTATCTGCACTTTCAGATGGGCAATTTAAGAGAGAATGCAATCTGAGTTCTAAGGTTCTAGACTAAGGGGCCAAATTTCACCATTTGCTTCATTATCTTTTATTATTAGTATCATTTTTAATACATACAGCATATCATTCCATAGTTCAATCACATCAAGCAAAATTGTGCAATTGCTACCACCATCAGTTTCGAAACATTGTTTTTCTTTTTTCTTTTTTTAACATTTTATTAGGGGCTCATACAACTGTTATCCCAATCCATACACACATCAATTGTGTAAAGC
>NW_022111372.1:76318231-76319607 GCF_000313985.2 Echinops telfairi
CTTGACACTGTCTCCCTTTTACTCCCTACCACCTTGAATCCCCTACCACCACTGTATCCCCTGATCTCCAAAATTTTTATTCTACTTGCTGTTTCTATAGGTTCATCAATCCTGAATTTCATATACAGAAAAACATGGCGCACGACTTCAAGAGGGTGACCTCTGATGGCATAACACCTCTGAGATAAACCCTAAGATGAACAGGCAAAACAAAAATACATAAGATGTTCAAAACCAGAGCAGGTCCAGCATGCATCAGAGGGGTGATCAGCTGACAGAGTTGCTTCATTATCTTGAATCAGTTATTTAACTTGGGTGAGCTTTGGGGTTTTTATCTGCAAAATGGGGTTAATGGTACCTTTTATAGGGATGTCCTGATGATTAAGTGACAATCTATGTAAAATACATATACCTGGCACATAAAACCAACTCAACAAAGGCCAGTATTATTAGTAGAAATTAAAGTTATGAGGTTAATAAAAAGGAAGAAGAGTACCTCACTCTGCAGTCCTTAGAACGGTGTCATGAACTGAACTGCATCTCCAGAGGAGCCCGTGTAGTGTCCTAATTACTCATTGGGCTGTGACCCAAAAGATCAGCAGTCCAAAACGAAGCTGCTCCATGGGAGAAAGACGAGGCTTTCAACTCCTGTCAAGACTTAAAGTCTTAGAAACTCACAGGGGCAATTCTACCCTGTCCTGTAAGGTTCTATGAGTCAACATCGAATCCATGGCATTGAGTGTGGTTTGTGTCTCCCAGAATGATAATGTTGAAATTCATTCCCTGGCATCTATTAATGAGACTTCTTTTAGAAGGTCTTTGAAGATGCTGTAAATTAACAGGAGGTCCTAATGGAGTACCATAGAACCTAATTTATTAGGAGAGGTGCGTCTATAAAGTAAGACACAAAGAAAAACAAGCAGAGATTGGGATGGTGCATCAGCAAGCCAAGGAATGCCGATGATTTCCATCCTTTACCATAAGTTGGGAACACAGTTTCCTTCAGATCTCTCAGAAAGTATCAAGATGGCCAATACCTTAAAGTTAGGCTTCTAACTTACAGAACAATGGGAGAGTCCATTAGCATTCTTATTCTTATTCTTAGAAGCCACTCCGTTTGTAGTGCTTTCTTTTGCCAGCCCTAGGAAACTAATACAGAAGGCACATTAAGAATTCAATGTATCTTTGCTCAACCAAATCATAAATAACTGAAGGATCGGTGTTAAAATCACTTCCCCGGGACTAGGAAAATGGCTTCAAAAAGGTCAGTGGAAAAATTACACTATTTTTAAATTCCATTTTTCCACAAATGTCTTGAAGCCCCCTTCTATAGTTAAGAAAAGGGTCAAGCAACCAAAAAGTGGATGAAGGGAGAC
>NW_022111372.1:76319877-76338938 GCF_000313985.2 Echinops telfairi
TTAATCTCCTCTCTTATACCTAGTCCAGGATTCCATATACTACATGGGCAACTAGGCCTTCCAGCTGAAAATAACTTAAGGACAAGGAGTGATCTCACTGCTGTGCAGAGACACCCCAAGAATGGTCCACATTGGTGAATGTACACCTGTAAGCTGTCTCAGATTACTATGCTGTTGACCCAATGAAATAAGCTAGATTCTGTTGTTATCCTGGTGTTTTCCTCCTTGATGTTCCGGAGCTGTACATGGAAATACCTGTGTTATCCTCAAACTACAGTGAGCTACCTCAGACTCTCCCTTCTAATTTACAGATGCTCTCTCTAACTGCACAATCTTCTGCTTCAGAATTGAAAGGTACATAGCTAGCATGTTCCAAAGACAAAGGGAAACAGATTGTATAATTATAATTGTGCTGTCACATATTCTAGCCATTAAACTGCAAAATCCTTCCCCGTTTCCTCCCACCCTTCAGTAGGTAATACATGCAATTGAACTAACCTAATACCTTTTCAATCGTCCCTGGTATGAAAAATGCAATTCCCCAAGCACTCCAGTTCATGCTTCAGGTCAATTCTGTTCTGAACAGCAACCACTAATCGATGTTAATTTATTGATAGCTCAAGACCTAATTTCTTTGTAGCCAAGCTGAACCATGTAACAAAGATTATAGCGCTCTTTATTCAATGTAAATGGGATCACTATTTTGAGGGAGGAGGCAAGAAAACAAGCAACAACAGCAATTCAAGATCGGGGGTGTTTTAAAATGCAATAGTTTTGGAAACAAAACAATAATCCTGTCCATGAACCAGAATTCTGCAAGGTTAAAATCAATAAGGATCTTAGAAATAACCTGATTAACTGCCCTCCATCTACAGCTGTAAATATTGTGCCAGAGAGAAATGAGACACTTGTGCAGAGCCTTACTTTGTCATCCTGTCTATCTCTCCTTGTCAACTTCCCCATCTACCCATCACCGATGTGTTTCTAAACAAATCCTAAATTAATACAATCCTCGAGTGGCCCACCGGCAGGGGTCTTAGAGTTGATTAGAAGATAGCAAGATGACCCAGGAGTTGATCTTCTGCTACCTCCTGGAGAGACATTCTAGTCTAGGCCCAGGAGATTCCAGGTGGAAAGGAGCGAGCCAGCTCAGAGCGTAGGAGAAACAGGATCACTCATCAGATGGAAAAGATTAGAGGCTCATGTTAAAGTGTTTCTATTAACTTAAGCAATTGGACATGCTCAATCAGGGATCCCACCTCTATTTGTTATAGATTATCAGTGACATGGAGCACTTACACATGAAACTGTCCTGGTCTTTCAATGCCAATCGTTGCAAGATAAGAATTAGAGTTTCAACCACTTAAAACCTAGTTTTCTCTAGCTGGGAAACACGGGCAGAAGAATTTGGAAAACTACCACTCGTGGACACAACACACAATACACAAACATGCTCACACCAGCAATGGCAATTTATATGAGCTTTTGGAAACCATCCTCAGAGGAAAGATATTCAAGACCTCTGTAAAGGCCTTCTTCCTAATCTATTATGTTGAACTTTCCCCAAGGTTAGCCAACCTTGGAAAGAATCATAGGATGAGAACTAATAAATGGTGTAAGTCAGCACAGCACTGTGGCCTCTATTTCCTGAGGGTGCTGATGAACAACTTGGGCCTTAGCCTGCTTAGCCCTGAGATGTCTGTTCAGATGGAACTACCCACACAGCCGCCTCCCTGATAATACAATGTCAATGATAAAAATATAGGCCTAATTCCTTCTGTTGACACTGTGATCTTCACTAAGGTACAAAGTAGTATAAAAAAAAAACCAAACAATTCTATCTGAGTAGATCCTGACTCATGGAACACTCCTGGGGAACTCTGCTCCACAGATTTGTCAAGGGCTGGTTTTACACCAGTTGATCACCAGGCACATAGTTTCTGTGCAGTGATGGTGAACGGACTAAAATCACCACCAGCGTGCTAACTTCTGGAACCCTCCCGAACTACGAATCGTGCTAAATAGCAGCAGAAACCACAGCAGAAGCAACGGCTGACGTTTGTGAAGCCTTTGCCATGTGTCAAGCACGATACAAAGTGCCTTGCTGGGTCCTCACATTTGACTCCCTACTCTAGGACTGGGACGGGTGCTCCCTGCACTTCACAAAGCTCCAAACGGAGAATCCTTCACTCACCAGGCAGTGGGGCAAAGCCAGACAGGTTACCACCAATGAGTCTGTCTCCTGAAGTATTGAGATTAAAGGAAAGCTGTTTGTTTTTCCCTTTAATTGTTAAATTAAGGTACAATAGATTTAAAGTTTGGTGTACAATTCAAGGAATTTTACTACATGTGTAGATTCTCAAAACCATGGCAACAGTGAGAATGCAAACTAGTCCTGACGTAGTTAGTTTAGGGATCTCCTTCTTTTCCCCTTAGAATCATCGTACCAGCCCTTCTCCTCTGTCCATAATGCTTCTTTTCTCAGTTCTTTTCACATCAATCCCTTCCTAATAATAAGCTTCAGCTCAAATGCCATCTCTAAGAGACTTACTCTGATCATAATAGTCACCATCGACCCCCCCCCCCCGGATTTCTTCCTAAAAATTATCTTTCTTACAGTATTTTAGTTCTTTGTTTGTTTACATTTTCACTTATTACCTGTATTCCCATTATAATGTTACTTCTATAATGTTCAATTCACAAAGCAAAGATCTTCTTTAAGCTTTGCCATTAGAATCTACAACATAGCAACTAGCTGCCATTGAGTTGATGCTGACTCATAGTGACCCTGTACGAAAGGATAGAACAGCCCCTGTGTGTTTCTGAGACCGCAACTCTTTATGGGACTAGAAAGCCTGTCTTTCACCCATGGAGTGACTGGTGGCTTTGAACTGTGCACCTTGTGCTTAGCTGCTCAACACATAAACCTTGACAGCAGTAAGCATTTAGTAAAATTTTAAGTTTGATAAACACATGAATGAATGAATGATAAAGTCATTCTGTAGCAGGTGGAATAAGCCCACAAGAAACTTAAACCAAACTGAGTGTTAACACTACCCCAAATGGGACCATTTTACAAATCCTTCAAGTACAAGATCGATAGTTGATCAAAAGGAATATCAACAGGTAAGTTAATGTGTAGTTTATCTAATAAGATATTTTAAAGATGTGCACTATTAAACTAAATATTTGTAATTAGGAGTCTGTCCTTTGCTTATGAAAACAAGTAATAAAATGCCATTTCTCCTTTGTGTTTTTCAGGCTCTATTCTGATTCCATGGTCTCCCTGGCTTTGGTTTTTCAGCTGCATGTTTGTGAATCAATTCAAATGGAGTCTGAGCTGAATTCTGGTGCCAGCTTCAAGGCATTCCTTGCTACCCAGACCAGCTGTCATATGAGGAAATTGCAGCCCACTTCCAACTGGCACCTACCAATACTGAACAACTAGACTGGGGTTCCACACACTCATTGGCAGCTAGGCCCTGGTTGAGTTTTAGTGTGTGTGTGTGTGTGTGTGTGTGTGTGTGTGTGTGTTTAAACTCATTTTCTTCACCTTTGTTTGGAGACAGCAGGACATCTACTTTCCTTAATTTGTCTCTAATCCTCTATCCAACATGTTTATGCTACTTGCCAACATTTGGAAGACAGTAGTGACAGTAATGTGGAAACCCATGCACTGTGGGATCTGTGAACTTGCATACAAATCTTAGCTCTACCACTTACCAGATGTGTGACTTTGAGTATCTATTTCTGTATTTCTGATTCCCTATTTAGCAAGTGAGGTATATACCTCTTATCTAACTGGGTCATTGGGAAGAAGAATTCATTTGGCCAATGAGAGTATACCATGGATCAAACATTATTCTTTTATCATCAAGCCTCTTTAAGAAGTAGGTGCTGCTATTATCATGTCCATTTTATAAGTGAGAAACATATTTACAAAGATTAAAAAACCAGCTACAAGTCACATGATTAATAAGTGACACAGACGGAATTTAGATCTAAAATTGTTGGCATCTTTAAAGACTACCTTGCCACATGAGCTCGAATCTTTGCATATTTTATGTAATGCTTATTACCTGGTTCCTAGAGAATGTCCTAAAACCTTGGTGGTGTAGTGGTTACTTATTGGGCTACTAGCCCCAATGCCAGCAGTTCAAAACCACCATCAGCTCAGTGAAAGAAAGACAAGACTTTCTATTCTTGTCAAGAGGTACAGTCTCAGAAACCCACAAGGGCAGTTCTACCCTGTCCTATCGGGTCTGCATGAGTCACAGTCGACTCAATGGCAGTAATTTTGTTTACTTTTACGTATTTATTTTTGAGAGAATGTCTGGGACAAAATACTCCCTCCAAGGTGACATGCTGCAGGAACGCACCAACACTTTCTACTGCTAGATACCAACCGCTACACAGACACGGAGGGTACTGCACTGTACTTTGAAATCTTGGTTGCTGCACACATGGAATTTACAGTTTAAGGACAATTAAACGAGATCACATCTATAAATCACCTAATACAGAACCTAGCACTTAATAAAATGTATTTTAAAATTTGTATCACCATAATTTTATGACACTTTAATTTTTATGATTAATTCACATCTATTTTCAATTCAAAATGAGAGAATGACTATTTGATAGTTCCTAATACACTGTGTGGCTTGCATGTTCCACAAAGTCTTTTAAAGGTGTCATCTGTTGCACAAGGTCTCTTTAAAGTGTCATCTGTTGCACAAGGTCTCTTTAAAGTGTTGAATGGCGAGGATGTCCCTATAGTGAGGACTAAGTATGCCTGACCCAAGCCATGACATTTTCTCTCTCTTTAAGATTGTGTACACACACATGCACCATAGACTTAAAAAGCAAACAAACAAATATTTCTTTTCTCACAGTTCAGGAGGCTGGAAGTATGAAATCGGGGTGCTGGCTCTCTCTGGTTGCAGGCTTTGAAGGCAGTACTTTTTCTCTTCTGCCTTTCTGCTCCTGGATAGCTTCATGAGGCTTTGCAGCTTTCTTCCCTCGCCTCTGCTTGATAGCTTACCCTTCATGTCATTTACATAGTAAAAGAGGTATATTCTATACTAATCTTGTCTTATTCCCATTAATATATTATTAAGCAATTAACAAAGACAATCTATTCCAAATGGGATTGTAACCACAGGCCTAGAGATGAGAATTTATAACTTTTTGGATAGATATAAAGCAATCAATAATATATACCCTCAGGGTTATTGTCTTGTTACTTGTTCTAGATCTTATAATATACATCTTAACCTTGTTAATAGTTTTATTGACATATAATTTACATATTATATAATTCAATAGTTTAATCATATTTAAAAGAGTTGTACAGTCATAATCACAATTAATTTTATAACATTTTCTTCTTTACTATACTTCCTGATATAACTCCATTTCACCCATTCCCCCAATATCCTTTGCCATACCCATAAGAAACTATGATTCTAGTTACTGTCTTTATATATTTACCTAGTCTGGATTTCATATACAGAAAAGCATAGGAAACAAAAAGGAAAAAAACAACAGTAATAAAATCAAACTGAGAAAAACTTTAATTGTAAATAAAGTAGAAAATATTAAAAACTAGAACCAGGTTAAAATGGGACATTAGGTTAAATTTTGACCTAACTACATCTTAAATAACCCACTTTCCAATGCACCCTGCCCAACAACAAGTCAATGGCTTGATATGCATGTAAAAGCCTGGCATTGAATAAGGAATATTTAAGATCTATGCATTCAAACTCCGATGCTGGCAGAAAACATGTATCATGTACCATGTACCCAGAAAGTACCACATACTACCCAAAGAACAAGCAAGCCTGTCTTCAAAGAAGTACAACCAGAATGCTCCTTTGGCGGAAGAATGGCGAGACTTCATTTCATGTACTTTGGGTGTGTTATCAGGAGACACCAAAAACCAAACCAAACTTCCTGCCATTGAGTGAATTCTGACTCATGGCAAGGCCAGTTCCTGAAAGAAGAGCCCCTACTTGGGAAAGTAAAGGAAGGGAAACAGCGGGAGGTCACCGGAAAGATGGATGGAGGCAGTGGCTGCAACAGTGAGCACAGCAGACCACCTGAGGCTGGCCCAGGACCTGGCGGGGTTTCGTTCTAGGATACACGTTTCCCCAGGAGTCAGCATTGACTCAACAGCACCCAGCAACAACAACACCAGTCAGTGGCACTAATGATGGTTACCGTGTTGTTCGCCCATCACCTTCATTCAGTGCTCCAATTTTCCCATCATTCTTAAGACAAGCTCAGTGTCCACTAAGCAGTGAATTCTCTTATGTTTTCTTTAATATCCTTCATCAAATTGTTCCCAATTGTCTACTTTTCTCCCAGTGTCACATTGAATAGCTTTCAAAATAGCACAAGCCATGGTTAACTGCTATGTATGCTTTCTCTTTTTGATAATGTTTATATTTTAAAAAAGGTTTCCCAGCTATGGGAAAGCCCACGAGGATTCGCTTTACTGATGAGGGAAGCACAACACCAAGAAACGAAAAACGGATGGATGCCATAGGAATTTCTATCTACTTACCCATTTTGCTGCAGGCCAGGGAACAACAAGCGTCTTGTTGTTGACTGGAAAAGAGAAAAATAATGAGAAATCTGGAGCTCTTTCATAAGATCAATGGAACTATTTTCTGACCAATTAATTTTTGTGGGCTTCTGATTTGCTAATAAATCTATGATCACTGACACTGCAAACCTAGCTTCAAGGCAAGCAAGAAAATAAAATATTATTTCTTTTAAATTTTACCACCAGGTTTAATAATTCTTTGAGCTAGTTTTATTGTTCTTATTATTCCTGTTTTACAGATGAGATAACAAACACTCAACGTGATTAATTCACTTGCACAAAGACATAACCAGTCAGAAGAGGTAGGATGTAACACTAAAGAATCTGTCTTCAAATCCCACTCTAGTAGCATGTGCTTGTGGTTGGTAGAATTCTAAGATGTCTCGCCCAAGAGTCCTGACCCTGGATAAACACACACCTGCTTCTAGTTATTCAAATACTCATCTAAGGATTTTTTTTTTATGAAAAGATATCGCAGATGTAATTAAGTTCCTAAATCCAAAGCGGTTACCCTAAACTCATGGAGATTATCAAGGCAGATCTGACCTCATCAAATGCTGTTGTTGTTGTTGTGAGGTGCCATGGAGGCAGTTCCAAAGCACAGTGACGCTATGCACCACAGAACAAAACACTGCAAAGACCTGCACCATCTTCACAATTGTCCCTGTGCCCCTTGATGCAGCCGCTCTGTCAATTCATCTTTAGGAGGGCTTTCCTCTTGTCACCGCCGCTCCACCATATGGAGCATGGTCTTCTCCAAGACCGGTCTCTTCTGACGCATGTCCAGAGTCTGTAAGATGAAGTCTTGCAATCCTTGCCTCTAAGGAGCAGTCTGGCCATACTTCCTCCAAGACAGAACGGTTTGTCCTTTCAGCAGTCCATGGTACTTTATATAATCTTCTCTAGCCCCACAATTCAAATGCATCAATTTAATCAAATGAGAATTTTAAAAATCGAATATTCTCCAAATGACCCCTCGAAGGACGAGACCTGGTGGTATTGTAGAATAAGCACTGGACTGCTAAAGGAAAAGTCAGAGGTTCAAACCCACTAGCTACTCCTGGGGGGCAGGATGGCAGGGAACAGAAAGATGTCTTCTTCCATCAAGATTTAAGGCCTCAGAAATCCTTTGGAGCAGCGTCCTTCCAGACTACTGTGTATCTAAATTGACTCCATGTCCGTGAGTGTGGAATGGTTTGATTAATCCCAGAAGAGGAAGTTGAAAGACTCAGGCTGGTTGGAAAGGAAGCCAACAGATATGGTGGGAACGTCTATGAAGGTCACATGACAATAAACTGTGGGCAACCTCTAAGAGTGGAGGGTGGCTCCGGCTCATAGCTGGAAAGGAAACATTGACCTCTATCCTAACGTTGCAAAGAACTGAATTCTGCAAACAACCTGACTGGGCATGGAAGGGAACCCAAAAACCCATGTAAGAATTCAGCACTGCTGATTTCAGTTTTGTTAGACTACAGCAGAAAATTCAGCGAAGTCATACCTGGACTGCAGACCCGCATGTTTTGAGAAAGAATCCATGGCTGTTGTTTGAAGCTGCTAAACTTGTCATAATTTGTTATACGACTATATAAAACTAATGCAATACTTTCTTGTAAAGATTAAAGAAATACCCGAGAGTTTAGTAAAAATAAAAATCTCCATTAGTTTTGTCACTCCAAAGTAATCATGCAAGCATTTTTGGTGTTTTCTAGTATTATAATAAATGTTGAAAATTGGTAATAGACTGTTAATACACCATGTAATCCTGTTTTGCTCATTCACATTTCAACCAGCGCATTTTCCATGTCATCCAATATTCTTTAAAATCTTAAGTTTTTGATATAAAAAAATACAAAAAGGAAGAAAATATTTTGACAATGGTTGTAGTCACAATCGTACAATACTTCTTGATATGACTGAACTATTAAATGTTGGGATATCTGGATTATGTCCTAATAAAATTAAAATTATTTGGAAGGAAAGGTAGCTTCAATCAAGTACTATATACTATGTATTTAACATTGTTAACAACTCCCCTTCGGGAAGGCATTTCCATTGTATTTTATATATCTTCTACATCAAACCTAATTTTGATGATTTTTAAATACCATAAATCTTTGAGTTATAAATCTTTCAGGCTTAGGACAGATTCCTAGAAGTGATATTAATGAACCCAAAATGTTGCATTATTTTAAGGTCTGGACCCACATTGTTAATGTAGTTTCAGAAGTGCTACAGAAATGTAGTCATTTCCAGCTGTGAATAAAAGACGCCACCCCACATGCTTTGACCCATGTCTGCACCTGGCAAATCTGAGAGGCTACATGCACCATCTCCTTTTTGTATCGCTTGTGTCTTTTGTATTGCTCCAATCACTAGTGAGGTGACCATTGGCTCATACTTTTTATTAGCAATTTCTACTTCTCATATGAATTATTTTCCCCTATTGATGCTATTATAAATTAAATTGTGTGAACAAAAAGTTGTGTGAAATTCTTAACTCCTGCACCTGGGAATGCCATCCTGCTTAGAAATAGGTGGATTCTTTTGTTATGTGAATGAGGTCAAACCAGATTGAGTGGACCCCAAACTTCAGCAGTTCTCAGGGGTGTTTTAGAAGAACAGAACACGTACCCATACACACACACTGAAGATAGATTCATTAAAAAGAGCCCTGAAAGGTGAAGTTTTGCCAGCACCTACTGTAAAATGAAAGAAAGGACCTTCCCGTAGAGTCAGTACACTGAATTCAGACTTATATCCTCCTGAAATGTGAGAAGATAAATTTCTGCTCCTTAAACTACCTACGTTGTGGTATTTTGCTATGACGTTACTGACAAACTAAGTTTTTTAATGTATTGCAAATATTTTTCTCAAATTATCATTTCCTTTTGTAGTGAGACTCTTTGTGGTTGACAAGGTTTTCCACTTGTGCACAAACTATTTTTCCATTGAATTGTTGGATAGAAAACACGTGCACAATATCAAATGGTCATGTGGACTTTGTTTTATAGTTTTATGTTTATAGTAACTGTATTTATCTGGCATAGAGTAAGGCATATCATGTGTCCGTGGATCACCACCTGAAAAATGAATGAAATAGGAGTCCCATGAGGGTATGCATTGTACCTTACCCAGAACCCCTCAGTGGTTCCCAGCACAGACATATGCACACCTTACATACAGCTGAGGAAATGTTTCTGGAACAGAAGGGGACTGGACAGATTAGACTGTAATCTCAGAAGCACCAATGAGTCATTTAGAGATTATTCCAGGTTTCTGATATTGATAAACATGCTCGGGTCCACAGAAGACTCACTGGATAGCAATAGGCGGAAATAGCCTTAATAAAAGAATGTATTTCTGCTCTCCCAACTCAGCGGCAGATGCTTCTGGTTCAACAGACCTCTTCTCTTCTGCCACATTTGTCAGATGAAACTGTAAACGTGAGGGTCTGTTGCCATTTTGAGATCAAAAGGCACACTTCCACCTGCTGCCATATGTCTGATCCTAACCAGGCACCAGGTGATGGGATGTGACAGACGATACATCTAACACAGAAATCATTTCCAATCACCTGAGGGTGAGCTCCCTCCCATTCACCTCATGTTCAAACCACATACAATCTTGAGCTTAACTCGGGCAGAATCTCTGCTGTGGGGTTTATTTCAGATCACATTGAAGCAAATGCATGTAATGTAGATTGCTAATGATAAAGCACAAGAAAATGCCTTTTAAAAGAGGAAAGTTATTGGAAATTTAGTCACTAATGGGCTCCTTGGAAATTCCTGTTCAATTTATTAGCCTAAGTCAGTCCATGTAACTACTCAAAAGCCATTGTCCTTAAATAATGTTAATTGAGGCTGGTCCTTTCATGGGAGAGAGGGGACTTTTGCAGACCACATACATGTTAGGTAAAGTATATCATCTCTGCATGGTGGATTATGAGTAAGCTCCATGCTCTCCCTGAGTGAGATAACATACAAGCTTCAACTATCTCATAGATGTCTGTGATGCTGCCTTCTTTCAATAAAACATTCAAACTCGAACTCACTACCACTGAGTCAATTTTGACTCATAGTAATCCTGCAGGACAGGCCAAAACTGTCCCTGTGAGTTTCTGGCTCCATATTATATTAGGTTAACATTTTGATTATCACCCAAAATGTTTGTGGTATAAAACAATGGCCATGTTAGCATGTTCATGGATTTTGGGGGGTCAGGAATATAATGAGGACACAGAGGAGACAGACCAAGTCAGCTTTAGAATGGCTGGGATTTCAGCTGAGATAATTCATATAGCAGAGGGTGACTCTTTATTGGGGGCTGAGATCATCCTCACTCACATGTTGCACACCTGTGCTAGAATGAATGGCCAGCAAGGGCATGCTAGGCATCTCTCAAGTTCTCTCCATGTGGCATCTGGATATGCGAATTCCAGCATGGTTGTTTCTATGTAGTAGGAATACTTAAATCATAGTTCAGAGCTCCAAAAGCAAGTATCCCAATTGGTAGGGAGAAACTGCATGGTATTTTATGATTCTCACTCAGAAGTGAACTAGTTTCATTTCTACAAAATTCTCCATGTCAACTCAGACAAAACTCACTAAGATTCCAGGAGTGGGGACCTAGACCTTCTTGGTGGGAGCAATATCAGAGTATGGGAGAATGTTTAAAAGCTGCTGCATTGGATTCTCATTGAGGCAGTCCATGAGCCAGAGATTCAAGTACACATAGTTCATTTGGGGGATGGTCACAGGAAGCATAAAAAGAGATTTGGGAAAGTGAAGCAGAAAGAGAACAAAGCCAATTCAGAGTGAATTAGCCATCAGGTTAAGCAGCACCATGGGCACATAAGGCTCAATGCCACCAGCAATTATGTGATATAAAGAAGACTGTGCCTCAGGTAGTTAGCCCCCCATAGACAAGGCTGCTGAGGTATTATGCCATTGCTTGAGGGTCACATTGAGGGTTATAGAGTTAACTTCCTGACTCTCTCAAAGGGTTCAACTGTCCTGAGAAAATCCGTTAAAAGAGGCAAAGGTCTGGGGTGACCATGCTCAGTAATATTGAAAGGAGAGATGAGAAGAAATGTTGGGGCCACCAACAAGGTTTGCTTTCGGGTCTGCT
This sequence comes from Echinops telfairi, assembly GCF_000313985.2. Lineage (NCBI taxonomy): Eukaryota > Metazoa > Chordata > Mammalia > Afrosoricida > Tenrecidae > Echinops > Echinops telfairi. The sequence continues at coordinate 76,331,618 of NW_022111372.1, forward strand.
TTTATCACACCTTGAGCTGCTAAACCCAAGATCAGTGGTTGAGCTGATTCTTAGGAGAAAGAGGAACCTGTCTACTCCTGTAAAGATTTCAAGTCTCAGAAACCCAAAGAGGCAGATCTACTCTACAGACAGGGCATGAGTTCAAACTGACTTGATGAGAGTGAGTTTGCTTCAGTTTGGGTTTGATTATAATGCTAATTATAATGCATCTAGTCCAGGAATCTAGATGGGAAATTAATACTTTTATACGTTTTGTAAGTATAAAAGTATAATTTTATACTTCAAGCGGCAGTCAAGAGATCAAAAGATTTATTGCATTAGGTAAATCTGCTGGACAAGACCTCTTTAGAGTATTGAAGTTGTTGCCTTGAGGAATAGGTGCCCCTGACCTAATTCATGGTGTTCTCCATTGCCGGTGAAAGTTCAACATTGAATGAGGAAGACCATAGGAGAATCAATGCATTTGAATTGTGGTATTGGTGAAGAACATTGAAGGTACCATGGACTGCTAAAAGGACAAACTGATCTGTATTGGAAGAAGTAAGGCCAGAGTGCTCTGTAGAGGCATGGATGGCAAGACTTTAGCTTACATACTTTTTACAGATAGTCAGGAGAGACTAGACCTTGGACATGGACATATGTTTGGTAAAGTTGAAGGGTGGCAAAACAGAGGAAGGCCCTTGACAAGACAGAATGACACTGTGGCTGTATCCATGACCATAGGCATAGGAACATTTGTGAGGCTGGTGCAGGACCATGCAGTGTTCTGTTCTGCTGGGCATAGGATCACTGTAGGTCAGAGCCACCTTGATGGCACCTACTAACAACAATTACACTTTTACATGGAAATGCACGTGTACTCAATATTCCAGAACAGCATTTTCTATGTTCCAATTGTATTCCATTCCATTTCATTCCACATGCAAGATATTAAGATGTATCCATTTAATAGCTTCCTGTCGTTCTTTATAAAGAAAAAAAGAGGAAGAATATGCTCATCAGATCTTAAACTGAAAGAACTCGAGAAAAATTTCAAGCCTCAATTTGTACTCTTAAAAGATTCTATGGGGAAAACATTGAATGATGCAGGGAACCTCAAGAGAAGATAAAAGAATACACAGAGTCACTGTACCAAAAATAAAGAGTCAACATTCCACCATTTTAGGTGGTAGCATAAGAGCAAGAACCAGTGGTGCTGAAGGAAGAAACTCAAGCTTTACTGGAAACTTTAGCCAAAAACAAGACTACAGAGAATGATGGAATATCAATTGAAATGTTTCAAGAAATTGATGAAACACTGAAAACACTCATTTGTTCCAGGACATTTGGAAGATAGCTCCTTTGTCAACTGGCTAAAGAGATTCATATTTTTACACATTGTGAAGAAAGGTGACCCAACAAAATGCTCAAACGATATAGAACAATATCATTGATATCACACGCAAGTAAAACTTTGCTAAAGATCATTTACCAAAGGTGTCAGCAGAACGCTGACAGGGAGCTGTCAAAGGTTCAGGCCAGAGTTCAAGGAGGAATGAGTAATGGATATCGTTTCTGATGTGAGATGGATCTTACCTGATATTTACTTGTTTGTCTAATTTGGGAAAGGAGGCAGACAACTACATAAAGATGCTAGACTGAATAAACACTTATTTAATGCTAAAAGTGAACAATGATATACTTCAGAATAAACAAATACTGCCCAAGAAAAAAAAAAGATATTTACTTGTATTTTATTGACTATCCAAGGCATTCAATTGTGTAGATCCTGAAACTATGGAAAACCTTGATAAGAATGGAAATTCCAGAATATTTCATTGTGCTCATGTGAAGTTTGTATGTGGATCAAGAGGCAGTTGTGCGAACAAGGGGATGCTGTCGGTTCAAAACGAGGAAAGGCATGTGTTCAAATTGCACCCACTCAGCATACTTCTTCAATCCCTGTGCTGTGCAAATAATCAGAGATGCTGGATTACATCAAGAACAACGCAGCATCAGGATTGGAGGCAGATTTATCAACAACTTGTGATCTGTAGCTGATACAACATTGCTTGCTGAAGGTGAGAAGTCCCTGAAACATTTTATGAGGAAGGTCAAGGACTGCAGCGGTCAGCTTAGATGACAGTGCTACGTGAAGAAGACTAGCGTTCTCACAACTGGACCAATAGATAACATGATAAATGGAGAAAAGATCGAAATGATCACGGATATTGTTTTGCCTAGAACCACTATCAGGCTCATGGAAGCAGCAATCAAACTATCAAAAGACATGTTGCAGAAGATAACTCTGCAGCACATGACCTCTTTAGAGGTTACTTTCAGGACTAAGGTGCTCCTGACCTAAGGCATGGTGTTTTCAATTGTCTCATCTGCATGTGAAAGTTGGACATTGAATGCAGAAGACTGAAGAAGAGTTGATGCATTTGAATTGTGGTGCTGGCGAAGAATATCAAAAGTACCATGGAATGCTAAAAGGTCCATCAAATCTGCCTTGGAAGAAGTACTTTCAGCGCGCTCCTTAGAGACCAGGGTGTTGACTTCATCTTACACATTTTGTACACCTTGTCTGGAGAGGCCAGTCCCTGGAAAAGGACATGATGCTTGGTAAAGTGGTAGAGCAATGAAAAAGAGGAAGGCTCTGACCGAGACAGATTGACAGAGTGGCTGCACCAATGGGCTCAAGCACAGGGACAGGATGGTGCAGGACAGGGCAGCGATTCTGCTGTGCATAGGGTTGCTATGGGTCAGAACTGAGACTCTATGACTCCTAACATTTAGTAGCTTCCTATTGTTCTTAATGAATCTCTTAAAAGAACAAACTCATGACGATTGATTCAATATTGACTCATAGTGACCCTCTTGGAGAGGGTATAACTTCCCTTGTGAGTTTCTGAGACTGTAATTGTTTATAGGAGTGAAAGACGAATCTTTCTTTGAAGAGTGGCTGGTGGTTTCGAACTTCAGACCTTGCGGAGTGCAGCCCTGTGTAACCACTACTTCACCAGGGCTCTGATAAACAAGCTATAAAGTGAGACATTAATAAAATTCAAATGTTTTAAAAAATAAAAGATGCTAAGTATTTTGTTTAACTACACAAATTGCTCTCTTGAATAAACTGATATCAAGGCAAAACAATTTTAAGACATTTTATTTGCATTTATACCAAATTGAACATTCTCTCTTCTCTCTCGCTCTCACACATACACAAACATACACACACGTATGTGAACAGGCATGCTAATATGAGTGGAGACCACAAACAAGCTGCATTTAGCTTGCATACCTGTTTACAAAGCCTGTACCATGTTTTAAAAATTCTATTCCAGTTTACTCTGTTGCCACATGGCCAACTATATTCTACCTGCTGGCACCATTTGGTAATTGAGTTAGAGAACTCTGATGTAGAATTTGGAAGCTAAAAGATAGGGCTGAGAATATGACCCCATATTTTTTTGTGTATTTGGTATGGAATCAATGGTTTCTCTTATGGCCATAAATAGCCAGCCAGGTTCTCCTAAATTTGTTTTAGGTCCCTTCCTTTCTTGAATAATCCTATCCATTTTAAAGACATTCTTCCCTTTTATTATCTCTAGCTGATATGGTAAAGCAATTTTCAAAGCATAAAAAAGGTTAAGTCGTGTATTCTAATTGCAAGTGAACAGGGTTTTTAAAAAACACGTTGCAAATGAGAAAGCAACTCGCCTGCTTTTCCTTTTCATCTTTGCCGACCTGTCAACCGTAAGCGAACTCCCACAGAGGCTCCACCTGAGCAACTGCAAGAAAGGAAAAGGAAAGCAAAGCTCGGGCTTTCCCACAGGTTTCCCTTGCAGTGTAAGCTAATGTAGTCTAACAACCCGTTTCCCTCAGGCTTTGCCCCAACTGATAGCCCCATTGCCCCTATTGGCTGCTATTGATAGCTACGTGGTCTGAGATGAAAAGAAAGGAACCACATTTAGTGTTTTCAAAGAATTTGGACATGGACCATACCAAGTACTGTGCTGCCACAGCAAACCATGGGTCAAGAAATTGTGTATTTGTGAATTTCATAATTTTAAAATTTTGAACTGGGGGTTAGATTAGTTAGAGGGATAGATCTCAGTAATACCATGAAGAATCAGTTTATCCCGGAAATCCATGCTGAAGTGAATTGAATCCAAAGTAAAAGTAATTTATATCCATTATGATAATGTACATTTAACTACAGTTAAGTGCTTTCTTCCATTACCTCATTTAAATGACCTGCTCTTGTCTCCTAATAGATATAGTCTTCCAACATAAAAAAATTCCAAATATATACACACAAAGATGTTCCTTGCAGTGCTCTTTATAAAAGAAAATGGCTAGATACAACTTAACAGTTCGACTTTAGAGAAATGCTTAAATATGGTATAATACAACCATATTAAACAATAAGATTGTGACAATGATTTTTTTAAGCTTAGTTTGTTTTGCCTTTTTTTTTAGCAGAATATTAAAGTATTTAGAAAATGGTGCAGTCGGGTAAATATTGCACAGAATACAAGTAATGAAACATACCAATATACAGAACCTTGAAGGCAAGAAGAAGTTCATATTCTCAGTGTAAGCAGAAACCAAGGAAATGTTTTAAGCTGCACAGTGACACAGTAGATTTGCATTTTAATATAATTACTCTGCTCCCTCAATTGCCAATTTTCCACAATAGAAATACAGTACCTTAGAAGATAAAAACAAAACAGGAAGATAAAAAATAAATAGCTTGCTTTGTGATCTATTTGACAGCTTCCTTCAACAAGGGAAAGGCAGGAAAACAGCATCATGGCAGACTTTAGGACCTGCAACCCAGACACCACAGGAAGTCTCGAACATCTCCTGGCCGTGTCCTTCAACGCAAAAGGTCAAGTTATTTTTATAGTCCAGACAAATGGGACAACCAAAACATCTCTTGCAGGCTTGAAAGTTGCTGCTAAGGAAGATGCTAAATAAACTACCTATGGAAGTGCTGGGCTAAGGAGCAGTTGAAACGAGATAGCTGACCTGCAGCAATGCTGTTTCCTTTTCTGGTGCTAAGGATGCCATGCAGTGACCCTTGTCCTCCGAGGAGACAGAACCCCAGTGTCTGTCACATTCACTCAAACAGAAAGTTCTGGGATGTTATATATGACAAGAAGACATTGGCAGCTCCCTCAGAATCTTCTAGTTCTGTATATGGAATGAACAGGGGTTGCCTATATGGAGGAGACGGGATACAGGGAAGTCCATTTAACCCACATCCCCTTGACCTTCTTGCTATTACAATACACCTTGCCCTAACGAAGTAGGTTATCATTCACTATAGGTCTGTTTCCAAAATGGAAATATACTCAGATTAGAGTTAGCTGGCACTGGATACTGAGATAACAGCTGTTGAGTGAGGAAAAATTGCCCATGATGCATTACCCAGAGGGCAGGCCTACGTCAGATTCCTATAGGACACAGGAGGATTAGGACAGTTTAGCAGAGTTCAGTGAAAAGAGAAAGCAAAGTTGCAAAAAAATAGCTACATTTGACAACTTTCAGCCCAGTGGAAAGATGGACAAGGAAACACACGGTCTCTGAATTTGTGGCCACCTTTGTTTTTCACTCTGACTTGGACAAAATCTGTAGCCCAAGTCTTAGTTGACACATGAGCAACATGAAGAAAATACCTAATTCCCTTTTAGGATTGCTATGATGATTAGAAATAGAATATTCAAAGCATCTGGGGTTGTAGTTGGCATATAAAGCCAAAACCAAACTCCGTACCATCAAGCCCATTTTGACTCATGCCACCCTATAAGACGGGGTAGAACTGCCCTTGTGGGGTTCTGAGACTTTAACTCCTCAAGGGAAGAGAAAGCCTCCTCTTTGCCTCTTGGAGCAGCTAGTGATTTCCAACTGCTGACCTTGTGCTTAGGTGATTTGGAAATCATGCATTCAATCCCACACCCTCGTTTGACAGTAAAAAAACAAACCCTGAAATCTTAACGTAACTCCCACAATTACATAGGCTTTACCCTTAAACAATGATGGTCCCTGGTAGCACTGTCAGGTAATGGATGGGCTAAAAACCACAAGGTCAGTGGTTCAAACTCATCAGTGAGGGCATGATGAGGCTTTCTGCTCCTGTTAAGATTTACAACCTCAGAAACCCCAGGGAGCCGCTCTACTCTGCTGTAGAGTCGCTATGATTTGGAATTGACTGGACGGCAATAAGTTTTACTTTCCAATAAAATACAGTAAAAGTGTTTATATCCCACCCCCACCTTCAGAACAAACACATGCATACACCTGCAAGCACCCCCGTCCCCACTACAGCACACTTCCAATTTTTGTGGTATTTTGAAGCAAGTGTTGAGAAATTACACTAACAGCTAAAGTTTAAAGAAGCACGAAAGTGCAATGGTAGTTGAGGCTGATTAAACCGTGGTTAAGATGCCACTTCAATCAGCATTTACAACTCAGCTGGTGCCCACATTTCCACCGTGCTGGTTTTGGACTCCCTCTCTGGACCTGGATTCCTGCCAACCATTCCAGATGCTGCCAGGACAGGGCCCAAGGAATCCTCAGGGGTGGGGCAATGATTCCAGAGTGGAGAGAATGCATGAGAGAATACTTATTTCAAAATCCCATGCCTGGTGACATGTCAGATGCCCTGCATTTCATGTTTGCCGACTACAGAGAGGAAGTTTAGCAAAACAGAAGCAAGCTCCTGTGACTGTTTTCTCCATATTGGACCAGCCATCTGCTAACCCACAAAACAGTTCTGATTAAGGAGAGAAGCCAACGGAAACTCCCCAGGTGTGACTCTGGAGAGGCCATTGGCCAGCCCACCTTCTGGCATGGTTGGCTCGTGGTCCTCATGGAGCAATAGGCAGTTCTGATTTGCATCAGTCCATTCTAGTGAATTGAATCACATGCACTCAGAGTACACAGAAGACAGATCTGACACATTTTCCTAGAGTATTAAGTTTACTTGGATATTGATGGGTGAAAAATGAGGCAGAGAAAAAAGATTTTCCATTTTATATTAAGCCAAGAAATATGTGTTTGGGTAGAATGAGAAATATCTCGTGAATTTTTAGGATAAAAATGAAACTGCATTTTAGCCTCTGCCATTTGGGACTTGGGAGAAGGTAGGCACTCAGAAGGGTATAACAAAAGAGGACTGGATGAAGAATGAGACTATGTAAATTCTCACCCCGAACTGGACATGACCTTGTTGTGTCATCGGGAACAATTGTCTATCCTGGTGGCGGAAAAGTTTAAATGTTCAATGTGGCCGATAGATGGCAGTTAGATTTTATGTCAACTAGAACCTGGG
>NW_022111372.1:76339038-76340291 GCF_000313985.2 Echinops telfairi
GGGAGTCCAACCTGTCAAGCAGGTGTGCCCTTTTTCTAAAGAGACCGTGAGAACTCCTTCTTGTTCTTCAGGGACTCTCCCTCCAAGGGTGGCCATGTGTGGGTCACAGACCTGGAGAACTGTTGGTGCCCTGCCATGTTTCTACATCCACCGGCCTGTGATCACCTGCTTTCCGCTTCACCTGTTTGCTTCTACATGACTCTAACGAGGGCTTCGGCAGCATCTGACCCATGGGCTTGAGTTGGACTGGACTGGGATGCTTTCTTGATATAAATTACCTCTTTAAAAAATAGTGTTATTGGAATATACTTCATATATTATATAATTTGATCATGTCATCATATTAAGAACTGAGCAATCATCATGACAATCAATTTCAGAACACTTTCTTCTTGTAGTCATTGTTATTAGCTCCCCATTTGCACTCAACCTCCCTAGCCATGTCCCTAGGTAATTATTTATCCAGTTTCTGCTGCTGTAGTTTTACCTATCTTGGATTTCAAAGCCAGAAAATTACATAAAACACAAATAGGAGATGATCAAACAAAAGCCAACAACAATGACAAAACAGAAAAAAATCTCAATAGAAATAAAAAGGAGAAAATAATAAAAACTGAAAGAAATTTAAAATGGTCAAAAGGGAGCTCAAAGGATAAGGTGTTACCTACTGTCAGGGTCAGTTAGAGGCCTGAATGGTCTACGAGGTTTGAATGATCCTGAAATATCTCACCTGATCCGTTTCCCTGGTCATGCCAAGGACAAGCAGAAATTTAGATAGCCCATCCCAAATGGCCTGATATTGTCCATTCCAGAGGTCGTATCCAGATAACCTATTGACTGACACCACAACACATGAAAATGAGGGATACAAGCCTTTGACTATGACACCAGCGATTACGCGGGAATAAGGATCAATTGAGAGGGCCAATGGGAAAGCAGGATAGGGGATGAGATGAGCCAATGGGATACTGCGATCCGACCCCTCTAAAATCCAAAGTCATACCCCTAGATGTAGTTAGCTCCCTCAAATCGAGAGATGCCTTACTCTGAAACTGAGGCATACTTTGGTTTATTAAATCTTTGCTCCACTTGCTGTCTTGTCTGCCTCACTGTCTTGTCTTGCTGTCTTATGTGTGTGGCTCCTTCTGTTGTGGTGGCAAATCACTCTGGAGAAACTTGCTAGATTTTCTCTGAGAAAGAGAAGCCCAATGACATCAACTTTTGACACAGAAAAGTTACATTTTAACCTAACT
>NW_022111372.1:76341296-76345975 GCF_000313985.2 Echinops telfairi
CAACATTGTGCGGGCATAAAAAGAAAGCTACAGATGAGTGGAATAAAAAGATAATCTATAAACAGCTCTACTCTTGTATGGTCAATCGGTTTGGGACAATTATAAAGGAATAAATGAGGACAAGATTATCTTTTCTGTAAATGATACAACTGGTGTGGGAACTACTGTATATAGAAAATAATGAACCTTCAACTCAGCTCACACCAGATGAAAAAAATTAAGTTGAAATGCATTACAAACATATATAAACCTGAAATAATCAAAACTTCATGGAGAAAAAATGTATATCTTGGATGAAGCAAAGTTTTTTATTAACTAAGAATCAAAAGCATAAAATTATTAAATTGGGAACAAAAAATGTTTTAAATCTACTCTAAAAGACTCATAAAGAAAATCAAAGGTCAAGACATAGACTTAGAAAAAAATTGCAAAATGGACATCTGATCAAAGAAATGTTTCAAGAATATATCTTTTAAAAGTATTCTGATTGATGTATGTATGGATTATGATAAGAGTTGTATGAGCCCCCAATAAAATGATTTTTTTAAAAAGAAAGAAAACATTACAGGAACAAATTCATTGGTTTAATAAATGATTTCTTCTATTTGCTGAAAACAGTTCTGGCACTTCCCGCTAACTCACTTGGAGATAGTGAATGCTCAATGAGATAGTTAAAGTTTATTGTGTCAACCTAGCCGATAAACACATGTGGGATTACTTGAAGGGCAGAGAGATAAATGGCTTGGTGAGCCTGGTTTTTCTAGTTATCAGGTCTCTTTCTTTGTGATGGTCAGACCAGGGTGCAGCTGCCTTAGCTAGTTCCCTGCATCAGCTGGCAAGGTTCAATTCCTGCAAGACATCCCGAGGAGAAGCAGCATGGACCTACCCCGATGTAGCCCTGGGTGCTGGCGCAGCCATATGGAGACCCCTGCCAGCGCTGAGATGCTTACGTGCTTACTGATTTCGGCTTTCTTCCAGCAGTCAGCGTCATTGTGTGTGTTTTGTGAGATGGAGGAGGACTTTGTGGATTGGTGTCGGACTTGTGGGCTTGGGCAGGACTGAGTTGGAATGTTTTCTTGATGGGCACTTACCCTTTATGTAAAACTCTCTCATGAAAAAAAAAAAAAAGACAACAACGACAAAATAACCCAATAGAGTAAAAAAAAAAAAAAAGAACAAACATTTTTACCAAAGATGATATTCGATGTCCAAAACAAGCCCATGAAAAGATGTTCAGCGATCTTAGTAGTTTGGAGCACAAATTGACAACACAATGTGATGCAACAAATACCCTGTAGAATGGCTACAAATAAAGACATCTCTGCACCCCAAGTATGACAAGGATGTGGAACAATTGGAACTCTTCTTGTTTAATAATGGGAATACAAAAATTGAAAACAATTTGCTGTTTTAATATAAAGTCTAACATATGCAAGAGAGCTTCAGAAAGTTTGTGGAAAGTTTATTATCTTTTAATGTCATTCTTCTGTGATTTTTTAAGTCTCCTTATATTTAATGTATTACTAAGTAATCCCATTCCTAAATGTTCATACTTAAATTAAAAATAAAGAAGTTTGTACAAATATCTGGATATATTCAAAGAGCTTTATTTAAAAATTGCCTAAAATGGGAAATCCCATCAGATGGTGAATGAGCAAACAGGTTGTTGTTTATCCATATAAATGCTACAAGCAATAAGAAGGGATGAATGAAACAACATCTCAAAAGCATTATGCTAAGTGGAAAAAGTCAGACATAAAAGACAAGTCACTGTGCAATTCTACTTACTGTATAGACTCGAGTATAAGCCGACCTAAAGAACAGCTGAGGTACCTAATTTTACCACAAAAACTGCATTAAAAATGTGATGAAAAACTTGGCTTATACATGATATATATGGTATTCGAAATTCTAAATGAAACAAAATTACAGAGATAGAAAGCTAAAGCAATAGAGATCGGTAGTTGCCAGGGACAGAAGGATTGGGGAAAGAAAATAACCGTAAAGGGCACGAAGAAACTTTTAAGGGTGAAGAAGATATTGGCTGTATTTGTATTTACACTGTGAGCATGTGTTATAACCCATCAAATTGTACACTGAAAATCAGTACGTTTTATTTCATTTAAATTATACCTCAACCGAGTTGATATTTTTAAAAAAAGATTAATTGTAGAACCCCTACATTTCTTTAGTCCTTAAAGTGTGATTCTTAGGGGACATGAATCATTTCTAACAAGCAGTAAGCTTACTGACCTGTGCCTGGACTTGACCAGCGTTTCCCAAAATGGACAACTTCAAAGTGGTTTCCTTACGGTATTATCCTTTGGGAAACACTGTACTAGATAATCAACAAACCTGTGCTTTGCTACCAAGCAGGACCCAGTCTTTACCTGCCAAGGTTGTTCCCTACTCAAACACCCTTGAAAAGAGGATCTGGGAGAGAGGCTGTCCACTGGCCCTGTTCGCAAGGCAGGCAAAATTGCAGGGGCCCATGGGGAATTGTCCCTTAATACCCATCATGTATTCCTTCTCTGAACTTCCACGGTTAAGAGCTGAAACTTAAAGACTTGTGACTTAAAGCACCCAAGTTCAATGCCCAGGCTTAGCTATTGCCTAGACAAGGTACTTTACATCATTAAGGCCTCTGTTTCCTTGCCAGTCCAATGAGGACAATAAACTCTGTTTAACATTATTGAATGAGTTAAATAAGGTAATGTATTTTATTTATTTATTTTTCTTTGAAATGTGCTTGTATGTCACTGAAGACTCCCAGTCCACTTCGGGTTCACTTTTCCTCCTTTTTCAGCCAATACTTAAATCTGAGAGGCAGGCAATCTGGAAGCTTGGGGGTTGTTTTTTTTTAATGGAGCAATTGCAATGTTGTTTTTTGTTTGTTTGTTTCTGTTAAACCCTCAATTTTTTGTCACTTACCCTCATATTCCCCCTCTCCCTTTCCCCGCCCCTGTCATTGGCCTTCTTGTAGTCATCACAATCTTATCTTTTGGTATATAAACCATATTTATTCTTGTTTTTGTTGCTTATAACAATGGTGGTATTAAATATTCATCTTCGTTAAGATTGACTGAGTTTACTAAGCATAATATTTTCTAGTTTTGTCTATATTTTGCGGTATTTAGGAGAGTTATCATTTTGTTTATTGATGTATAAAATTTCATGAATGTACCAGAGCTTGTATCCATTCCTCTTTAGTTGGGGGTTTGGGTTGTTTCCATGTTTTTGTTATTGTGGAAATTGCTGCAATAAACATAGGTTTACATATGTCTGTTCTTGTTAGATTTTTAATTTCCTTAGGGCGTATACCCAGAAAGGATAACATATTTTAAAGAGCTTTTTAAGTGATATGAAATTATATAGACAGCTTTCTTCACCACATTTGCTTGTGCACCCATTTGTCTTCAGTGATCTTGTTGCGAGGGTGAACATCACAGAATGCAGGATTGTTAGAACAAAGTATTTTTGTGTTGAGGGAGGGCTTAAGCAGAGGCCAAAAGTTCATCTACTTTCCCAATGTACTGCCATATAAATACCATATGTACTTGTGTATAAACTGAGTTTTTCAGCACATTTCTTTTGCAGTTTTTGTGGTAAAATTAGGTGCCTCGGTGGATATTCAGGTCACCTTATATATATAGTATATGTACATAAGCTGATACCTCTACTTTTATGAATTAATATATTTACATAAGAGCACACCTATGGTTATATTTCTATGCATAGCTTTGCTTCCTAGAACTTTCCTCTGTTTCTTTTTACCATCCTCCTGTCCAACCACGACACTAGCCCTTCTTCTGGCTCTTAGTAATTCCTTTCAGCTAGATTGCTATTGCTGCAACACCACCAGGATTTCTATGTTTTCCTCATTGTTGCTTTCTCCCACCCCACCGCCCACCCCGCCTCCTCCTCCCCACAAGTCCTTCTAGAACGATTGGTCCCGTTGCTTTCTCCTCAGACTTGCTTCCCTTGCCTATCTTATATAAGGAGGCAAAACAACAATAACAGAGGCAAAACAAAAAGAATAAAAATAGGGGGGGAACCCCCAAAAGCATACATAATTCCTGGTCTGTCCACTGACCTTTATGACTATCTCCCCACCAGTCTTGCATGGGGGGCTGCGTTCCAGGAATAGCCCCTCTTAGCCTTAAGTCTATTTTGGGGTGCTCTTCAGGGGCTTGTGGCTCTTCTTTGTTCCCATTGCTGACTGTTATGTTCCTTTCTTGATTCGCCCCACTGTATGTGTGTGTGTGTGTGTGTGGGGGGGGTCTGTCAGAATGAACACACTCCATAGGGTGTGGTCCCAGTATTAACCTCTGTTGAAGAATGGTCCCGCAAGGGGACATCATGTCTCGAGCTGTTATTGGCCCTACAAGAGGTCCTCTCTGTGCCTTAGCAGCTCTGTGCAGGGACATCATCCTCAGGGCTTGGTGTGCTGGTGTAGGGTCTAGCCCTTCCTCGCACTCTGTCTCTGTCTTGTTTTGCTTCTGCGTGGGTATAGCAGGTCTGTCCCTCTCCCCACACTGTAGTTTCAGTGTTGTCCTCTGTAGCACATACTTCTTTTGTGTGTGGGAGGGGGTGGGGGTGAGGTTGTTCGTTTGGCTCTGGTTGGGCTTGGCCCTGTAGAATTCTGTTCATGAGCTGTTCCATAGAGTTACTTTACCCTC
>NW_022111372.1:76346773-76362404 GCF_000313985.2 Echinops telfairi
GCTAATGATGGGGGCATTTCTCATCTGTTTTTTGGCCATTTGCATCTCCTCCCTAGAGAAACTTTTGTTCGGGTCTTTTGCCCACTTCCTTAGGGAGTTAACGGTTTTCCTCTTTTTGCAGGCTAGGCAAGTATTGTAGATTTTAGTAATAAGCCCTTTGTCAGTTGTATCATTGCTAAAAATCCTCTCCCAGCCTGTGGGTTCTCTTGTTATTCTCTTAGGGAAGTGTTTCAAACCACACATGTATTTTATCCGTCGTCTATCACACTTGTGGATTTCAGCTTCAACTGTGTGTACCCTTCTCTGTTGCAGTCTTAGGTGAGTCCTGATTCCGTAGTTGATTGTCCTGATAGATTAGGCTTTTACTTATAGGTCTGAGATCCACCTTGAGGCTTTTCTTGTGCATGAGGTGAGGTATAGGTTTTGTTTCATTTTTCTACAGATGGCTATCCACTGTTTCCAGTACCACTTGTTAAAGAGGGCATCCACCTCCCACTTGATACTATAGTGGCCGCTGTCAAAGGTCAGCTGTCTATATGCTGATGGTCTGAGTACCTGTCACTATTCCAATACCATGCTGTTTTGACCACTGTGGCCATATATGAGGTGTTAAAGTCTGGTAAGGTGAGCCCTCTGACTTTGTCCTTCTTGAGGAGTTCTCTGCTAATTCTGGGCTTCTTCCCTCTCCATATGAAATTGGGGGTCAGTGTTTTCCAATTCTTGGAAGAACTTTGATGAAATTTGAATATGAATAATGTTAAACTTACATAGTACCTTGGGCAAGATTGACATCGTAACTATATTGAGTCTTCCAAATTCACGAGCATGGGATATTCTTCCATGGGAATGTCACTTTTGGTTTCCCGTAGTAGGGTTCTGTGTTTTTCCTTTTGTAAGTCTTTTGGATTTTTTTGGTTAGGTATCTCTAGATATTTTGATTTGTTCTTGTCTATTGTACAGTGTACTGCCTTCTTGATCTTCTCTTCCATGGCCTTGTCAGGTGTATACAGCAAACCAATAGACTTCTGTTTACCTGAGCACCATAGTATATGGGCACCTTTTATTCTCTTGTTCCACTTAAAATTTTTTCTTTTTCCACAAAGTTGGATAATTTAACTAATTTATGCCTTGGTGAGTTCTTCCTTGGGTTTAGTCTAATTGGTGCCTTCTCTTCTTCCTGTATGAGTGTCTGATTCTCATTTATTAAGGTGGGGGAGTTTGCTTCCAGAAATTCTCTTGCTAATTTAACTGTTGACTCTATTGTGTCTTGTTCTGGTAGACAAACTCTTCAAATATTCTTCCTATTTATACCAGGTCATGGACCTCAGGTTTTCTTCCACTGCTTTAATTATCTTTTTTGATTTTCATTCCAGTTTGTTGAAGTCTGCTGATTGTGTTCCAGATCACTGGTACGATTTTCTGCCTCCTCTAGTCTGTTTGTGAGATCCATGATCTTGTGTTTAACTTTTGTTACCTCATCCACTAGCTCCCATAATCCTTTGGTGTGTGGACTTCATCTCCTCTATTCTGTGTTGCTTCCCTCATCTCCTGTGTTACTCCAAGCAGCCTTCTGAAGATTTATTTTCGAGGCAGATCTACATCTGATTCTTATATGAGCATTATTAGTTCCACTGTTTTGATTATACTTCTTGTTTTCTTGTTGAAGGTGTTGAGATATATTGATGTTTGCATGTCATTTTGGAAGAACTGGGTGCCATGTTTCTGGGAAACCAAGAGGCCCTGGGCTCTTTCTCTGTGTGACTGGTAAGAGTGCTTTTGAGGGGTGCGTGTGGCCTTCTATGATCATGGGTCACACTGCTATGTAGACAGGGTGCCAAAGTGAATCAGTGGCCAACGGCAGCGGGGGGCCTCAGAAACTGGGCTGGTCTCAGTGGCTGGTAACTGTTAGGTATGCCCCTGAGCAGAGTTTGGAAAGGCCTGCAGCTTGGCAGCAAGTCTGGGCTGTCAGGCCACAATTTGCAGCCTTTTTGTTTTGTTTTTAAAGGCAACAAATAAGAGACAGCAGTTGGGGAGACCTTGCTGCCCCAGGAGGGTGTGCCAAAATGAAGGCAGGTACAGCCCCACTGGCTCTGGTGTAGGTGGCGGTGGGGGGGGGGGCTTACCTCCCTGCTGCAGGTGGAGGTACTGGACAGATGAAGGGCCCGGGACTGCCTGTTACTGAAGGAGGGAGTGCAGGATATGGAAGGCCCCACTACCACAGAGTGAGGATACTGCGTACTGGTGGGGGGAAGCTGCCACTGCTGCTGTGGGTGGCAGGAGGAGAGGAGTTGCAGCTGCTGCAGAGGTGAGATGGGTGTCAGGCAATGTTGGGGAGAGGTGTCACAACCACAGGTGATTAAACTTACTGCAGACAGACTAAAGAGAAGGTTTATCCATGGCCACTGGGGCCACAGGTGGGTGGAGGGAGGGACCCCAGCTGGGTGATGGGACCTGCCACTACGTGGGAAAAAGGGAGCCTCGGGAGAAGGGCACAGCTCATGGTGGAAACTGCCACGGCCAAACTGTTTCCATGTGGGGTCCAATCGTGATTGTGGGGAACTCAATATGGTTGCTGGGTAGCTCTGGGTGAGGCAATAAGGCTGAGGGGGGCCGATCTGTGAATGGTGGCTATGTTGGGGGTCCTAAGTGGTGTGGCCAGCATGGGATGGGTAGTCCCAGGGACCAAGTCGCTGATCCCTGGGGTTCTGGAGAGAGACTAGATGTGGGGAAATGTTGGCTTACAGAATGAGGATGTACTTTGGGCTGTTGCAAAAAACTTTTCACTTATCATAATTCACACGCTGGTCCTCTTGGACACTGGGAACATTGATAGCCATGGAGCTCCCCATGTGTGCTGTTTACCTGGGTGCCATCTTGCTGGAACCTCCAATAGTCTTCTGTTTGTTGATCTTGTATCCTGCTGCTCTCCTGTTGTGGAGCTTTGGGGGGTTTAAACGTACAGAATCATGTCATCAGCAAATAGCAATAGTTTTACCTCCTCTTCTCCTAGATGGATACATTTAATGTCCTTCTGCTGCCTTATGTGGTTAGCTAGGACCTCCAGTATGATGTTGAAGAGAAGTGGGGAAGAAGGGCATCCTTGTCTGGCCCCCTTTTTAAGTGGGATTTTCTTTCAGCTTTTCTCTGTTGATTATGATGTTGGCTGTTGACTTTTCATATATAGCTTGTATTAACTTGAGAAATTTTCCTTCCATTCCTATCTTCTTGAGTGTATTATCTAGCAATGGCTGTTGGATATTGTCAAATGCTTTTTATGAGTCTATCAATATTATCATGTAATTTTTAACCTTTTTATTATCAATGTTGCAAACAATATTGATGGCCTTTTGAATGTTGAACCATCCTTGCATCCCTAGAATGTATCTCACCTGATCATGATGGATCATATGTTTTATATAATTTTGTATTCTATTGGCCAATATTTTGTTAATGATTTTTGCATGTATGTTCATTAGAGATATTGGTCTGTAATTCTCTATTCTTGTGGGATCCTTGCCCTGTTTGGGTATCAATTTATACTGGCTTCGTGCAATGAGTTTGGGAGTTTGCCAACCTTTTGTAAGTTCTGGAATAATTTGTGGAGGATAGGTGTCAGCTCTTCCCTGAATGCTTGGTAGAATTCTCCTGTGAAGCCGTGAGGTTCTTGACTTTTATCTGGGGTAATCTAGGGAGGAATTGTTTTTCCAAATATTTGTTCATGTCTTCCATGTTGTTGAATTCATTAGAATACAGACTATCATAGCACTTTGCAATTTTCCTTTTAATTTCCATTGTGATTTCTCTGGTTTCATCTTGGTGCTTGATGGTTACTCCTGCCTATCATTAGTTAGGTTTGCCAGCAGTCTGTTGATTTTGTTAATCCTTTCAAAGAACCAAGTTTTTGCTGCATTGAAATTATTCTTTTGTCATCATAGTCATTTAACTCTGCTCTGATTTTTATTCTTTTCTTTTGCTATTGGAGTGGTTATTCTGTTGACTGTTCTAGATGCTGGGTTTTTTTTTTTTTGATAGAATATCAGTAATAAGTCTCTTTCCTTTTTCATATA
Organism: Echinops telfairi; assembly: GCF_000313985.2. Classification (NCBI taxonomy): domain Eukaryota; kingdom Metazoa; phylum Chordata; class Mammalia; order Afrosoricida; family Tenrecidae; genus Echinops; species Echinops telfairi. Next base: position 76,350,841 of record NW_022111372.1, read on the forward strand.
TGCATTAATTGCTATCAAACTTCCTCTGATAAGTGATTTTTCTGTGTCCCATTGGTTTGGGTGCCTTGTATTTTCATTCTCATTCTTTTCTAGAAATTTCCTAATTTCCTCGCTTATCTGGACCAGTGCCCATTTGTGTTGCAAAAGATCATTACTCATCCTCCAGTTGTTTGCCCTTGTTCTTCTGGTTGTTCTTTGTTGATCTCCAGCTTTGTGGCATGGTGGTACAGGAGGAACATCTGAGTGCTCTCTCTGCATTTGAATTTACTCAGGCTTGACTTGTGTCCCAGCATGTGGTCTATTTTAGATAGTGAGGCATGTGCACTTGAAAAGGATGTGAGTTTTTTTGCATTTGGATCGAGAGTTCTATAAGCTTATCAGGCCCAGTTGCCTAATTGTAGTGTTTACCTCTGTAGCCTTTTTGCTGAACTTCTTTCCAAGTGATATATCTTTCTCTTTTAGCATTGTGTTAAAGTCACATACTATGATTGTTGAGTCTGTAATTTCTTTTTTCGTCTTTTGAATAGCTTGATAAATTTCATGGGTATCTCATTAGGCATGTATTAATTTATTATGCTTACTTTAAGTTGTCATTTGTTTAGTAAATTCCCACAGCCTTCTATTCTTAGTCCATTTTTGTCTGTGAACGTAAGATATGTCTCCTTCAGGCAACAGATTTGCTGGCTCAGGTGTGTGTTTTCTTAGCCAGTCTGCTAACCTTTGTCTTTTAATGGGTGAATTCAGGCTGTAGACATTCAGAGTTACTACTACCATCTGTGCTTTCATTGCTGTCATATCAAACCTTTTGTATTGGGTGTTTTCCTGTCTCTTCATATCACTGTGCTGTGTTTATGTGTGTGTGTGTGTGGAGGGGGCTTTATCCTTGACTTCTTTTCCCTCTGAGGTAATATTAGCTTGGTAGTTGTTTTTGGAACTTTGACTTCAAGATGGAGTTGTGCTATATGGTAATCAACTGCTTGTGCTTGGTGAATGTTAGTCTTTTGACCACAGTGAGTCAGCAAGGATTTTCCACAGGATTGGGTGTCTTATGGTGTATTATTTGAGATTTTACTTGTCCAGGAAGACTCTTTGGGTGATTATTTCTGTCAGCTTTCAGATGTTACTCCACTCTCTCCTTCTCTTCATAGTATCTGCTGATAGGTCTGAGCATTTTCTTACATGAGCACCAATGTAGGATTATCTTGCTGCTCTTACTTTTTTCTTTTTACTTGAAGTTGGATAAGTTAACTATAATGTGCCTTGGTAACTTCTTCCTGGGGTTTAGTCGAATTGGTGTCTTCTCTGATTCTCATCCATTAAAGTGAGGAAGTTTGCTTCCAGGAATTCCCCCACTAATTTAGCTGTTGACTTCTTAGTGCATCTTGCTCTGGAAGATAAATTATTCAAATATTGTTCCTATTTTCAGCATCTGTTGTTGTTATCAGGCGTTCTTCTACCTCTTTGATTATCTTGACTGCTGCTCCCATTTGTTGAAGTTTGCCCTCAATTTCACTTGTACGATTCTCTATCTCTTCAAATCTGTTAGTGAAGTCTATCTTGAGCTTTGCTTCTGTTAACTCATCTACTAGTTCTTGTATTCTTGTTTTCTTTTTGAGGGTATTGAGGTATGTTGTCTGAATGGAAGAACTGGGCACCATGTTCCCTGGTGACCGAGGGCCCTGAGTGCTTTCTCAGTGTGACTGGTAAGAGTGGTTTCAGGGACTACCTATGGCTTATTATGGTGGTGGATCAGACTGCAGTGTAGGCGAGGTACTGTGGTGACTCCAAGGATGAGGGGGTTGGGAATCTCAGAAGGTGGGCTGAAGCTGATGATTATTGGTATACCACTGGGCTAGGTTAGAGCAGGCCTGTAGCGTTGGTACAGGTATGGTCTGAACTGTCCACCATTTGCAATATTTTTGGCTTTCTGTGGAGCCCAAAACTGGTACAACCAGTTTTATGGTTGGGCTGTGGGTTTCAGACCTGGGCCTTTCTATGCTGTTATATTAAAATCCTTGCCTGTGTTCTGGGGATTAGAGTTCTGCCTGTCTTGTTATGCTAATATTATGGTAATGTACCAGATTTCTGATAGCTTACATTCAAAGTTACACAAAGGAACGCAGCATGAAATGAGAAATTAAAAATTTTTTTTTTCTTTTTAACATTTTTTTCCCTTTAAATATTTTCCCCCTGGTGTCAGGGCTGTGCCACACTGTTTCCAAGGGAAGGGGAATGCATTTGTGGTCAACTACATCTTAATTCTCCCAGGCTGCACTTTTGTGTCATTTCTGGCTTTCTCCTTCACAGCTCTGCAGACTGTGTTCTGGGGATCCGCATTAGGTCATGGGTACATATTCCATGGGCCATTCAATAGTTCTAAAATAGTGTCTAGTTATCTATCCTTATCCATGCTGGTAGGTGCAGAGCTGTGCAGAGGGGAAAAGGGGATTGCCAATGCAGTCACTCCATTCCTGGTTGGGGAGAGGATGCATAGCCTGAGAATGCAGGAGTAGGGTGGATAGCAGAAAGGGGAACTCTGGTGTGAGGTTTTGTGGCTAGTTCTCAGAGCCTCTCTGAGAGCCTGGGATTACCACCACCTTTAGACAGAAGCCTGGGGAAATTACTGGACACTGAGGTCCTCAGCCCTTCAGTGTAGGAAGAATGGCAGATGCTGTCCTGCTGGACCTTGTGAGGGATTAGTGAAGCCTGCAGACTTCACTTTAGAGCATTTAATCAAGTTCTTCACATCTGTGGGTGAAAATCACAGGGGAAGTCTTAAGCAAACCCTAGTACACGGAATCTGTTTTAAGCACCCAACCTCCCAATATTGGCTTCTTTACCTCTTAATTTTTTGATCTAATAATATGAACATCAGGTGGTGATTCTACCTGGATGCCAGCTTGACTCCCCTCCAGAATAAATGACAGGCAAAATGTTCTTTCTCTATTTTCACAATTAGTGGAAATGTGGGCTTGGTTTGAGCTACTAACTCAAAGTTAGCAATTCAAACCCACTGATTGATCCAAGGCAGAAAGATCTGTCTGCTTCCTTAAGGATTTACTCTTGCAAATCCAAATAAGTTTGCTACAATTTGGAATCAACTTGATGGCAGTGGGTTAATTGAAGTTAGATGAGAATATGATGAGACCATGCTTTATACTTTCACACAGGCACACACACTATCCACATACTCATGGGCAACCACACCCTCATACGCAGACACAGGCACATGAATACATGCACACTGTTTTTTATTCTGAATCATGGTATCTTCATGGGTGTCAGAACATTATGATGCTCTTTGGAGTTTTCAATGACTGATTTTTTATATTTCCAGGTCCCCTGGGGTGCACTCTAATCCTTTGGTTAGTAGTACAGTGTATTAACCATTTACACCCCTTCAGAGACCCTTACTCTATCTTTACCGGGCTCTAATTTCCTTTTTCCAACTTCTTGTTTCCATTTATTGTTTGGGTTGTTTTAATTCTCATGGAAAATATTGGACACATCTGCAGACAACTCTTTCATACATAGTATATATCTAAGATTGATACAAAGGAAGGTCATAATAAGTCTTTTCTCAGTTACATGATTAATGCACTCTGAGGTTTAGGAAAAAGTCAGTAATTGGGAAGGTTTAAGAGTACGTCGGGTGAATTCATTGCTGTCAGAGACAATTCACCATTCTGCTGATGGTGCCAGCAGCAGCCCTTCTGAGAGCAAGAAATAGCCATAAATCTAAACAGGAAAATATCCGAATTTTGCTACTGTGTCACATAAAATATCTCTTCTCTGAGCTTGAGGTATTTTTCAAAACTAAGTTAGAGCCATGGTTGTGAATAAAACCAGGCTTCTTCAAGAATGAGTAATAGAGACAACATTTTATAAGTCTCTAAATATGACCTTTCTTGGAAATTCTAATATCCAGCAAGAACTTGTCTTTGAGCTCATAAATATATAATTTATCTGATTCCCCCCCCCCCCTCCAAAGTTCCACTAAGCTAAGAATGTCTCATTGTAGCTGGAGGTGGAGAAATAGAACATTGTGAACAAAGGGAAGCATGCTGACTTCCTTGAACAGAAAGAAGGTGCAACCAGAAGCCAGAAGTTTGACTATCCACAGATAGGATCAATTTAGCATAAGCACAATGTTTCAATAAATTGGCAAGCTAATGAAAAATATGAAGATTTTAAATAGAAATTCAGATTCTCAGCTTCTCCTGGGGAAAAAATGGGAGATCTGGTGATCAGCATTGCTAACAACCAAGCAATGATCCACTGAAGCTGAGCAAAGGTTGCCTCTTTGGAATGATAATATAATCTCCAGTCTGCTGTTGTCCATACCACTCCCGATTGTCCCACGAACACTAAGGTCAAGTGTTCCAAACCTTTTATGTGTTGAAACACTGTTTTTTTATAACATTTCAGCAAAAGAAGATTCAAAAGTGTACCTATTTGTCCATGAAAGAGATAGGGGGGAAAAGAAATGATGTTTTTACATTTGTATTATCTAGTTGAGCTCTGTAAACATTTCACTTTGCATTTGCTGCCATGGCCACTTATCTCCACCAACTTCTTTCAATGTTTAGGTGATTATATGTGACTGTGATGCTACAAGCTATGCTGCCAGGATCTGAAACACCAGAAAAGTCACTCATGATGGACAGGTATTCCCAGAACTTACAGACTAAAACAGACTAGAAAGAGAGGCATAGCAATCTCTCTTAACAACTAGCCAATGGAGGGGAAATTCACCACCAACTCCATGAGGTGTGACTTATTAAACTAAACTGCTTGGATTACTCAAAATGCTTTTCACCAGAAAGTTTTATCATATCCTAACCCAATGGAGTTTTGATGCAGCATTTTAATGAGTTTTGTATAGTTCATACTATAATACAGAATGCAGACAGAAAAGCATTTTCTTTAATTCGGGTAAGCAGAAGGGTCCTAGGGTAAACAATGGTAGAAAATGCACTGGCCCATGAGTCATCACAAAAACTGACAGTCACCATACACTCCATGTACTTCTCATTGAGAATGTGGGGAAAGAGAAATCGACATCATCAGAGCCTTAATGTTAACACCCTGAGTGAGGGCCCATTTGCCTGCAAGGAAACAATTCTGTAACTGTTCAATAAAATATAATTTACCTCACCACCCCATTCAGAAAAAAAAAATGAAATTCTTCCGGCTTGAAAGCATCTGACTTTGCAAAAAATTAAAGGTGGTTACTGCAATATTTCTGAAGCAAGAGAGAGAGAAAAAAATCATGGAGTGAGAACCATTTTTAGCATGACTACAGAGCTAAAATGATCTGATTGTTGCAAGAACATTTTTCAGAATATTAGATGACTCTAAAGCAACAGAATTTAATATGAGACTTTGTCCATCTTCAAAAGTAAACTGTGTTGACTCTTGAATCTTTTCTCACTCTTTTGCTTTAATTTCCTTCCACGTTAACAATTTCACTTCCTATTTCCATAAAGCAGCCCATATGGACACCTCACTTATATTCTCCCAGCTCTGCTCTCATGTGTAATGCTCTCTTGGAAGAGTGAAAGGAATCCTTTTTCATTCCCCCTCTCAATCCTTCTTTCCTTTTTCTTATTTCTTTCTCCTCCTCCATGTCTTCTTCCTCCCTTCTCTCTTTTCTCTCCTTTCTCATTTCTACTTTCCTCTCTTCCTCTCCCCACATCTTCTCTCTCTGTCCCTAGAGAGTGAAGAACATTTTTCAGTGTTACAAAACCTTCCCCTTATTGAGTTTCCTCTCTCCTTTTGTTCATGCATTGAATTTCCTCTCTTCTTCTTGTTCATCTGATGCTCACCACTCTGGACATCTGCAAGGGCTCTTCCTCTTTCTAGTAGTCTCTCTCCCGGTTCCAACCACAAGGTTCAGTGACAAGTAACCCCCTTAGAAAGAGCTTCTTTGATATTCTCCTTGCATCACCCTATTCACTCATGATTCCATCTCTCCATTTATTTCCCTAATTGTGCTGTTCATACCCAGTGATCTTGATTGTTTATATTTACTTACTTTCTATCAGTATCTTCCAAATGCAATGTAAGCTACACAAAGTTGGAAAGTGTGCCTATTTTATTCCCTATTAAAATCCAGCACAGGGTCTAGCTCTACAGGCTTTTGATGCTGAATTAATGAGCAAATAAAGGAAAGCCAATTTGCCTTTCAAATATGCTACCTTTATTATATAGTTCTCCTAGAATGATATTGTGTTAGTCTGGGTACTTTAAAGAAAAAAATATACAGAAACTGATGTATAAGAGAGAGTTTTCTTTAAAGGTTAAATGCACATCAAGTAAACATCCCAACCCAGTGGTGCCCAAGCCCACATGTCCAACATTAACCCATATATCTAACACCAATCCACAAAGTCCTCCACCATCTGCCTCCAAGGAGGAAAAATAGGACTCCCCAGAATTCTCAGGAGAAGGCCAGGCCCACACAGAGGATTCATTGGTTATATCTTGATTGACAGGCCAGATGCCACCCCATTCACTCATAATCCTCTCAAATTGACACCAGATTATAAAACTACCACAGATCACCCCTTGTCAATTTGACACTTTCTCATAACTTTTTAGCCATATATAATTTTCAATCAAACAATAATAAAACCATATCTTTACCTAACAGGATAAAAATGAAGTGCATATAATTCAATATGTTCCATCTTTATTTATACATAACATTCTATAAATTAACAAAACAAAAAATATTCTATGCCAACAATTGCAGTTAAGTAACATCTACACCTTAATCCTATGAATATGTTTCTCCACCTATGAAAGTTTGTAAGACAGACACTCCTGCCTTTATCCTCTTCATTTTGGATATCTAATTTCTCTACTGCCCACTTATGTCTACCCATTGCTCTGAGGAAACAATCACATTATTTTTTGTGAACAATCTTCATCCTAGTTAGAATCTTGTGAAATCCAAATCCATAAGCAAAGTCAAATCAGGACAGGCTATCCATAAAGTCTGCAGCAATATGTACCAGTTCACAGGCTCAAATATCATCTCTTCATCTAGTCAGTTTCTGGTCAACTCAATGTGGGCTGCCTCATTCAGTCTCACCAGGGTTTCCAATAGTCACCTTGTCTTAGACCATGACCCCATCACAAATTCTCAATCCTAGTCCCCTCATGCTAGGTCATTAATTTCAAACCAGTCAATCTGCTCTCATCTTCTCCTTTAGTTCCTGTGTACCAGGTCCTCATGTGTCAGTGGCCAGACAAAACCCATCTATTTATTCCTACATTTCTCCCACTTCCACTCAACAAGCGGATCCAGATGGTCACCTAGAAGCTGTTCAGCCTACCAACAGGCTTCCTTTAATATTCAGTCTCAGAGAAGAGTTTTCTTCATGGTTCCAGATTATTTTCAGCTTCTTACAAAAACCACTAGATTAAAACTTCAAAGACAGAGTTCCTTTTTTCTTCAATCAGTCAACAGCCTCTAGGCATGTCTCTTCACCTTCAAATGTCTGAATATGCCAAAGCATTGGGTGGGCTTATCTTTTCAGAGCCTTCTTTACAGATGTGTCCTGAACCCATTGAAGAATCCAATTTCAATGACTGAAGACAAATGGGTTCTCTATTTTCAGATTTCTTAATAAACATTTCTATCAATAATTATATCAATAACAAGCAGAAGAAATCAGTATAAACAATGTAGAATCACAAACTGAACTCAATTCTTAAAATTCTTAAAACACTCAAGTTCAATCCTTTAGCCTATATAAATCCTCATCTAAACTATACCATTTATACAAAAATATGGGATTAGGCCCTGGGAGTATCAAGCCAGAGCCAGGCTTTCTGTCAGCCATTTTACTTAAGCAGCATGGTTTCTGAGACATTCTAATGGCTATTTCTATCCCTGAGCTCAAAATATACACTAATCACATTCATTTTTGCCATTTCACATAGGAATAACCAAAAACTACAACCAATCAATTCTTTCGAGAAAACAACCTAGTAAACTGCATGGCCACATCTGGCTTCTGGCTAGCCAAAAAAGAAACACTACCATGAGGTTGAAGTCAAACAAATATCCACTCTCCATCTTTATGATTTGTTTCTCTAGTACCCTACTCCCAGTACTATAATGTTTTAGTCTGGGTAGACTAGAGAAACAAATTCATAGACACTCATATGTATATAAGAAAGAGGTTTATACAATAGCAATTGAATATTGAGAAAACTTCCCAGCCCGGTCCAGATTAAATCCATAAGTCCAATATTAGCCCATATGTCCAATACAAATCTATAAAGTTCTCTTCTGACTCATGAAGTACATGCAATGATGCTAAATGCAGGAGGATCACAGGCCAGTGGGTGGGAAGTCTTGCGGACCCAGTGGCATTGTAAGCATCTCAGCATTGGCAGGGGTCTCCATGTGGCTTCTCCACCTCCAGAGCTCTGGTTGCATCAGAGTAGGTTCATGTGGCTTCTCCAGGTCCCAGGGTGTAGCACCATGTGTCTTGTTAGTACAGCGTCTCTCAGGCAGTGAGCAGAGAGAGACAAGTGTCTCCTGCGTCCAAGGAGGAAAAATATGACTTCCAGAATTCTCAGGAGAAGGCCATGCCCACACAGAGGCCTTATTGGTTATATCTTGATTGATAGGACAAACTCCACCCCTTCACTTGTAATCCTCTCAAATTGATACCAGATTATGTATCTACCACAATGGCCATGGGTTTTAAATTTTTTTCAGTTACTTCAGGAATTTTTTGCAAACAAAACGTTTTTTTACACGAATCTTCTGGATAGTATGGAAGTTGGGCACCTTTCTTTCAAGGTAGCTTAAAGTTATTTGAATATTCTGGATAGGTTGGACGTGACTGAAATCAGGTGGCAGAAAAGGAAGATCACAGGCCAGGAAAGAATTCCCCAGTAGAAATGCTATTAACATTAAAACAAAAGAAAAGCGAAGTGCATCTACTCAATATGTTCCATTTGACAGATGAAAAAATTTAGACTTAGAGAAGACAGCTGTCCACCATCACAAAGATAAACAGAAGTTCCAAAATTCATTTATTTATTCATTTTATCAATCTTTTAAATGCTTCTTAAGCACCCACCAGGCATAATTCTAATGGATATAATGAATTCGATTTTTTAAAAATGTATGAAGTTTCTACTATGTGCCTGGCACATAAAAGATATAAAACCACTGCAGGTGAGTCCATTAAACTTCTGTGGTAGTTACATAATCTGGCTTCAACTTGAGACTCTTAAGAGTGACAGGGAGGAATTCTGACAAGATGGCTACTGAGTAACACACACCAGAAGGACTCTGCGGAAGTCATTGCAGAAGAGCCACTGAGAGGAAAATTCCATGCTTCTGGGGCACAGGAGGAATATCACAAAAATAAGTAGACAGATCCACTAGGTTTTGAACAGCTCTTGGCTATTGGCGTACCACTGTGGAGGCTAGCTAGGGCTTAGCCTTAGCCTGGCTAAAGTCTTGGTTGGAGCTGGGCTCCTTTGGCTGGCTCAGGGGCTTTACTTCAACACAATCACAACTTTCCATCACCCTGGGCAAGGTTTAACCCCCTCCAGCCCCACAGTCAAGTGATTGGGGCCCAGATATTTCTTCACTGTTTCCCCTTACTCTTCTCTCTTTCCCCCCACAGTCTCAGTGGGCTCAATTTTGTTTGTTTTTTCATCTGTTTTCTTTCACCCTTCTCTTTCCTTTCAGTTCCCCTGCTTGCCTCCAGGCAAGTCCCCTTTCCCTAGGGGAGCTCCCACCCACCCACCCACCCACCCTCTGTGGCCTTACATATGGCTGGGGAAATACTGTCCACTTTCTGCCACAGGGGAACTCCTCCCTACCCTCTAAGGCCCTGTGGCTGAGGAAACTCCCACCCATACGTTGTGATGGTGCACTTGACTGGGGGAACCTCTGCCCACCTTCCATAGTGATCCACATGACTGGGGAAGGCTTTAATATCCTCTGGATTTATACAGGCCTGAGGTAACTTCTGTCGCAGTGCTTCACACAGCCTAAGGAAGCTCTGCCAGCACTCTCCAGTGCACCCTGCTGCTGCGGGAACCTCTGCCGGATCTAGGCTGTGATCTTGCCAACTAGGGCAATTTAGCCTGCCATCTGTGGTACTCTTCAGCAAAGAAGGCACAGCTACCTGCTTTCTACTGCACTCCCATTGCAGCAGGCAAACTTTCACACCCTCAGAGACAATACAAGCCACTGTGGGCCACACCACCATGGCTTCCTTTGATCATCTAGTGCAATGCCATCCTTGTGCGTCCACACCACCTAAGCAGTTTCCCCTGAGAGGGACATGGTACTTGCCCTGCAAATAACAGAATATAGGTTGCCTAGGGAAAGAGTGAAACTACAGGAGGCTAAAGCATTAGCTGGTCCCCCAGTGAAGTTATCTGTATGCAATTTGAAGAAGCATTCATATGAGTCTCCCCAAGGTGGTGTCTACTGTTCTTCAACTCTGGAAAATGTCACCAGGATCCTATAAAACAAATGCAAACATCCAAAACAACATAAAAACAAAACAAAAAAACAGGATAAACAAAAGGCAATGTCAGAAGTCCTTAACCTAACGATGTGCATAGAAGAAGCAGACATTGATCTGCCACAGAAAAAATTTTCAGAATGCTGCTTGAAGTCATACAGAATAGGAGGAAGCAATACAGAACAAGGATGAAATGATAGAGATAACGGCCACTCACCAAAGATCAATACAAGAGCTAAGGGATGAGATAACAAAAGCCAGTAGCAAATTCACAGACTTTGCTAACAGACTTAAGGAGGTAGAAAATCACACCAGTGACCTAGAGGATAACCAGGCAGACTTCAACAAATGGGAAAGGCAGTCAAATAAGATAATCAGAGAAGCTGAAAAACCTGAGAGCCACGTCTGATGCTATGGGAGAAAAATAGATCACAGGGAAAGAAACATCACTGAGGCTACAGACCTAACCACTACAATTAGACAACTTAACCTGATAGATATTTTCAGTGTTTTCCACCCAAATGAAAATAAGTTCACATTCTTTTCTAGCCCACATGACACTATTTGAAAATAGACCACATCCTAGGACACAAGCCATATCTGTGTAAATTCAAGCACATAGAGATCATACAGATTTCTCTCTCTCTAACCATTATGCCATGAGGCTGAAAATCAACAAAAGGATGATTAAGAAAACAAAGGTAAATAAGTTGAGGATGAGGATGAATAACTCTATTGCAAAAGGGGTGGATCCTGCCCATACCAGAGATGAAATTGGGAAGTTTTTAGAAACCATTCCAAAACATTTTGGACACAGCAAAGGCAGTTATTAGAGGAATTTGATAGCAATCATGCACACATGAAAAATGAAGAAAAATGTATGACTGATATGCTGGCACAAAACTTACAGCAATTAGAGCAGAGTCAACCGGACAATCCTACAAATACCAAAAGAAATAATAAAAATCAGGGCTGAGATTCATGAGAAGAAAACAAGAAAATCATGGACAAATTGAATGCAGCTACAAGTTGGTTCTTTGAAAGGATTAA
>NW_022111372.1:76362847-76364278 GCF_000313985.2 Echinops telfairi
AAAGCAGACAAGGATCCCACAAGAATTATTGAGAACTACAGACCAATATCCCTAATGAACATCAATGCAAACATCCTTTTAAAAATACTGGCTAATATAAGACAAACGTATATTAAATAAATAATTCACCATGACTAAGTGGGATTCATACCAGAGATGCAAGCTTGGTTCAACATACGAAACACCATTAGTATTACTTGCCACATTGACATGAAAAATTATAAGAACCACATGGTAATATCGATAGATGCAGAAAAAGCATTAGACAATATCCAATACTGATTCCTATTTAAGACACTCAAGAAGATAGGAATGGAAGGAAAATTCCTCAATATTATGCAAGCTATATATGAAAAACCAACAGCTAACATGGTAGTCAAAGGAGAAAATATGAAAACAATCCCACTGAAAAAGAGGACCAGACCCGGATCCCCCTTGTTCCCACTTTTATTTAATATTGTACTGGAGGTCCTAAATAACAACGTAAGGCAAAGAAAAGACATCAAAGGTATTTGCCTGGGGAGGGAAGAGATGAAAATATCAATATTCACAGATGATATGATTTTATAAATGGAAAATCCATAAAGCTCCATGAGAGGAGTACTAGAAGTGATAGAGGAATATGGCAGAGTGGCAGGATACAAGATCAACAAACAGAAGCCTATTGGACAGCTATACACATCAGAGAAGACCACGGAAGAGGGAGTCAAACATGTATTACCCTTCACAATAGCCAAGCACAAATAGAAATATCTAGCGATAAACCTGACTAAAAAAACAAAAGACTTGTATGATGAAAACTACTGAACACCATTACAAGAAACCAAGAGTGACCGCAACAAAGAAGAATATCCCATGCTCATGGATCAGCAGACTTAATATAGTAAAGATGTCAGTTCTGCACAAAGCACTATATAAATTTAATGCTAGCCCAATACAAACACCATCATTTATCTTCAAACAATTATAAAAACTGATTACCAACTTCATATGGAGAGGGAAGAAGCCCATAATTGGCAGCGAACTCCTCAAGAAGGACAAAGTGGGAGGGCTTGCTTTACCTGACTTTAGCACCTATTATACAGCCAGTGTCAAAACAGTGTGGTATTGAGAGCTATTTAGACCAATGGAAAAGAACTGCTTTGATAAGGGCCCAAAAATATCAAATGGGAAGCAGATGCCTTCTTCAACAAGAGGTGCTCAAAAAAATGGAGCTCTACCTACAGAAAATTAAGCAAGACCCTTACCTCACTCCATGCACAAGAATAAACTCAAGGTGGATTACAGACCTTGAGGTAAAACCCCAAACTATTAAGGGCCACAAATGAGGGAATTTGGACAATCCTGAGAACTTTGGCGGAGGGAATACATAGGCTATCTGAAATAGGCAAGGACACAAACACAGAGGACACACAAATTGGCAAGTAGGAT
>NW_022111372.1:76364906-76367419 GCF_000313985.2 Echinops telfairi
CAGTACTTCCAGGAACGGTGCACCCCCCTCAGGGAATCTTAAAAAAAAAGAAAAGAAAATAAATTTGGCGATATCTAAAACAGATGGAAATTGAGTTACCATACAGCCCAGGAATCGTCCTATTGGGCATATACCCAGAAGAGGCAAGAAACAAATCACGGCCAGACTTCTGTCCTCACTGACGCATAGTGCTACTGGGGACAACACTGGTGAAACAGTGTGGGAATTGTGCCTCATCTGACACCACCACACCGGGGCAAAACACTAATGGTGTGCAACAGAGCAGCAAGGGGAGCAAAGCAATGAAGCTCCCAGGGAATACCAAAAATAGACTTTTGGGTAGGGTGTGGCAACCCAACACTCCTAAAGGTCAACAAACAGACCTGGGACTATTTATAGGCTTATCTTTTTGTCCCTGTTGGTTTTGTTGTTGTTGTTGTTTTGTTTTTTCTGTTTTCTTTTGTTGTTTTGTTTTGCTCTGTCTCATTTTTGTGCTTATTGTTGTCTCTGTATGTCTATCTAAGTAAAATAGGTGGGATAAGCAATCTGGAGGAAAAAACAATTGGACCGATGGTTCCAGTGGGGCATGGAAGAGGGGGAGGTGAAGGAAAGGAAGTGGATGTTAACAAACCCAGGGCCAAGGGAACAACAAATGATCTAAAATTGATGGCAAGGAGGGCATAGGACTCTGTTGGGACTTAATCAAGGTCAATGTAACCGAGAGGAATTATTGAAACCCAAATGAAGGCCGAACACGATAGTGGGGCAAGAGAAACTCTGTTGAGCAAAAGATCAGCAGTTCAAACACACCAGTGACTCCATATGAAAAAGATAAGGCTGTGTACCATAAAAATTAAAAGAGGCAGTTCTATTCTGGCCTATAGGGTCACTATGAGTCAGAATTAACTCGATGGCAGTCAGTTCTTTTTTTTTTGGAGAAAGTGTTGGGAAGGAATGGAATATAGTGAAACAAGAAGTATCATCCAATGCTGTTAGCTTTTAAAGTGGTAAAAAACATTTTGAAAATTAGTTTGTAAAACATGGTCACTGTATCCAATTTTAAAATTTAGATGCCCCCCTACAAGATAATCCAGCTACTCAACTCCTAGGTATTTTCCTTAGAGGAGGATAAAAAAGTGCCTAGATTCATACAAAGACTAATCCATGACGGTCCACAACAATTTTACTTATAATCACCCCACACTGGTAATCACCTAAATGCTGATCAAGAGGTGAATGGTTGGGCAAAACGTGGTATATTCATACAATGAAATACTGCTTAGCAATAAAGAAGAATGAACTATTTACTGCTTTCTGCAATAACATGGATGAGCCTCAATATATCTATGTTAAGTGAAAAAAACTAAAAAAGAAATAGAGCATTTATGTGATGATTCTTTTTTTAAACTAAAATTCTAGAAAATCATGATCTATAGTGAAAATCCAAATGTGGATTATTGGTTGCCTGGAACCAAATCAGTGGTGCATGAGGGACAGGGCAGAGAGGAGTCAAAGGGTCCCAATAAACTTTTGGGGGTGGTGGTGGTTTCAGACATATATTTACATGTCAAAACTTATCAGACTTACAGTTTAAATGTGTTCCCTTTATCAGCAAAGTGTCTTTAAAAAAACAAAAATGCAAAACACTAGCAGTAACACCCACAATTTCTAAGCCAGCACAAAAACAGTTCATGGATTTTGGGTCCTGAGACCTTAACCCAGAGTGTGAACTTCGCTTCCCAGCAGCTGCAGGGCTGTTCAGGAGTCCACCGACATCTCTGAAAATGTTTTCTTATCTAGTAAGTGGGGATAATAATTCTTGTCCTACTTATTTTATGGGATTATAATGAGGTGCTAATGGGAGAACAAATGCAAAAGGGTGCTGTAAAATTTGAAAACAGTGTTCATTGAATGGTGGTTGTCTTTGTTGGCGTGCGGCTCATTAATCACTGAAGGGAGGGAAACTGCAGACTGAGCAGAGAAGAGATGGCTAGAGGGCAGAGAGAGACAAAGACTGGGCCAAGGAGACCATCACGAAGCCAGGTGCCTTCCCCAATGGAAGAAAACGCAAAGGGAAAGGAGCCAGGGAACAGCAGGTCTGACTCTGGTGGGCTGTGGAACAAGCAGAACAACCGAGGTCCTCAAAAGAGGGCCACATAAACAGAAGGGTCAAGCAACAGGACAGCAGAGCTTCCAGGCTGAGAACTAGGGAACTCTGGGAACAGAGACTTTGTTTTCCTCACTACTGCAGGACTGATATTTTTGAATATTCAGCCACCCATTTTCTTTTGGAGTGAGTTAAACCCATCCTACCAAATAAAACCAATCCAATAAGACCAAGCTTTCTCCTGGTCTGGCCCCTACCTACCTTCCAAGCTCATCACACATCACTTTACCAGGCACCTTATGCATGGCTCTTCTCTTAACAGGTATCATAGAGACTCCACACATTCTACACCCTCAGCTTGGGCCTTTCTGCTCTCTTGTAATTGCTGAACATCATTCATGCATCC
>NW_022111372.1:76368132-76369423 GCF_000313985.2 Echinops telfairi
GGCTGAAAGGTATCCTCCAGGAGTAGCTTCTGCGTCATGTTCAAAGGCTGCTTTAGGGCAATAATCACAGCGGTTCCTTTAGTCACAAAAAGTCTGAGCTTTTTGCAGGAATTTGAATTTTGTTCAACAGTTTTCTTTCACTCTGTCCAATCTCCTATTGTGTCCTTGGTCAGGATGATCAGTAGCTTTAGCCCGGCACCATCTAGTTCTTCTGATCTCAGCTTATAAGAGGCGATGGTTTGCGTGGCTATTAGGCATATGGACGGGAGTCTGGTTTTCTTCATTCCTTTCTGTTTCAGGGGAGTGGAGCCTAAAAGTTGTATCTTAGACAGATACACCAAAGCTTTTAAAATCTCAAATATTATTCTCCAAACTAGGGTGTAGAACACCATTTTTATGAACTATGCTATGCTAATTGACTATACTGTCCCATGAGACGATGTTCCTAAACCGCTTAATCCAGTTAACCCATCCATGAGTTGCTTGGATATTTTTGTCTCTGTAATTTTGTACCTCATATGCATTTTATATAGATAGGGTTTTCAATGGCGGGTTTTTCAGAAGTAGATCACTGGGCCTTCCTTTGGAGGTGCCTCCAGGAGAACTTCAATGTTCCATCTTTTGTTTAGCAGTGAACAGGACAGATAACCATCTGAGCCATTCAAAGACTCATAAACTAAATTATAATGGTCCTAAGCCAATAGTATCATTTTCTTACACCTGGTATTGTTGCTCTGTGGCACTGATCTCTGTGGCAATCACATCACTTTGTCTGATTAATTGATCACACGGTCTGTCTCTCCCACCAAATAGAACCTACAAGAGAACAGAAAGCTTGCCTATTCTTGCTTTCCCTCATAAAAGTTGCAACTACCAAGTAGCATTTTAAGTAGTTGCTTTTAAAAGGTGTTGAATGAATGAATAAGTGTTTTTCTGAAGACTTTCTTTGAAAAGTTAAGAATAAAAGCACGAGTGATGTGTGTGAGTCCAGTCTGAAATGCATAATCTATGATGTGGGAACTCTTATTGACCACATTTTGCAGCTGTGACATAAAGGTTCAGAGAGGAACGATTCCTTACCTAATAGCACATAGCTTAGTAGTGGCAGAACCAGGAGGTGAACAGTTCTGCTGACCCCAAGGTCTAAGTACCTCGCCAGTCTTCTCCCACTCACCTGTGAGATGCAGCCTCCTAAATTTTAAAAGGAAGGTTGGCACCTAAGGACCTGTCCAGCTGTAGCATGTTCCAATCTTATCATCCCAAGAAGATTAGTTGGAGGATCCAACAAGGG
>NW_022111372.1:76370561-76377287 GCF_000313985.2 Echinops telfairi
AATGTTCTTGGGTAAATTATTCAACCCCCTGCCCCTGCTCCACTGATGAAAAGAGGTAATTATGGCACTCAGCTCCTAGGAATACTGTGAAAATCAAATGGAATTGTCAATGTGAAGCATTTAGCAAGGCATAAAGCAAGTGTTCAATAAAATGCAGAAGGTAGCATTTATTGAGTGCTTACTTTATGTCTAAATTGTTGTTATTATCATCCTTATAAGTTGTCTATAAATGGTGCTCTGTCATTAGAATTATTTTTTGAGTTAAGCTAGCAGACCTTTTTGAAATGCAAATACCCTCCTGGAGAAATGAGCTAGGAAATTATTGTTGTTGCTGTTGTGACTCATAGCAACACATTGTACGACAAAGTGAAACACCACCCAGCCTTGAGTCATCCTCAGAATTGTTCCTCGACTTAAGTGCACTGTTGCAGTCACTGTGTCAACAGCCCATCAGGTCAAGGGCCGTCGTCGTTTGCCCCGCCTCTCTACTTTATCAAGTCTGATGTCCTTCTCCTGGAACTGGTCTTTCCGGACAACATGTCCAACTACTCAAGAACTCTTACCATCCTTGCTTCTAAGGAGAATTCTAGCTGTACTTCTTCCAAGACTGATTTGTTTGTTCTTTTGTTAGCCCATGGTACTTTCCATATTCTTAAGCAGCACCATAATTAAAATGTATCCATTCTTCTTCAATTCTTCCTCATTCAATGTCCGACTTTCACATGCATATGAGGCAATGGAAACTACCATGGACTGGGTCAGGTTCACCTTAGTCCTCAAAGTAACAATGTTGCCTTCAGATTCTAAAGAGGCCTTGTGTATCAGAATTAGCCAATGCAATGTGTCCTCTGATCTCTTCACTGCTGCTTCCATGCACATTGATTGTGGGTCCCAGCAAGGCAAATCCTTGACAAATTGAATATTTTCTCCATTTATCGTGACATTACCTATTGGTTCAGTTTTGAGTATTTTGGGCTTCTTTACATTGAGTTGTAATCCATATTGATGAGTTGCAATCCTTGATCATCCTCAGCAAGTGATTCAAGTCCTCCTTAATTTCAGCAAGCAAGGTTATGCCATCTGAATATCGTAGGTGACTTCCTCTATTACAGATACCACATTCTTCATCACATAAGACAGCTTCTCTAATGATTTGCTCAGCTGATAGATCAATAAGTATCAGAGGATACAACCCACACACATGCCTTTCCTCATTTTCAACCATGCAGCATCCCCTTGTTCTGTTTGCACAACTTCCTCTTGATCCATGTACAAGTTCCTCAGAAGCACAATGAAGTGTTCTGGGATTCCCATTCTTTCCAAGGCTATCCATAGTTTGTTATGATCCACACATTTGAATGCCTTTGCATAGTCAAAATATACAATTTAATAAGTTATTATTTTATTGAAGCATAATATAGCTTGAACTATGCATCATTAAGTAAAATTTTAAAGTAAATAGGAGTTTAAAAATATGAAGCAAACACTGAGAACAAAGAAAAGTTTGGGAATTAATCATTGAAAAGTGAGTAGATTTGATTATTTTGGTTATATATGACTGTAGTTAGTTTTACTTGATTGTAGTCATGAACACATTTTTTTCCCCTAGAAACAAATTGTTTACATTTTGATGAATCTTCCTAAAAGGTTTATGTCCTGTCCTTTTGCTTCATGGGGATGTATGTTGGCTCTACCATTTTGTCATATGACAAGAATGCCTCTAGTTTGAAACTTTCCAATTCCCTTTTCCTTTCTCAAGGGGAGCTAGGGACGCGGGGTTCCTTATTGAGCTGCTGACCTCAAGGCCAGAAGTTGAAACTCACCAGATGCTCTAGGGGAGAAAGAGGAGATTCTGTTCCCATGAAGGTTTACAGTCTTGGAACACAAAGGGACCGGTCTGCTTTTCGCTGAAAGGTGGCCATGAGTTGGAATTGACTTAATGGCAGTGGGTTTTCCTTCTTTTGATCAAGCCTTCCCTAGAGGGAGTTGACCTGCCACAAGGGAATAGCCTTTTGTCTGTTTTCTTGAAGAGCTTTGATGAATAAAAATATGTTCTTCATTTTGCCAAGCAAAAAGGCCTCATCTTCAAGGTGAGTAGGTATTTGAGAAATATTGGAACAAATAGGGCCATATGTGAGGAACACTGATTAATTAGAATATACTCTAGGAGACAAAAGGTAGGTGATTAAACCACACAGTCTTTGGTGAATCCCTATGAAACCAGCATGTGAAAGACCAAATGATTTTGAAGTATAGCACTTTATGAATAAAATGTTTTCAACTAAAACAAACCAGCATTTTATAATTGCACCAATAAGAATAATATGTAGTATAAATATTTTTAATGCAAGTATCAATTTTTCCAACATCCATCGCAAAGAGAAAACAATTACTTCTATTTGAGTTAAAGAAGGAACAGAATAATTGTGATTCAAAACTGCATGTTGAATATTGTATACTGCATTCAGTAATAGTGAATGCTATTAGCATGGTTATAGTTATATAAACACAACAATCAGTTTTAATAATGGTACCTGTGTTTCTTTGTGCATCATACATAGACCATTATTAAAGCTGATTATTGTGTTGACGACCATTTGGTTTTGAAGAACGACTCCTTTTATTATAGCAATTTTAGGCTTCATTTCTTAGAGTCCATGCATGGACTCATTTAGAAAATTGCATTTATTTCATTAGAACTCAGACATATGTCAAAACATCTTCCAACCCATTGGAATTACAAAACTAACAGCTAAATGAATTGAAAGACATGTCTCAAATAACAAGCATTAAAAGGAGGAAGTCAGCTGGGAAATATGAGTGAGTTAGTATTTTAACTTGACTCTAGTTCAATTCTATAGTACATCTGCTAATCCATCTAGGTAGGAGTCAAGGCCTCATAAAAAAGATATCATTTCTTACTCAAGTCAATTTTGCGATTATGGCAGTGAGTTTGATTTATTCCTTTGAGTAACATGATAAAGGGGGTAGCATTCCACCCTAAACTTTCTATAGCGGATTGGTTGCTCACACGCCCAAAAATACCATCAGAGGTTGATCACGTTATGTTAGATGACACATCTTATGGAAGAATCTTGGTCACACAGAATTTAACTGTCACACTCAATTTCTGCTGCTGTTCGTTGCCATTGAGTCAGCATTGACTTACAGCAATCCTCTTCACAACAGAAGGAAACCCTGCCTGGCCCAGCACCATCCTCACAAGTGTTCTTTTGCTTCAGTCCATTGCAGCCACTGTGCCAATCCATCTCTTAGAGCAGGGGGGTCGAACTCAACTCAAACGCGGGCCATTGGTGCAATAGGCAAGACTCATGCAGGCCACATCATATTTACAAATTTTGTTAAATTTATATTTTGAAGTGAGGATTCAGGAATATGGATAGAATAATTAAAACACTAATTGCTTTTATTTAAACATTTATTTCATGTAATATATTTATAAAACTAAAATTATTCTTTTTTACCCGAAACTAGCCAGCACTTGCCTCCTACTAGTTTTCACTTACCTCTTATGTTGTGACCAGAAAATATAACAAAGTAACTAATAAAAAACACAAAATGTTGGACAGTTGACAAATGTGATGCACAATCGTAATGGCTTCCCTCTGAAAAGGTTAACTAGCGCTGCTGCCAAGTATGACTCATAACAGCACAACCCAGAGTGCTCTTGTTAACCTTTCCGCTATTGGGATCTGTTCACATTACGTGACACTGAGAGTGGCAGACATATCAGTTGCGAGAACTGAGTCAGTGCGTTTATGCACGTTCACAGCCCCCCAGGAAAAGCCCTGGGTCACGTGGAGACTCGTCTTCAGTAGTTAAAGGGTCAACGAGGGAATTGTGTGTAAGGTATCGCCTGGATCTCCCCTAAGTGCTATTTTCTTCATAACAAATTTTTTCTATTTTCATTTATTTCAGAGCATTGTGGACCACACACAATTACCTTGGGGCCGCATGCAGCCTGTGGGCCTTCAGTTTGACACCCGTCTTAGAGGGTCGTCCTTTTGTTCCGCTTTCCTTTCACTTTACCAACACCATGTCCTTCTCCAGACACTCGTTACTCCCGACAACAGACGCTATCCCTCTTGGCAACATCTGTCCACAATATGTAAGATGAAGTCTTTCCGTCTAAGGAGCTCTCTAGCACTATTTCTTTCAAGACTGATCTGTTTGTCATTTTAGTACTTTCTATATTCTTCTCTCCAGCACTACAATTCAAATGCATCAATTCTTCTTCTTCTTTTTAACAGTTTTATTGGCATTTCAGCCATATATCACATACAATTCAATAGTTAAATCATATTAAGAAAAGTTGTACAATCATTACCACAATGAATTTTATAACATTTTCTTCTTTCTTAGACTCATTGTTATTTGTCTGATTTCTTTTTACATGCTTATGGGCACCTAATCCACATACCACACAATTCAATAGTTCAATCCTTCAACCATATCAAGAAGAATTGTATAACAATTACCATAATCAATTTTAGAACCACTCCCCATGGTTAAATAGCCTTTAAAATGAGTTGTGTAATCACAATCAGTTCTAGTGCCCCTCCTTCATTGTTTACTCTGGAAATCCCCTCAACCTCCCTATCTCCTACTCTCTACCCCTACATCCCCTATAAGCCCTTGGCATCAGTTATTATTATCTCTATGCACCCTCTCCTTCTGTGCTTCACACACTGTGAAACTCAACAGAAAAAATAAAAAACAAACAAATAGAGTGGTAAGGATAAAATAATATAAAAATAAAAACACAAATAATGAGTAAGAAAGAAAACATTTAAAAAGCCAGGGAAGAAATTTTTGTCATGGAACACTCAAGTGATACTTGCACCTAGAACAAATTCAGGTTGGGTCAATATTAAGGTCAGCTGAACAAGTATCAAGTGCGATCCAGCATAATCAAGAGTATAATGATCTCTGTTTGATAGTGTGGTAGTTACATAATCTGTTGTAAATTTGAGACTTAAGAGTAAAGGGGTGGCGTTTAGCCTGTCATCAATTCATGGCTTGATGACCTCATTTGGAGGCATTAAGGAGATAAATAGCTCACTGGAAGCAAGAGGGATTCACTCCCAGTGAGACATGTTGCTGACAAGACACATGGAGCTACACTAGAGCCCTGGAGCTGAAGGAGCCACGTGGAAACCCCTGCCAGCACTCAGATGCCTCTACCATCACTGGATCCACAAGACTTTCCAACCATTGGCCTGTGACCCTCCTGCATTAAGCATCATTGCTGGTGTTGTGTGAGTCTGAAGAGGAATTTATAGATTGGTATAGGACATATGGGCTAATATCAGACTTATGGACTTGAACTGGGCTGGGGCTGGGATGTTTTCTCAATATTTAATTGCTTTTGTATATAAACCTCTTTCTTATACCCATCTGAGTGTCTATGAATTTGTTTCTCTAGTAAACCCTGACTAACACAGATAGTAAGGCTGTTTGAGACCCTTGCCTGTGGCTAGCGGGAGTCTTCCAGTGGTTTAATCTAACTAGTTATTGTGAAGATGAGTTTTGGGCTCCCACTGTCCTCAGCCTTCTACCAATTGGGTATTCATAATTTTAAGTCTGATACTTTCCCCTTCATCATATTTTGATTTTGTTATTATCATCATTGGATCACACAAGATGGTGTGCTGCTTCTATGTTGGCTCAGTTGACTCCTCACTTCGATGGCTGCTTGTTTGAATATAAGCCTTTAAGTCCCCAGATACTTTTCCAATTAATAACCGGGCACCATCTGCTTTCTTCACCACACTTTGCTGTCACCCCCTTATCTTCAGTCATCTATAGAAGGTGAGTTTCTAGCAGGGCCATGTTATCAGAACTAACTTTTCTTGGTTTGGGGCTAGAGTTAACCTTCTTTCTTATCATTCCAAAGAAATAAAAATAATATCCATTCCTTAAATAAAACACATTTCAAATAATATCTAGCTTAAGTTCTTTTAATAAGATTTAAATAACTTAAGTGACTTCTAAGATTTGCTTTCAACCTTGACTTAAATATTAAAAAATGCTAATGTGAATTCATTTTTATTAGTCCATGGGAATTTCAGAACTATTTAATGTATGTGTTTACATATCTTTAAATCCATCAGAATAAGCTCTTTTCAGGAATACACTAATTTTATTTAGTAATATCATTTACAGTTAGCAATGTATTACATTTTCATAACCTTGTACTTTTCATGCTTTATAAGATTCTTTAGAGAAACAATTTATAATAACTTGTCTTTTTTTAAGGCCACATTGTATCAATCAAAACAGACAATCCAATCCTTTTTAGTAAAATATCCAATTAGATCAAATTATATCAACTTTTTTTTTTAATGTATCTACTGGAAGCTACATTAAAGCCCATCTCATAAGACAGGCACAGAAAGCAGTTTTTCTTGAAAGAGGAAAAATGTCAACAATTTTTAAACTTTCTCATGACAAAAAAGAACAAAAACCTGGCAACTGCCAATCAGAGCTTCCAGGGATGAATCAGAAATTCATACCCAAAAATGAGAGGGAAAAACCACACAAAGTCACCAGTCTGTGAGAGCAGCTAAAAATACATGTTTATATTCAACATCACATGACAAATTTGGGGGAACCCAGTTTTTAAAAATGCATGCATCTGTATATGCCTGTATTTAGATCTCTATAAATGCCCTTTGCCTCGTAGTTCTTTCCTCTATTTCTTTG
>NW_022111372.1:76378630-76387472 GCF_000313985.2 Echinops telfairi
TATGATAAAATAATAATAATTTATAAATTATCAAGGGTTCATGGGGGAGGGGGGAGCAGGGAGGGAGGGGAAAATGAGGAGCTGATAACAAGGGGTCAAGTAGAAAGGAAATGTTTTGAGAATGATGAGGGAAACAAATGTACAAAAGTGCTTGACACAATGTATATATGTATGGATTGTGATAAGAGTTGTACATAGTCCTCACTAAAATGATTTAAAAAAAAGAAAGTAAATGTTTAGAAAAGAATGAAGGCAATATATGTACAAATGTGCTTGACACAATGGATGAATATATGGATTGTGATAAGAGATGTAAGAGCCCCCAATAAAAATATTTATTAAAAAAACCACATGCAAAAATGTTATGTAATATTAACTCAATTAAACAGATTAGGCCCTAGATAATTTTATCATCTTTACAGGATCTCAGAGAGAGGGATTTTATTCAGACCCTTTGACTAAATTGAACAAGTTTTTAAAAGTTCTAAAAAAGAAGAGAAAAACAGAAAAGAAAAAAAGGCAGTGCAAATGAAAACCTATTTTCCAAAATGATCCCTGCTATTCTAAATTATGTCAAGTCTATCAAACTTATCCTGTTTTTTTAATATGAACCTCAAAACCACTGTGCCAGTAGATGGCAAATTTAGGCTTATTTACCAAGATTATTAAGAATCATATTCTCTTTATTTGAACTTTGCTTTCCTGGAGTCAAATAACTTTCCTTGCAGGGCGTCTGGTATGGGCTTGGTAGTATTTTGTTTCAGAGTGTGCCTGCACTGGATGAGAGTTTTATTACTGCTGTGGGCAGCCTAGTGCTCTGGATCATCTCCTTGGACAGCTTATCCTTTTATGGATGAGCATCTCAAATGCTTGAACTATCCCCATGGACATTTGGGACTTAACGATTCTGGTGTTCATTCCTAACCACATACTAAATTTGTTTTTATACTTTCTGAACCTAACTCATCCTGTTGGCTTAAGACTTAGTCTCCTCTATTAGACTTTGCATACAGTAGTCTTTCAAATTGAAAAGTGTTCTAAAGTGGTCACTGATTTTACTGTCTCAAGTGAAGCTATGTCATACAGACAAGAACACATACAATAAAGGAACAAAATGCTTTTTCATGTAGCGACCTTGAGTCCCAGAATCCCACTCCAAATCTACAGTTATCAAACTGATACTAACTCATAATAACCCAAAAGAAAGGGTAGAATTCCTTCAACGGATTTCTGAGGCTATAAATGTTTGCAAAACGGGACTGCCTCATCTTTCCATTAGCAATCGAGTGCTTTAATCACGATAAAACCAGGACTTCTTAAGAGTCACAGAAGGTGAATCTAAATCTCATTTAGACATATTTTCTCTATCTATAACAATATTTACAACAAGGTGTTACTTGCATGAACCCAAACCAATCCACAATAAAACTTGAGAAACTACCATTGCAAAGGAGAAGAGTTCAGATGTAAGAGGGTTTTTACTTAAATGACTCCCAAGAATTTTGAGAAGTGGAAAGGCCAAAGTAGTTCAACAGATACTGTGCTCATGTTCAGCAAAGAGGTGAACATAAAATTTCAAAAAGCTGCCCAAGCAGACAAGTAAACCTCCTCCCTGGGGGATGGACGACAGTAAAGTGGGTGAAAAGAGATGTCGGACAGTGTAAGATATGGTAAAATAATAATAATTTATAAATTATCAAGGGTTCATGAGGGAGAAGAGAGTGGGGAGGGAGGAGAAAAAATGAGGAGCTGATACCCAGGGCTCAAGTGGAAAGCAAATGTTTTGAGAATGATGAGGGCAACACATGTAAAAATGTACTTGACCTAATGGATGCATATATGGATGGCGATAAGAGTTGTATGAGCCCCCAATAAAATGATTTAAATAAAAAATGTAAAAAAAAATAAAAGTAATGAATTATAATGAAATGTAGAAATAAATCCAAAAAGAAAGAACTTGCTTGGCCTTTCTCAAGCTGAGAAAACTGAAGAAAAATGTTAAGACGTGAATTATACCATGGAAGGATTATGTGGCCAAAATACTCAATTATGTTAGAAATATTTTTTTAATGGAAGGAATACATAGAGTCACTGTACAAAAATAACTTCACTTACCATCTAAGATATCTCTAGTTCAGTGAACACCAGACATATCTATAAAACATGTATAATATTAAGTGGATGAGTTCCCTCCCACCTTCCTCACCTTGAGGGGGAAAATAAAGTCCTCCTCCACCTATTAGCCGTCAGGGCCAATCGATCCTTTCATTGTTCAACCCAAACATCTTGGAGTCATCTACTTTATAAATATGCAGAACTTAGCCCGTTTTCGTAATTGCCATGGTGCCACCCTGATCCGAGTCACCATCACCTCCTACCAAGACCACTGCATAACTTCTAACCTGCCTTTCTGCTTCCTTCCGCCTTCCTAAAGCCAATTCTCAACTAGTTGCCAGAATATGGCAAATTACATCAGTTCTTTTGGCCTTCAAAATCCTACTGCAGGTCCCCATTTTCTTCAGAGTAAAACCCTAAGTCTCACAATGACTGATAGGTCCTATGTTACCTGACCTCCTCTGCCTTCTTCCCTCCTGGGCTCACTCCTCCCACTCTATCACCCTTACTACTGCTCCTCAAGCCTGCCTTAGGGTTTTTATATGACTTTCCTTTCTGTCGATGACTCTATACATGGAGAACTTCCTCTAGTCTTTGTTCAAATAATAGGGTTTCCAGATTAAATACAGGAACCCATTACATTTGAATGTATAATGCATGACGATATGGGGCATCCAATATTTAAGACATACTTATACTAAAAATCACTTGTTTATTTAAAATTTGAATCCAAATAGCAGTTGTTCTCAACCTTCCTAACGCCATGACCCTTTAATACAGTTCCTCATGTTGTGGTGGCCCCCTAACCATAAAAATATTTTCGTCGCTACTTCATAACTGTCATTTTGCTACTGTTATGAATCAGGCGACACCTGTGAAAGGGTCATTCAACCCCCAAAGGGGTCGCGACCCACAGGTTGAGAACTGCTGCAATAGAAATACTATTTTTAATTCGTTAAATCTTCCAATCCTATGTCTTAGCTGACCTTTTTACTTAATACTATTACTTACCTCTCCCACACACCTGCTTTACTTTGTTTTTGATACATAATTTAACATGCTCTATAGTTTAGATATTATCATGTGTGGGGAAAAAGCTGTTTGCCCCTTAGGCAAAAGGGCCAGGACCACCACCTTCCATGGCGGGAAATATTGATGGCTCAACTGTGGGAGCTGATGACACCGTGGCTGGCCTGTTTCTCCGCATGAGATAAAATTGGTACTTTACCTAATGTTCCCTGGCAAGACTGCAGAAGCAACAGTCTGCGAACTTATCCATTACTTCATATTCCCAGCCTTGTCCTGCCCTCCTGCCTATACCCTTAAATGATTGTAAACTTTCCCTTTGTGTAAACCTGTCACATGCTGCAGGCTACTATGTGCAGGGAATGTATTTAAACCTGCCTTAAATAAAGTACCGGGCCCTGGAGTGTCCACACTGCATAGTCCCTCCCGCCCTCTGCCTCCCCTACATCTATCCGTTTTCTTATCTGCAAGTTTTCTCATTCCAAATTGTGCCCCTCTCAAATATGTTAGATTTGTCAGATAAGAGCCTGTCTATATATTATCCTACAATCATGTTTACTCTTTATCTTTTGTATCACTTTGCTAAGATACAAGCTCCACAAAGGATGTTGTATACCCCAACCACCTATTACATTGCTAGCACATAATAGGTGTTAAATATATATTTGTTGAATACAATTATTTTAAGGGATTAATATGAAGGGGATTCAAAAATTTTATGGAAATTAAATGAAAAGATAATAGAATTTTCTCATGAACTTTTAGAAATCTGCTCATGCATAGCAGGCAGTGTGGTCCAAGCAACAATCTCACTGCAATAGAATCAATGCTGACTGTTGGTGGACCACCTGTGAGTGTCTGAGACTACATCTGCTTACAGCTGTAATAAGCCTAGTCTTTCTCTTGTGGAGTTGCCGGTGGTTGCAAACTGCCAACTGTGCCAATTGTAGCCCAATGTGCAGCCATGATACCACCAGGGCTAGTAGTGTGAGAGATGTTTGGAATACTTACACTGTAATCTGGCATAGTAAATGTTATCTCTTTTTCCTCATCAAGGCTCAGAGAGGTTTGTTAATGTGTCCAAGGTCACACAGCTAGTAAGTTGCAGTTCTAGGATATAAATCCAGTCTGCCAAACTTGGGAAGCCATTATCCTGTCCCATACCAGCTAAGTATCAGACTGAGTCTCATCAAGAGGAAATTTTTCATTTGTGTATTTACTTTTGGTGACAATTTATAGAACAGCTCCATTTGATGTGTGAAGCACATTTAATTTGAGGACACAATTCTCAGCTGAGAGGTCTTGGTTAGTACTTAATGTCATTTTGCAGATGTACAGGATAGAAAGCAAGCCCGCTGTAGCATTATGGGCCCCTGCCTTATATCAAAGCTGCCTGGATTTGCCTGCTGCTTTTTACATTTAAAGTGCACATTTGTTAAATTGTTCCCAGATGTCTCCAAGGTACAATTTTGTTTTATAGTCACTGTCAGCCCAAACCAGTTAATGTTAATTTCTTACAACCTCCTCCACTGTCAGCTGTCCTCATCCTTGATATTTATTTCCCAGCTAAATGTACATTTATTTGTTGACATTTTTATTAAATTAGACTGTAATAAATCTGTCTGCATTTTTATCTATTTTCCCTTTGTGCCCAAGAATTCAAAGTAAGTGGATGTGTCTATTAACTGGGCAACCAACTGCCCAGAGCAATTGGTGAAGGACCAATTTCCCAGCCCATATAGTGAAGTATTACACGGTTTTCATTACATCTCTGATGTGAGATTGCACTCTACAGATTAATAAGGAAGCCCATCTTGTTTGCTTACCTTGTCTGTTAGGTGAGATACCACTAGTGAACAGCAAATGCTATGACATTAAACCTTGGAGGCCAAACTCACTGCCATTGAGTCAATGCTGATGCATAGCAACCCACTGTGGATTCCTGAGACTGTCACCATTTATAGGAATAGAAAGCCCAGTCTTTCTCCCCAGAAAGCCCATTCCTGGCACACTTGCATATTGTGAGAGGTCTTGGATAGGTTCTGATGCCTGAGCCTTTTCAATCGGGATTTAGAAAAGCATCCCTGAGAAACAGGCAAGGAACACATGATCCTCCATTCCTGTTACTCACTGAGAGCTTGCGATAGGGATTGGTTGCCTGGAGACACCTTGATGAGTGTGAGTGAGGAGCTGAGAAATGGTCTTCATTTGTCACTGTATCATCCAGTAAGTGTGATAGAATGACTAGCAACAAAGACACACGTGGATTCAAGCTTCAATCCCAGCTCTACCACTAGCTATCTGTCTTAGTTAGGGAAATCAACTTAACAATTCTAAGTCCAAAATGTTTAGCCATTACATTTGCGGTCTTTATAATACCAACTATTTACTGTAATTATAAAGATCTTCCCTGGGTGATGCAGGTAGGTAAGTACTTGACTGCTAACCAAAAGGATGGTGGCTATTGGAAGCCACCCAGAAATGTGTTGGAACAAAGGCCTGGCAGTTTGCTTCTGAAAGCTCAGAGCCTGGAATATCCTCTTGGGGGTTGTATTCTGCAACAGGTGGGGGCCCCATAAGTTGGAATCAATTGATGCATTTGGTTTGGTTTTTAATGAGACTATAAACATGATCGCTGATCATGTTGCTTAGCATATTGCAAATTCTGAAAAAAAAATACTTTATTGCTATCATTACCCTCTCCTTGCTTTCTTCCAGATTCCAGTCTCTTCTTCTGGGTGGTTGGTCTGGTTTCTGCTGTCACTCTGCCTAGTATTTGCCTGACCTGAGAGGTCTGCACGGGAGTTATGATTCAGACGGTGACTGAGCCAAGTTATACTGGGAGAGGGTTCTTTCACATCCAAGCCAAGCTAGTCCCAATGCAGTTGGGAGAAGGCTGGGGTATTCCAGAAGCACAGAGAATTAGAGCAAGCCCAAAGGTTGAAGCTAATAATGCCCCCTCAGTAACCTCTGTGCTTTTGCACAGCAGTTACAGCAGTTGGGCAAGTTAGTTTCATTCCCTTAAGACTTGATATGCTTCTCTGGAAAATGGAACAATAATAGCTTGCCAGTCTGTGACCTATGTCATGGCTCTAGTAATCTACAAAGTGTTGAGCAGATGCTCTTGAACATTTTTTTTTAACAACTACTTGGGAGATGATTAAAGGCAATGAGAGAGAAGAAGCTTTGCAGTATTTATTTAAGTTGGGGGAAGAAATGAGGAAGACAATGATCATATTTGGTAAATACGAAGATGATTTTGAATTATGGTGTTGGTAAAGAATATGGAAAGTGCCAGGAACTCCCAAAAGAATGAACAAATATGTCCTGGAAGAAGTCTATTCAGAATGTTCCTTAGGAGACTGGATGGTGAGTCTTCACACTTTAGAAGTGTTTTCAGGAAAGATCAGGGCCTAGAATAGTACATCATGTTGGTAAACTAGAAAGGCAGCCAGAAAGAGGACGACCCTTTATACGATGAATTGACAGAGTGGCTGCAACAGTGGGATCAAACATGACAACAGTTGTGAGAGGACAGGACAGGACGTGGCAATGTTCCATTCTGTTGTACATGCACTGTGACTAGGAACCAACTTGGCAGCACTTCGCAAGATCATCTTGATTTCCTAGCGCTCTTACTGAACCTCAAACCAAATCTACTGCAATTAAGTCAATTCAAATTCACAACCACCCTAGGTAGGGTTATTGACCCTCAATCTTTAAATCTGTAAATCTTAAACAGATCACCTCATCTTTCTCCCATGGAGAGGCTGGTGGGTTTGAACCATTGATCTTGCAGTTCTTGGTGCAGTTCATAGTGCAACACCAAAGAATGCTACCAGGTAGTCTTATCTATAGTTCTTGGGGGCAGAAAAGGGAATTGACAGTGTCTACATTAGGAAACTTACAGGCCTATGTTATTAGGAACATTTTCAACTCTGAACAAGGATTAAAAAAAATAGTGTGTTATGAATGGCTTCCAGGGGTTTGGTTTTGCTATAAGGTTCTAGTAACTAATTAATAGAATGCACAGTCAATTTTTATAGAATTAGTGAAGCTCAAGAAGGATGTTATTACACCATCAAATGGATCATATAACTCTACCTACTGATAACAATAAAGATATGATTGATGTAAAGAAAAAAAAAGTTAACTTCCTTAGAAGTGTAACTAAGGTTCGAATCATTGGTCAACAATGTATCTGCTTAAAAACACATGTGTTAGAATTAAGTCCTAAAATCGAAACTGTATGTAATATTCTTGGGAAACAAGTGTGAATGGAAAGGAAACTGTAGGGTAAAATGCTTTGAGAAACAGTGTCAAATATCAGAAAGGACACTAGAATAGTGTTTTGGAAAATCCAAATGTAAGAAATTGTTATAGAAATTGTAACATGAATTCAGTATGAATTACAACTCAATGTAAAGAAAATAAAAATCCTCATAAGTGGACCAACAGATATCATGAGGAAAAAAAAGAGAAAATACTGACATTTGTAAATATTTCATTTTACTTAGATCTATGATTGAACCCACGGAAGGAACAATCAATATCAAATGACATCTTACATTGGGGAAACCTGTTGCAAATGACCTCTTTCAAGTATCAAAGACCAAAGATGCACTTTGAGGACAAAGGGACGCCTGATTCAAACCTTGGTATTTTCCTGTCTTGGATAATTGATTCTTTGGTATTATGGCCTTGGTGAAGAATACTGAAAGGATTAAGGGCTACCAGAAGAACAAACATGTATCTCCTGGAGGAAATACATTCAGAATGCTCCTTGGAAGCAAGAATCCTAAAAGTTTGTCTCCTGTGCTCTGGGCATCGGGATGGTTAAAGTTCTGTGTCAACTCGGCTGGGCCGGAATTCTCAGTGGTTTGGTTGTTGCTAGGTGCTACCGAGTCAGCTTTAACACATAGCTATCCTTATGCAAACAGAGTGGAATGCGGGACACTGCGCGGTCCTGCACAGTCCTCACCATTGTTTCTGCGCTGGAGCCCATTATTGCAGCCACTGTGTCCATCCAGCTCCTTAAGGGCCTTCCTCTTTCCCATTGTCCCTCCACTCTACCAAGAATTATGTCCTTCTCCAGGGATTCTCTTCTCAAAACGTTGACAAAGATGTAAGATGAAGTCTTTCCATCCCTCAGTCTAAGGAGCACACCTGTCTTCCCAGACAGGTTTGGAAGTTAAGCCCAGCTGATCAGTGGTACACTTCCATCGGACTAAGATCAGGGTGGAAGGCAACCCAATTACTCAGGTCCCAGCCCTGAGGTAATTAATTGTCTCATGGATGTGACCTGCTTCCAATATAGGTGAGCACTGTGGGAACCTTGCTTGGTCGTACTTCTGTGTGTTGTTGTTGTTGTTGGGTCTAGATCCTGTAACTGGCTTACCCATCTCCAGGTCTTTGGACTTAAGCCAACAGCCTGCACATTGTTTGTTGCTCCTGGGAGTCATCAGCAAACTGTAATCTGAGATGGCAACCTTAGATTTATCACTCTGCAGCCACAAGCCTGAATACTGCTAGCCCACCGTACGACCAGGGCTCTTATAAGATCCATGTCCACAAAATAATGGGTGTGTGATTTTGATCTCTCCTTATGGAGAAAAATCCTTACGCCCTTCACAAGATTTGAATAGCTATGCTGAAATAAAGTCAGCAAAAATGATTTTTAAATTGTAAAGCTCTGTGATAT
>NW_022111372.1:76388048-76396881 GCF_000313985.2 Echinops telfairi
GATTTCCATAGGGCTGCTTCCTTTTCGTCATTCAGCCAGCTTGGGTCCCATCTCCTCAGGGAGAGTCTCCCTGAGCGCTCCAACCTTTCCCCGTGATGGCACTATGTTTCAGTGGCATGGCGCCGCTTTATGTGATCCACGGCTATTTATTTATCAGTGGTTCACAGAGACACTTTTGCCAAACAAAAGGGTGTTTGAAACTTAGAGTGAGATGTCTGATGCCAGTCTTTATGGATAGGGCCCAACTTCTCCATGTCCTACAAAGTTTAGGAGACTGCGTAACACGCTCTGCTGCAACCAGAATGTCAATGACTGAGAAATACTAAGAGCTCTGTTATTTGTTATCCATGGCCCTCTATTTGGGAAATAATAATTTGTTGTGTTATTATTAATCTCCCACTATTTGAAAAGTCAGATATTTTTTTTACTATTTTTAAAATAAGTTACCACCAATTTAGTAGCTCTAAGCAACATAAATTTATTCTCTTATAGCATAGAGTTCAAAAAGCAAAACTTAAAGTGTAAGTAGGACTCTATAATTGCTAAAGCCTTCAGGGGAGAAATCTGTTTTTTAGCCTTGTTCAGATTTTAGAAGCCACCCGCTCTCTCTGGCTGTGATACTTTCTTTCCATCACTACACCTTCTTCCTTCCATCATCACATCTCCTACGGCCGCTGATCGCTTGCCTCCCTCTTATAAGGACTCTTTGATGACAATAGGCTTCCATAGATTATCCAGGATCACCTCCCCCTTCTTGGTATCCTTAAGTCAACAACTCCGGCCAGGTCTCTTTTGTCATATGAGGTAGCATTCACAGGCTTGGGGAGTAGGTCATGGACCTGTTTGTGGGGTTATTGTTCAGCCTATCATCACTCCAAATAAGCAGAGACTTTGCGTCGTCCAATGTCACACCCACAGCACGAGGACCCGGCCTGACACACGGAAGGTGTCTACAATTTGATGGTGAATGAACGAATATCAAGTTGTTGTTTGCTGTGACTTGTAAACATGTCTTGGGCAGGATGACGTGTAAGCACTGCTACATAAAATTAAGCTGCAGTTTAGAACAATCCTGTTGCCCCTCATGGAATATGGATTTATTCGTGTTAAAAGATTTGTTACAGCAAGCAGAGTTCTTACTCTCAAAATCAGTATTGTGACTTTGTCAAATCCGCCCCAACCCTGAGCCTGCAGAGGCAATCTTCCCAGGAGGTACCCTCAGTCATAAATCTTTCGACTGACTGTTTTCCCAAGAAATTGATCTAAATGAGGCAAGGGAGTTAATCCTAAATGCTTAAGTTTACAGCTAAATAATGCCTATTTGAAAGTAATATCCTACCATTAGTGTTTGGGGCAGTAGACGCTGTCATGGTCTTCCCTTGGGGGTAGTACCTGGAGGAGAATAACAAGAGAATGCTGATTGTACAGAAAGGTGAGTATGGAACCCCCCAACAGCCAACCAAAATACTTACAAGTTTGTTATTTGAAATTTTTTTTCTGGGATCAAACCAAGGAAAGTGTGACATGCTATACATTTTCTAAGGCCAATCCAGCACATGCGCTTTATCAACCCACCTTTCCTACTTGCAGGGCCTTGCTACCTGCCTTGTGTGGCCTTTGTGCTATAAGGGCTCAGGGTCTCCACTTGACAGAGGAAGCGAAGGAACCCATAGGGTGGGAAGAATGAGACTGTAGAAGCAGCACCAAGGTTAGAAACGGAATCTCCTGCCTTTAAAACCATGGCTATTTCTTTTCACCTGCCCACAGAAAGAGATAGATGCTCATGCTCCTTCCAGAATAGGAGGAAATCAGACAAGAACTTTTCCTTACTAGGTGGCTTTTCAGAACTCACTAGTAAAACCGAATTTGTTTCTTGGCATCCCTAAGCCAAGTTTATAACGCAGTACTAGGGCCTTCTAATACAATTCTATTACATTCTAGTACAAGTCAGCCAGGTTTGCCGTTGTAGCTAGCAAAAGGAACACAGTGATGGGAAGCAGGGAAGTGATGAGGAAAAGAGAAGTGCAGAGAAGAGACGCACATCGTCTCTATCAACTATCACATGTATCGAAGAAAAATTCTCATTTATACAGCAGATTACATCTGCTGCTGACCTGAGGCAGGGATTCTGGCAAGTCAAGGAAGAATTACTCTTTTTTATGG
This sequence comes from Echinops telfairi, assembly GCF_000313985.2. Taxonomy (NCBI): domain Eukaryota; kingdom Metazoa; phylum Chordata; class Mammalia; order Afrosoricida; family Tenrecidae; genus Echinops; species Echinops telfairi. The sequence goes on from NW_022111372.1 coordinate 76,390,212, forward strand.
AAATGAAATCTAAAAGGATGCTGGGAAGCACGCGCCTATCTAAAATGGTAAGTGACAGGTGCAGTAACGCATCGGGTATCTGCTCTGACAATCCTGGCCCAGGCTGCGCCCACATTTCCATGTTAGCACTTGCTGGTCAGCTGTCACCATGGAAGCAGTGGGAGATCGTTAATGCTTTTACAAGTACTTCAGGGTAGGGGCTGTGAAATAGTCTCTGCAAATTGTCTGGTGTAGACCCTTCATAGTTAATTCAGACCAGTCCACTCAACTGATGGACTGCAGACCCTGTCTTGTATTCACAGCCTTAGGAACACACGTATGCGCTTGTGCACGGTAGCTGAGACACAGAGCAGAAAGCAAACACAGAGTCAGTCTGCCCAGCTCTGGGTCTTCACGGTCACATCGCAACTTTGGAAAAGACATTTCCTCCTCCAGAAATCATTTTCCTTGTGTGTCAAGTATACATGTGGTGCTTGAGGATAGCTCCTGTTCTGTCTTCCCCAAATGGACTAACGGTTATTTGTGTTGGTAACGTGTTTGCTTTCTTTTCTTTTGGACAACTTCTTTCCTTCTCTGTGTGCCTCGATGCTCCTCTCCTGACCTACCCTTGGTCTCTAAGGAGTGCAGGAGGCAAATTCTGGGCCCATCATGGGAGCCACTCCTTGCTAGTGAGAAATGCACAGAGCATGATGCTAGCAGAGCTAGTGTGACCACTGACTTCCATACTGACATTCAAACGGACAACTCTATGAACTTGGACAGCTTGCCTAACTTCTCTCTGTCTCAGTTTGTAAATTAGAGATAATGACGGCGCCTCCGTGAAAGAATTGTGTATAATGCTATGCTAAAACGAGTGTGAAATGGCAGTGATGGGAGGCTGCTGTGAGCAGGCTCTCAACTCACGCTGGCTGTAAGCACAGTAAAACGAAGCCCTCTCTAGTTCTCCACCATCGCCCTGCCTGGATCGGACAGTGCTTTCTCTGGCTGATTTTTAGAAACAGACTTTCAGACATTTTTTTCCCAATACATTTCAGTCTGAAAACGCCACTGAAATTTTTTCAGCATCAAGTCAACATAGAAACTTTTTCTCATAGATGTTTGGTGTCTGTGTATGTGGTGCACTGACCGGTAACTACAGAATGATCACTACAGAATGACCACTGTACTGGTAAGGTGGCTAAGACAAAATAAATTCTCAGAACATGTTAGCTGTACCATTATTACCTTTATTTCTTCATACTGCTATGCAGTTATTGAGAGAGAAGTCTTCTAAAATTGTGGATGGGAAGTTAGGCATAGCAGTATAATATTCTCTGTAATATATAATAAGTCTCTGAATCTATAATAAAAACCACCTATGATATGAAAGGGGTTTGCTATTTCTGAAATTGTCAGTTACTATCATTTTATGTTATGTATTCATCATACAGTTAGAGCTATACATAAATGAAGTCACTCCATATCAGTTGGAATTGACTAAATAGCAACTGGTGTGGTTTTAAATATAAAGGAAGCTTTTTTTGTCAATGAGGATACAGTTGAAATGTTCTTATTGTAACTAGATTACCAGCAGATACACAGAGTAGAAAAACTTTAGAGAACTAATTTGGACTGGTAATTCAAGAAACAACAAACAAATAAAAGGCTAGGATGAGGAAATATATTTAAGCTCAAGTCTAAATTTATTTCAGATTTAACATAGTAAACAGTGGTAAGAATTTACCCTTAATTGTGAACAGGAAAACGAAAATCAAGAGCACAATGAGATTACATTTAATAGCATTATAATAGCGCAAATCAAAGATATTTAGTATGGTTGACCGTATTGATTTGTACCACTGAAGAGAACGTGGACTCATAGGGTCTCATATATTTTATGCAGCATAAATTGGCGGAGTGATTTTGGAAGACAGTCATCATGAAGTTAACCATTCACATACACAGTAGCTTAGCATGATTCTATTCCTGAGAGACATATCTAAGCAATAATCTTGTGAAACAGGAAATAGATACAGGAATGTTACTGTTCATAATTACAAAAATTTGGAACCATCCTCAATTCTCATTGACAAGGGAAAGGAAAAATACATTGTGGTATACTCAAGCAATAGACTATTATATGACAGTCAAAATGAAGGCAGTATATTTACAACCAGAGGGATATAGCTTCTATTCAACATCATATTGAATAGAAATGCACTCTAAAATATTATATACAGCATGATACCCTTTTGTGACTGTTACAGAATCTACTGTCAACTTGAAGAAAGGGTAGAGTGTAGCCTGTCAATCAAGTTTCAGCTTGACGACCTCATTTTGGAAGCATGATGGAGATAAATCACTCACTGGAGGCCAGACACACTCTCTCTGCTACACATTCCTGTTGATAAGCCATAGGAAGCTACCCTGATGGCGCCAGAGCCCTGGAGCTGGAGGAGCCACATGGAGATCCCTGTTAGTGCTCAGATGCTTCCATTGTCATTGGATCCACAAGACTTTCCACCCACTGGCCTGTGATATTCTTGCATTCGGCATGATTGCATGTGTTGTGTGAGTTTGAAGAGGAATTTCCGGACTGGCATCAGACATATGTGCTAGTATTGGACTTGTGGACTTGATCTGGACTAGGCTGGAATGTTTTCTCAATATTTAACTGCTCTTGTATATACTCATACTCATATAAGTGTCTGTGAATTTGTTTCTCTAGTCAACCTGGACTAATACACCTTTTTATAGCTAAAATATGCTAAAGTTAAATTATATACACTTTAGGAATACATATAAATGAGAAAGGTAGCAAAATGGAAGTAGAACATACAATCTTAAGATTTGAATAATGTTTCCCTTGAATAGACGTAGGGAAGCCACAAATCAGAATAGTGAAGAATTTCATGGGTAGATACAAATTATTGTCCACAATCTCATTTCTAATCTAGTACCAATGAAAAGAGTGTGTCTTAAACTACGAATTATGATCAATATAATTCTGTATGTTCAAGAAGTAAAAAGGCAGGAAGAACATTAAATATAGAGGAAAAGACATTTCTCTCCTTCCCACTCACTGGCTAATGATTCAATACAGTGTTGGCATGTGTGTATGCATATGCACATGCACGTGTGTATTTTTTGGTAAGGGAGGGAGAGTGGTAAGGAAAATACTGTAAGGTCAGATAAGTTGCAAAGAACATACCATTTAAGCCTTTTTAGGCCTTGGGTGTTGCAAAGAGTTCAGTGCCCGGTCACCAGCTGAAACACTGGCACTTCAAGCCCACCCTGAGGGTCTCAGAAACCCGACCTGGTGATTTCCTTTCAAAGATCACAGCCTTGAACATCGCATGAGGAGGATCAACTCTGTGATCATCATGAGTCAGAAATGACACGATGACAACTGGCTAACAACAGTGTGAAAGTTGACCATTAACTAATGAAGACCGAAGAAGAATTGATGCATTTCAATTATGACGCTGGAGAAGAAGATTGAGAGCACCATAGACTGCCCCCCCCCACCTAAAAATACATCTGTCTTGAAAGATGTGCAACCAGAATGCTCCTTAGAAACTAGGAGCTAGACTTCATCTAACATGCTTTGGACATGTTATCCAGATGTCCCTGAAAAAGGACATTGTGCTTGGTAAGGTAAAGGGGCAAAGGAAAAGAGGGAAACCTTTTACAAGATGGACTGACACAGTGGCTGGACCAGTGGGTTAAGCATAAGAACAATTGTGAGAATGGTTTAAGATTTGCCTATCTTTCCTTCTATTGTACACAGGACTGTTGTGAGACAGAACAGAGTCAACGGCACCTAACAACAACAATTTGGACTTGTGTCCCAAATACAATGGAGCATCGTGGAAGACATTTAATCATCTGACATCATACATAGGATATGAATGGCCACCTTGATTTCAGAATGAAGAACAAACTGTAGGCAGTGAGGTAGCAGGACTGGAAGCAGAAAGAAGAGGTGAGATGTTCCTAATACTCCACCTGGCCAGAGAGAAGCTGGTACCTGGCGTTGGGGTGCAGCAGTGAGGGAGATAAAGAAAAGGATACATTTAGGAAAATATTTGGAGGTAGAAATGATTTCTTCCCAGTTTTTCCATTTTTCTTGAGAAAAAGAGAGCCAACAGTGTTCTTCCATAGTTCTTTATTTATTATGCCAAATGACACGTTTATATACTTGCAATTAGACTTCAAGCAGACCCATTTAATTAAGACTCCTGCATAAGAGATGGCTTTTGAAAACTTAGTCTAGCAATGCTCTCAATAGTCTCCCAACACACACAAGTGAAATAGCTGCACGGTATATTCACTAGAAAGAAAAAAGAACAGCTACAGCTCTGTCTTGGGTTTATGACTTGGAAATATCAATGATAAGTATTATTAATAAAAGTATCCCAACTGATCAGTGTCAGCCATTCTCTCCTGTGCAGGAAAGTAAGCCTTATCATCCCGGCTAGCCAAATGCTTGGGATGCCTAACAATTTTAATTTTCTATTCAGGTTTTTGTGACAATTAAATCAGACCTTGATGAATTCGGAGGAAAGAACACCCAGCACAGTGATTATGAGTTCTAATTAGGAAGCAAAATAGTGGCTTTGATGAATCTGTGCTTGGTTTATCCCTTAATTAATTGACTGGCTGCTATTACACTTGGTGCTGGATTGGCTAGGATATTCCATTAAAATCTGACACAGTCTGGGTCCTTTATATAAAAGAACCTTCCACGGAAGAGGAGTGAGTTGGAAAGGGGAGTGTGAGAGGCAGGAAGGCTTTGTATGGGTGGGAGGAGGTTGGGCTGCAGAGGAAATTCCTCAAGTAATGTTTAGAGTATGTCTTCATCCAAGTGCATGGTAATCTGTGTAACTCTTGGGGGAGTTTGCTTTAGTGGTAGTTGACAACTTTGTTTGATGTAAAGGGGCCCATGGAAATAAACCCAGGCCTGTTTTTAACACTTAGTGTAACCACGTACATGAGACACACTTATTGTCGTGGTAAATCATAGGCTTGCATAACTTCCATGCCTTTGTATTTGGGGAATTGATTTTCAACATCAGTCCAAAGAATTGCCAGGAAAATGTTTCTTCAAAATAGAGAATGCAGGGAGGTATTTTGCCTCTTACATTGTACTGGCCAATCTTTACACTTTTCCTTTTACAATATCTTGGGATGTGCCCTCCATTTTATAACTGTTTAATTATGAGCTAGATGAAGGTTTCAGAGCAGAATATCAATTTCACATTCAATCATTCATACATACTTTGTTTCAACTCATCTCTAGCAATCTCCTCAATCTATTATCACTTATCTCACTTCTACCCTGTGTTCCTGTTTCTATCCCTCCATCGTTCCTAAGTGCTTCCCTTTTGATCTTAAATGGTTGATTATTCTAACAATAGGGTGAGTTTAGTTCCAGGCTTGAAGGGTGACAAGGGCCAGAGTCTGGAAACTCCACTAGTCTTTATCTGGCTGGTAAACCTGTTCTACACCTTCCTTTCTTAGAAGTGAAAGAGTAATTTTATAACATAATAAGAGGAGTCCAGGACTACTCAGAAGAAACTATGAATCTGGCACAATTCAAGGTGCTTGTGGAGTCTCTATGTCAAAGGTCCTGCCTCCATGTGTCAGCTCCCCATCAGAGGTCCAGTCAGTGACCTCTCACTTGATATCTGCCCTCCATGTCCAAATACAAGACCTCATCTTGGCTATGCATCAAAGAAAGGGAAAACTGACAGCCCATAGCCAAATTGCTGCCCCTTTCTGCTGATGCATATGGTGTTCCTGCTATAATAATTACAATTTTATGTAAAAGCAATAAATATATTCTTTTTAAGTAATAATGGAATTAAAATTATTGTTTTTATTTTTTAACAATGCTCCCATGTTTAGGGTGGTGGTAAATTGAAAGGTAGACAGTCACAGGACCACATTTTCAACTCCTTAGGAACTTTAAATAGAAACTTATCCAAAGGCCATAATTACTTTGAGTTTCAAAACAGGAAAGACAAATTATTACTTGACTTATTTACAGATGGGGTGCAAAAGCCTGCAGGTGACCTTCCTCCCAACTCTGAAAATGCCCTGATCTTGCAGCACAGGTCTAATGGCTTACTGACAAGGCAGGGACTTTCTAGACGGAGGAGGATCCACGACTGCTAACTTATACAGTAGCTGCCTATGAGAGGATTTCCTAGACATTGAATTGGTGGAGTCATTCTTACGAGTAAAGGAAAAATAACAAGCATTTATTTTGCTAAGATGGAGGTGGAAACTAAAGGGAATGATCTACTTAACATACCACATCCATTTGCCAAGCACTAAATGTGGATTTTCTACAGAATATCTAGCCTGGTCCACTCCTGCAGGCTCCTTGCTTCAATCAGCACAATGTGCAATGTCATTATGACCCTGGTAAGTGGGGGAAAGATGGAAAGGGCTTCACAATCTGGTTTGCTTTAAAATCACTTCTAGACAGAAATACAAACTGTCGGTGTTGTCAGCCATTCATCTCTGTCTTACGAACCATCTTCATCAGGGGAAATAACTCAGATGGAGTTTCATCAGAAAAATGCGATATTTCATTTCTTTGAAGATTCATCTCTCATTATTCTGAAAAATTAGCAAGACACCAAGTTTTACTTTGCTTACAGTTGTTTGTGGTGATGACAAG
>NW_022111372.1:76397294-76410478 GCF_000313985.2 Echinops telfairi
TAACTTCAACAGAAGAAAAATAACTCAATTAAAAATTGATCAAGTGACATGACCAGACACTCCAACAAAGAAGACATTTATGTAGATAATGAATAAATCAATATTCATTAGAGGTATGCAGATCTAAAATTTTACTTCAATGTGAAAATAAAGATATCATTCAATAATTCCTGCATTATGTTGGGTCACATTTCTTTGGAATGGGTACAAATCCGGGACTCTTCCAGTAGGTTTGCCATGTAGCTGTCTCCCAAATTTCTTAGCATAGAACAGTGATGAAGCTTCCAGTACTCCATCAGCTTGTTGATACATTTCAGTTGGTAGTCCCTCAATTTCTGGAGGCTAATTTTTTGCTAATGCCTTCACTGCAGCATAGACTTCTTAAATGTCATTGTTTCTTTATTATGTGCTTCATCTTGAAATGATTGATACAGTGATTTTGTATTCCTTCTATCTCCTAATGTTTTTCTGCATCATTCAATATATTGCCCTTAGAATCCTTCAATATTTCAACTTAAGGCTGTCATTTTTCTTCAATTATGAAATGAAAAAAGTATATAAAAGATTTATCTCAGCCCTAGTACAAGATGAGGAATGAATAAGTGGAAGTTTATAAAAATTATTAAGAAATTAAGCTCAAATCTATTCCTTATTTGCCTTTTCACTGGGAGTTCATTTAAGTCAGTGATACGTTCAATTCTTGCAACCCCATATGTAGCATTCTTCCTGGTAAGCAATAGGTGTCTCTGAGAGAAATATACAAGGGGTACCCCCAAGAAACCAGAATATTTTTTCAAAGCTATCTAATTTTTTTTTCCACAAAACAAATATCACCTTCAAAGTTCTCTCCATTACACTTAATACAGTTGTCAAATATGTGATTCCATTCTTGGAAACATTTTTCAAACTCATCTGACAGCACCTCCTTCATTTTTTTCTTCACCTCTTCTACATCATCAAATTGCTGTCCTTTCATGTCCCTCTTCATTCACAGAAGAAAAAAAGAAGTCTTACAGAGTGAGTCAGGTGAGTAAGGTGCTTGGGGCAAGAGAGGAATGCTGTTTTTTTGCCCCAAACTGGTGCACTGACATGGCTGTGTGAGCAGGTGCATTGTCGTGGTGGCAAAACCAGTCCCCGACCTCCACAAATCAGGGCTTTTTTGGTGCTTAGTGTTATGCACACTTCTCAGAACCGTTACAGAGAACGCTGAGTAACAGGCTGACCTGGTGGATGAACTCCAAATGAACTGTGAGTTGATATTTTTATCCCTTCAAGAAATTGACGGATGTCTGCAGAGAGGTTTGTCATCAATAGACATTTCACCTTTTTTGAAATGAGAGTTCTTCCCATAGCGCTGTCCTTGTAAGCTGTGTTCAACATCACAACAGTTTCTGCGGCGTTTCATCCAGAGCAGGAAACAAAATTTCACACAACAAAATTTCACAGCTACATGCTGTTCTCTTTAATTGGCCATCACACTAAACAAGGTTCCAGCGAAACTGCTTTTACCAAAAATTTCACTGTGACCAGAGAGGTGCCACCGGGCACACCAACTCAGAGCGAGTTGCTGGATGCTTACCTAGCAGGAAAATGTGTATTATGACAGCTCTGCTTTGTTCAGTGCAATTCCGTATTTTTTCTTTTGGGTGTGGTGGGGGTACACGTCATTTGTTTCAGATGTCTGACTTTCACCTATGTCCTGCTGATTGCATTTCTAGAGAACTTAGTTTCCATTGTCGAAGGTAGAGAGAAAGCTAATTATTTGATAGAGTCTGGAGGCTTCATTTGAAGAAACTAGAGAATATTTCTCTAATTCAGTAGGATGAGGTTACTATTGAAGTTTTCTATTTTCTGCACTTCCCTCATCTTTTTTGTTCTTTTAAAAACAGAGTAGAAATGAAGTAGATGGGGAAAGCAAGCATTATATTGAAATGCTAATCTCATTTCATTAAATGAACTGTGGAGGCTGAGATAGCAATTATACCCTCAAAGAATAACTTATTCACATACCTTGACTTTAACATTCCCTTCTGGAAATTTTTTTCTCGTTCTTTAAATTATGTGACATTGTCCCAATTATCATTAGCCTTCAGAGAATCTGAGATTAGGGAGATATACTCAGCATAAAGGTGATACAAAATGTCCCCCCAAATCTCCTCTTTAAACAGCTCTGCCTCTTTAGCTGGTTTGCATCACCTGAAGCAGTTGCCCCAAGCTGAGCAGTGCTTATTTCAGAAAACAGCAAATAAACAGTTTCAGGTCAAGTCCATTACAAAGTTGGTCAGGGTACCTGCAAGCTTCTCTCAGCGGATTTGGCCCCAAAGCATCTCTATTTATTGGGAGCAAACCTCTGTCTAAAAGAGCATGCATTTTAACTCTCCAAGGAGGACAGATGCTGATCCAAGTCACATCCCTTATAATGAGCTTGGGGTTGAGTTCATGGTGATGTTCAAGGCCAGGTCTGCTCTTGCTCTGCCTCTGGCTTTGTACTTGAACTTATGAATGTCAGATTCAAAGTTATTTCTAATTACAGTTTTAAAAAGACACTTTAGCTTAGAATGAAAGAGTTGGAAACACGCAAGAGATTAGGCACTCTCGAAGGGAGAGAAGATGGAGAAAAAATGAAACAGTAATTTCACAAAAAATAGAAAAGTCTAATATAGAGGGGAGAGACAATGCCGCTCACTTAAAGGCATGGAATTTTATTTGAGTAGCAAATGTCTCTAAAAAGTGTTGGTTGAAGGCGAAGAGAAGAAGGTGCAGAAGAAGCTAACCTAATTGTGAATTAACTGACCTTGACTTTGGTGACTGGCTCACAGAGACCCTAATTCATGGCCTCATCATCCCACAGTGACTCTGTGTGTGTCAGTGTAAAACTGTTCCATAGCCTACTTTTTAGAACTAGATTATCAGAGAAACATTTTGGGACACATTTGGATAGGCTTGAACCTCCCACTATTCAATGAGCAACTGAGTATGTTAACTGTTTGTACCTGCGCTAGGCCAGGTTGTCTAGGGAAACAAATCCAGAGATACTCATATGTGTATAGAAAAGAGCTTTATATGGAAGAGTAATTGTATATTGAGATAACATCCCAGTCTAGTCCAGATCAACTCCATAAGTCTGATCTTATCCCATATGTCTGATACTAGTCTATAAATTCCTATTCAGACTTACACAGCACATGCAATGATGCTAAATGCAGGAAAATCACAGGCTGGTGTTTGGAAAAATCTTGTGGATCCAATTGCAGTGCTGGCTCCACCAGCTCTCTAAGTGTGGCTCCTCAACAGGAAGGTGAAGCAGAAAGAGTGTGGCCCTATTCCAGGGAGAAAGAGAGGAAGTTCCCAGAATCTTCATGAGAAGGGTAGGCCTACCAGGAGGCATCATCAGGCTGTGACCTGATTGACAGGTTATACTCCACCCATTCACTGTATTTATCAAGTTGACATGAGATTATGTAATTACCACAATACCACTCAGGGATTCTTGAAACCTCTAAGACAACATTAACCATATTTATTAAGATTCTTGTCCTTTGGAATCAGAGGAGATAATAAGAAACCATCATTCTCTCTGAGTATATCAGAGAGAGATATCTGAGTATATCAGACAGAGTTCTGAATTTTCAGAAAGGGAAACATTCTAACTTTTTATGTCGAATAGTATTCTTTAGTAGGATATCCAGCTCCTGAATCACCACGAGGGCTAGAAAATAGACTTTGTAACTATGTGGTTAGAAACAGTGGGATTTCTCATACATGATTTGCTGACATAGCCAAAGCCTAACAGTCCAACCTCCATTCCCACACTTAAGGCACTGAATAATGAATCCACTGCTACCAATTGTTCCCAGAGTTGTGAGAACAAAACCTTGTTGCACCATCACTTCTGTCAAAAGGGACACTGAGAGGCCCCACTTCTTGTCCCATTAGCTCCAATTCAAAGTTTGGGTAAATAGGATAAGCAATGACTTGGTTCTGACTCGTCGGGACTATATGCTACAGAAGTAAACCATTACTGGTCCTGGACCACCCTCACTACCATTCCTTTGTTTGACATCACTGTTAGAGCCACTGTGCTAATTTAGTTCATTGAAGGTCTTCCTCTGTTTCAATGACTCTACTTTACTAAACATGTTGCTCTTCTTCAGAAGATGTGTTCAAAGTACATAAGATGAAGTCTCATAATCAGTGCTTCTAAGGAGCATTCTGACTATACTATTTTCAAGACCGATGTATTCATTCTTCTGGCTGGTCGTTGTTAGGTGCCATTGAGTTGACGTCTACCCATAGCAACCCCAGGCACAACAGAATGAAGTATTTTCTAGTCTTGCACCATCATTGCAATTGTTCCTATGCCTCAGTCCAGATTTTCAGCCACTGTGTTAATCCATTTGGTAGAGGGCCTCCCTCTGTTTTGCTGCTCATCAACTTTACCAAGCACGATGTCCTTCTCCAGCGACTGGTCTATCCTGACAATATGTCCAAAGTATGTAAAATGAGGTCTTGCCATCCTTGCCTCTAAGAAACACCATGGCAGTACTTCTTCCAAGAGGCTGGTTTGTCATTTTGGCAGGTCATGGTATTTTTAATATTCCTCCCCAGCACTGTAGCTCAAATGCATTCATTCTTCTTTGGTCTTCCTTATACAACGTACAACTTTCACCTGCATATGAGGCAAGCTTTGGGTCACACCAAGCTTTGGGTCAGGAGCGCCTTAGTCCTCAAAGTAATAGCCTTGGTTTTCAATACTCTAAAGAGGCCTTGTGCAGCAGGTGTCCTCTATGCAATGTGTCTTTCATCTCTTGACTTCTGCTTCCCTGAGCATTGCTTGTGGGTCCAAGCAAGATTTTACCTTTGACAACTTCAACCTTTTCTCCATTTATCATGATATTACCTATTGTTCCAGCGTGTGGATAGTAGTCTTCTTTATATTGAATCATAATCCAGACTGAAGGCTGCAATCTTTGATCTTCCTCATTTCCAGCAAGCAACATTGTGTCACCTGCTAATCAAAGGTTGTTAATAAGCATTCCTCCTATCTTGACGCCACACTCTTCTTCATATAAGCCAGTTTCTCTGATTATTTGCTCAGCATAGAGATTCAACAAATATGGTGAGAAGATAAAAATCTGACTCACACTTTTCCTCACTTTAACCATGCAGAATTCCCTTGATTTGTTCACAGAACTGCCTCTTGATCTAGTTTCAAGTTCCTCATGAGCACAATGAAGTGTTCTAGAATTCCCATTCTTCTCAAGGTTATCCACTATTTATTATAGTCCACACAGTCAAATGTCTTTCCATAATCAATAAAACTCAAGTAAACATATTTATTGTATTCTCTACTTTCAGCTGAGATCCATCTGACATCAGCAATGATATCATCCCTTGTGCCATATATATCTTTTCTGAATCTGGCTTGAAACTCTGACAGCTCCCTCTCAATGTACCTCTATGACTGAAGTTGATAATATTAAGCAAAATTTTCCTTCTGTGCAATCTTAATGAACTTGTTCTGTAGTTTGAGCATTGTTTTGAGTCATCTTTCTTTGGAATGGGTACAAATATGAATCTCTTCGAGTCAGTTGACCAAGTAGCTGCCTTCAAAATTTCCTGGTATAGATGAATGATTACTTCTAGTGCTTCATCAGCTTGCTGAAATATTTCAATTAGCATTCCATAAATTTCTGCAACCTTGGTTTTGGCTAATGCTTTCAGCGCATCTTGAACTTTTTCCTCGGTTCTTACTCATGCGCTATTTCCTGAACTGGTGAATATCGACTCGCTCTTTTTGGTACAGTGACTGTATATTCTTTCTATCATCTCTTGAGGCTTCCTACATAATTCATTATTTTGCTCATAGAATCTTTCAACATTACAATTTGATCCCTGAATATTTCTTGAGTCTTTCCATTGAAGATATACTGAGGATGTTTTTTTCTTAGTTTGCTAAATCTAGGTCTTGGCATATTTCAGTATAATATTTGACTTTGTCTTCTTGAGCTTTCCTTTGAAATTTCAGCTCTTTGACTTCACCCTTCTTCCATTTGCTTGAGCTCCTCTGCAGGTAAGAGTAGCTATGTTTCGGAGTCTCTTCGACACTTTCTTTCTTTTCTGCCTCTTGAATGATGTTTTGCTTTCTTTGAGAACGATGGTCTTGAGGTCCCCCCAAAGCTCGTCAGCTCTTCTGTCCTTAGTGTACACGGCATCAAATCTGTCCTTGAGGTGTTCTCAACATTCAGGTGGGATGGACACAAGGTGATATTTTGGCTCTCGTGGATTTGTCTTCATTTTCTTCAGCTTTATCCTAAATTTACAAATGAACAATTCTGGTCTTTTCCACACCCACCCCCTAGCCTGGTTTAAGCCACTGATATTGCAAAGTGCATCCTGAAGTACAATGCTGTCTGAGAGGAAATCCAATCAATATTATTATTATTCAAATTTATACACCAACCACAGAATCTAGTGAGGAAGAAATTGGATTCTACCAATGACTTTGATTAGAAAAGATTCAAACATGCAATCAAGATGCATTGATAAATATTGGTGATTGGAATGCAGAAATTGGAAACAAAAAGGGAGGAACAATAGTTGGAAAATATGATCTTGGTGATAGAAACTGATCTGGAGATCACATGATCGAATTTTGTAAAACCAATGACCTATTGATAACAAATATATAATTTCAACAACACATGGACTTCCCCAGATGGAATATACAGAAAACAAATTGACTACATCTGTGGGAAGACAAGAAGCTCAATATCAGTGACTATTCTGGCAGTCTGTGGTATATTTAATATTCTTCGCTAAAACCATAATAGAAGACAGCAATTATTCTCTGATCTCCCATAGTCATTATCAAGATTTTGCATGTTTATCAGGTGATGAAAATACTATGAGTTAGGAAAGGTACATCTTAGTCTGAAAGTGATTTTTTTTTTGCTTTGTTAGCTATAGCCATAGCTGAAAATCAAGATTCTGTCCTCATCAACTTTCCTAATGAAAAGGCCCCCAAACATTGGGAAAGAGTTCATTTAGGAAAGAAAAAATGGGTCAACTTAACTTGTCGTCAGCTATTGGGTTCAACATGACTAATTATTTAACTATATCATGAACTATAACAAACCTGTGTATATTCTGCCATGTAGTGATTGTCTCAAGAATAAACATATGACTCGATGTGGGTTCATCAAAATCATCCCTGAGACCTTAGTGCTGAGATTCCCACGATGGCTATGTCTTCTCAGTAGATGACTTATATCAGGAGGACTGTTGTCTAGTCTGTAGGAGGCGATCTTTCAGACCGCATAGAGAAAATGCCTGTAGTAGAGACAAAGACAGAGTCTGGATGGCGTTGTTTAGGTCTCTTCCTTCCTCATGGGTATCTCAAACTCAAAGCATTTCATTTTTGTTTAAGTTAGTTTTCTATTGAATGCCACTAGGCATCTAAAAATTCCTGAATAATCAGGTTTAAAAAGAGATTACATGACATAATGATGATATGCTTAGTTGGAGTCTAAATGACTCTTTTCCTGTTCTTCATTGCTTTGGGTGCAGATATATGACCTAAACTTCAAAAAAATTATTATTATTTTCATTTTCAAGACTTAGCTATATCTTGTATTACGTGCCACTTTCTGAGCTAAATGTATTTCAAACTTCTGGTAATGATGTTTCCTCTTCCCTGATGTACTTTTGGTTTTCCCTTACTTTATGCAAATACTTCACTTGCAAGGCCTAAGTGATGCTGCTACAAGGAGTCCTCTGTGGCTACTTCAGCCTTCATCAGTTTTCCTCCTCTCAGGCTATGTCCACCAATGCACGCTGTGTGCATCAAGGAATCAGTTATTTGATTTTCTACATTCTCGCTCTTGATAATTATCTCATGTGTGTTGGTGCCATATTAAACACTGTATTATACATTCATTCAAGATAATAAACAAACTCGACACTTGTTTTTCTAAAGCCTATGCACAACGGGGGTGGGGAGTTTCTCCTTTATGCAAAAGAAGCTGGAAGAGCTCCCCAAAAGACGATCCATAAATACTTATTGCTATATTTATTTAATAGAATAAATGAAATCCAGCGAAAGTAAGAAACTTACCCAAAGTAATATGTAGATTGTCAGAATGATGATCAGAACTCAGGTGTCCTCTTTTCCATAGGAATACTTTTTTTGCTAATGTTACAAGTAAGTTTAACTATTTTGAGGTTGAACCAACAGCAAGCTAATAATATTTAATATTTCCTCAGTACTTAATATATGTTGATAGCATGCTTTCCTTGTATCACTTTATCTAATAACATTTGAGAAGACTGAATGGTGGAAGGGCCAGTGGATTTGACCCAAATTACATAACTGGTGCCAGAACAAGAATATTATCACAGAACTCCAAGACTTTAAAGACTTTTCTCTGAACTATTGAAGCCTTAAGTGAGCTCCATAAATAAATCGTTTGTGTGGTGGTTACCTATTAAAAATCAATTGAAGCCCAAGATCTCAACCATTTTGACACAATACCTTGATGCTCTAAAGAAATCACAGCTTCGATACTCAGTCTGTGCCGCCTCACACTCCAGATGATACAAATATCTCTTTATAGCCATATCCCACATCTTGCTCATTTTAATGGAATGCTAATTATATATGCATTCTACATACCCAGATTTAGATGAGGCACCCAGTTGAGCATGTTTCATTTTCATCTACGGTAATTATGCCATATCCACGTGAAAACTGTGCTGCCTGAAATGTATGCATTTCTCAAAATAACATGTATATCTGTTTACTAGTGAGCTATAAATCTTTAGCTTATTGTTAAATACATAGTCCAATTTTTTTGCCATAGATATATTTGAGAAAGCTAAGGTGTGTCCATTGATCATGCATTAATTATGAGTTAGAGACTGGGACAAGAGCAAAATGATCTCAGCTGACATTTGTTGATCAAGAAAACCTCCAGCGGTTTATCATTTCTCGGCTATATCAAGGCTTGAGGAAGGCCTATAACTAGTACCTGTTGTCACAATAAACAATATCGAGTGCTTTGGGTCTCTAGAATAACTGTTTATTCTCCCTTCAACAAGTATTTATTGAGACCTTAGGGTTATAATGGAGAAGAAAAGAGTCCCGCTCTCTAAGAGGAGGTATGTAAGTAGAAAGTGGCATACTAAAAAATAAACAAATGCATAATTGCAAATATTATTTTCAACAGTGATAAATGCTCTGTAGAGAACAAAATAAGCCATTAGTATTGGAGAGACCAGAAGAGAAGAGGCGGGAGATTGCAATAAATGAGTGAAGACTTCTCTGAGGAGTAGAAATATGAGTTGACGCCGGAAAGTTGAGACAGCGATATGGAGATCAGAGAAGAGTATTACAGGGATAAGGTAGAGCATGTGCAGAGGAAATGAGTAAGCCCTGAATAACTGAAGCAGAAATAAGAGGTTTTGATCATGTAGGATTTGGCAGGTCGTTGTAAGAAAGTTGAATCTTATTTTAAGTATAGAACAAAGTTATTGGAAGGATTTCAGTTGGAAACTGATGTGATGTGATTTATAAGTTTGCTGTCACTCCACTCCAATTGCATGTCCTTATCGCAAACTGAAGTTCCAGGAGAACAAATAGCTCCAAGAGAGGGCTGTGCGTATAAACTGCATTAAACCACGTAGATTTTCTTTTTTTTTCTGGGACAATTGGGAAATTCTTTCCAAATGGCCACATTATCACAACACAAGTACCTTCTTGAAGGTTTTTGCAGTGCTCAAATAGGCAAAGGCCTCCTAGAAAATTTACCCTTGATGTTATGGATAAGGAACTAGTTTACTGAATGATTTTGCTGAGCTTCATTGAAAGCAATAATGAGGCAAAGGATTCAGAATCTTCTATGAGGGAAATAAAGGTTTTGTCTTGAGAAACCTCTGATAGTATGTGTGCTAAGACCTGTGAATTGAGGTTTCTGCAGCAGTTCATGGTCCTACTGAGGTGTCAAGCTGAACGTAAAGGTTGGCAGCTACTTTCACCATTCAGACACTAACAGGTTCAGAAAAAGCAAAGGCTCTGGTCATCAAGAGCACGGATGCCGGTTCCAGCTCAGTACCTTCCTGTAGTTAGGTGACATTTTGTTGTGCTTAGGGACTTAATGTATAACAGAAGGAAGGAGCGCCCCTCTCCTACCCCATACCCATTCTCTAACCTGTTGCTGCTGGAGACCATTGTCGGAATCACTGTTTCAATCCCTTTCCTGATGGCCTTCTTATGTTCACCAAGCACAATGTCCTCTCATCAGTGTAATCCTAATCATGTTATTGGATAGTAATGAGGTTCTCCTTGGGGTGTTAATCCCAACAGCCACAGCAAGTTATATTTAACAAACAGAATGCTTGTTTGTTTTCCTACTTAGTTTTTAGTGGAAAAATTCCTTACTGAAAGTGCTCACCAGAATTATCAACGAGTGTCACGTTGTTGTTGTTGAAAGGTACTATTGAATGTTTCAACTTCCGATGACCCAGTATGTTGTAATAGAACTATGACCATAAGTTTCTAGGCCTCAATCTTTTTAGGAGCAGATCACCAGGTCTTCCTCCAGTGTAGGCAGTGGGTGGGTTTGAACTGCCAACTTTTACATTCGACATTTTAGATCTCTAAATAGATTATATAAGGTGCAATTTAAAAGCATGCAACTCTAAGTAGTTTCAGATAATTTCTTTACCTGGTATCACATAATCTTATTGATTAAAATAAACCTGATTTTATTTCTATACTTGAGAAGAATAAATTCATTTTTGAGGTATGAAAACCTTATATTTAGAGAAAAATAAGTCACTATCTATCAAACCTTTAGAACTTAGGTGGTTATCTTTTAATCTTTCATCTCCTGGTCAGAAATGTTGCATGCATGTGAACTTCCCGCCATCAGACCACAACTAAAATAAAACTCACTACCATCAAGTTATTTCCAACTCATAGGGATGCTACAGGGGCGATTAAAACTGCCCCTTTGGATTTCTGAAGCTGTAAACAAACCTTTGTTGGAGCAGAAAACCCCTATCTTTCTCTTGATGAGCTGCTAGTGGTTTCCAACTGCTGACTTATCCCACTATACCATCAGCAGAACATACAAGAGGTTCCTAAGTATCCCAGGAAGACAAGGACTCCGTCCACAACCAGTTGTCCTGTTCCAAGCTGCCCTCTGCACCTAAAGAAATGTCTTTCCAGAACAGGTACCCTGACCCAAACCACTGCCTGGGCCAGCAGGAACTATTTCTGGATCAGGTGTTCTGATCCCAGATAACATATGAACTGTCAGAACTCCATTTAGAACTAAGTGTCTCCCTTTGCCCGCACCACTTTGTGAACTCCTTGGTTGGCAGAGGGTGTTGACCCATATCAAATGCTCTGCTTTCACAGTTTCTACCTTCCTTCATTTGTTTTTTTAATTCCTCTCCTTATTCTCATACTCATTCTCTTTTTCCCCTTCCTTTTGTTTTTCCCTATTTTATTTTCTTAATTGTTTTCTTCACTGGTCTCTCTTCCCTCTCCCTATATTATATAATTTTATTTTTATTTTTCTTACTCTTCTGATTTTCTCTTCCTTTGCTTTCCTTTTTTTTCTCTTTAGTTCCCAAATTTTCTTTTCTTGTTGCCATTTCCCTAGCCTTTTTACTGCTCTAATTTTTATTTTTTGCAATTTTTCCATTTAATATTTTGATTTTTAATTTACTTACCCAATGATACATAGTAATTGCACCCACGAGGCCCAGCCACACCCATCTCTCCTGCAAGAACATGAACTGTGTTAGGGACACTACTCACTCCTATGTCACTTGATTATTTATAGACTCCTAAAAAACAATAGACAAACTTATCCTCAAACGTGCTATATTAAGAGAGAATGTGCACACATTTTCCTTTTCTATTACACCCACCATGAGACAGGTGGTAAGTGACTAAAGTTTCACAAACATGCAACCATCAATCAAAAACAATTAAAACAATACCACCGTGTCAGAAAAGAGACCATTTCGGTTCACAAGAAGAAACAAGACATCTTGGTTCCAACAAGTGACTAAATACAGAACCAAGAGACCCTTCTTAAAAGTAAACAGCAGTGGGACTACCTGATAAAGAAATTAAGAAAGCTGCAGACAAAAGTAAGAAAAACACCAAAATGATAAATATTTTAATTTTATTTTTACAAAAATTACTACTGAAATAGAATTCAAGAGATCACCACAAGAACAAATGACAAAATAATAAAACAGCAAATAAAAATCCAGAAGATTGATATTTTAAAAATAGATGGTGCATTGGGAGTAAATAGAGAGCTAATAATGCATACAAGAAAGGGGAATGTGTTCTAAAATTGATGATAGTGATTCTTGTACATCATTTTTTAATATGATTGACCTATTGAATATTATTCAGATTAAAACTACTAGAAAATATTTTTTTAAATGAACTTTAGAACTTCTTTGGATCAATCAGAAATGAAAACACAATAAATACATATTTCAAAAAGAAATAAAGAAAGTGAAAAAATAAATAAATTTTAGAGTAGAAAAAAATAAAACAAAACAATCCAAAAAGTCAACAAGATAAAAGGCTGGTTCTTTGGAAAGATTAACAAAATCAACAAAACCACTGGCAAAAAAAATCTAACAAGGGAAAAGGAAAAGATGCAAATAATAGGAATAAGAAAAGAAAACGAATGACTTCAAAACAGAACCAACTGAAATAAAAATAATAATAGAACACTACGAAGAACTATTCTCCAACAATTTGAGAACTTAGAAAAACTGATACAATTGTTACCAAATTTGATAGTGTATTTTTAGCAATATATTACCTACCTAAATTACCAGTAATAATTTTTTATGTAGAGAACCTGAAAAGATCAATGACAAAGAAATAATAAGTATTTTAAAAGTTATCAACATCTGAACCCAGAGGACTTCATGGCTGAATTATACTGACCATTGAGAGAAGAGCTTACATTAATTCTATGCAAAATATTTCAGAAAATAGAAAAAGTTTAAATAACTCTCAAGGTCTTTTTTTGAAATGAATATAACATTGATGCCAAACCAGGCAGAGATGTCACTAAAACAGAAAATGATAAATTAATGTCCTACATGAACATAAATGAAAAATTCTTTAAAAATATATCCTA
>NW_022111372.1:76411078-76413047 GCF_000313985.2 Echinops telfairi
ACACACACACACATATATATATATATAGCCAATAGAATTCAAGAGTATATCAAAAAATACATCATGACCAAGTGGGATTCATATCAGGTATGCAAAGGTGATTCAAAATTATAAAAACAATCAATACAATCCACATGAATAAAACAAAGAACCACACGATCAAATCAATTGATGCAGAAAAAGCATGTAACACAATCTAAAGCTAATTCTTGATGAAAAAAATTCAACAAAATAAGATTAGAAGAGAAATTCTTCGATATAATTAAGGGTCAAACCTAAATCCAACTCACTTTCATAGAGTCCATTTTGACTCATAGTAACCTTATAGAGCAGAATAGAACTGCCCCTGCAGGTTTCAAATATCATAAATCACATCTTTCCCCCTAGTATTGCTGGGGATTTTGAATGGTTGACCTGTTACCAGAACTCTTAATAAAAGATATACTCTCAACAGAGAGAAATTGAAAGCATTCTCTTTGTGAATGAAAACCAGACAGATGTCCTTTATTGAATATTGTACTGATCTTCGTAGTCAGAGCTTTTAGGCAAGAAATGGAAGTTAGAGGCACTCAAATTTGCCAAGAAGTACAATTTTCTCTAGTTGCAGATGATATGAACTCATATATCAAAAATCTCAGACTCAGCAAGAATATTGTTGGAACTAATTGAATGATTCAGCAAAGTGGCAGGTACAAGAACAACATACTCAAAAAGAAAAGAAAAAATCTCTCAGATTCTTTTATCCTAACAAATAGAGCTCTAAAAAAGGAAATCAGAAAATGGTAATGTCTACAAGAGGTACCCGCAAGGAAAAATTCTTAAGAAGAAATATGAATAAAAAAAGACATACAATGAAAACTAAAAAATATTACTACACAGAACCAAAAGAGACCCACAAAAATGGAAAAATACAATACACACGAGACAAGACTAATTGTGAAAATGTAATAAAACAGAAAGCAATCAATGGAAATAATGTAATCCCAGGCCACACTCCAATGTGATTTTTAAAAGAGATGGAAAAAGTAATCAACAATTTTATATGGAAAGAAAAGAGACCCTGGATAAGAAAAAGACCACAAAAAGAACAAAGTGGAACACCAATGGCTTCAAGCTCTCAAAACCTACTACACAACCACAGCAGTCAAAATATCCCAGCCTTGCTACAAAATATCCCAGTAGATCCATAGACCAATGGAACAGAATTGAGAACCTGGAAATAAATCCAGCCACCTATAGGCAGATGATCTTTGTCCAAGGACCAAACTATATTAACTGAAAAAGAGATAGCTCTTTGAGAAATGGTGCTGGCGAAGTTGGTTATCTATTTGCAAAAGAAGGAAAGAAGACCAGTGTCCCATACCATGTACATAAATGAACCAAGATGGATCAAAGACTAGGTGTAAAACCTAGAATGAAGAAGATCATCAATGAAAATAATAAGATCATCAATGAAAAACATAGAGGCTCTAGTATATGGCATAAATATACATCAAACATAACTCAAAAAATCCTCTCAAATAACAGAAAACAAACTAAATGACTGGGACATTCGTACATCAAATGATTTCACCAAAAGAGCAAAAGGGGAAACCACAGTCGGTGAAAAAGAAAGCAATCATGTATTAAACAAAGGACTAATCTCTAAATTTTATAGAAAATGTAAACACCCCAACAGGAAAATGACAAGTAATCCAATTTAAAAATTGGCAAAGTACAAAAATAGACACATCAGCAAACAAATGCCGGTGATCATTAGCCATTCAAGAGCTGAAAACCAGAAGGACATTCATTGAATTAGCACCTTAGCCCAACATTAATAGCAAAGGTAAAAGATACAGAAACAACCAAAGCTGGCAAGGGTGCATAGAGGCTAGAAGCCTCATACATCAACTTTGGAAGAATGGATAAAAAATTTGGTACATACACACAGTAGAACACCATACAGCATTAAAGAATAATTATGAAT
>NW_022111372.1:76414343-76415174 GCF_000313985.2 Echinops telfairi
ACCAATGAAACACACAATTCCTCTGGTTCCTTGAGGCTTCCTCACCCCCCACTATCATGACCCCAGTATTGCCTTTCACTGCAGGTTAGACCAGAGGATATGCACAGGAACAGATAAGAGATAAGAGTTCATAATACACAAAATTCAGCAACAGGGATGGGAATAGCAATACCAGAAGGGTAGGGGGAAGGTGGGGAGAGGAGGGGAAAAAGAGGAAACTGATCACAATGATCGAAACATTACCACACACACACACCTTCAGGGGGACGAACAACAGAAACCATGGGGGCAGGGAGACAGCAGTCTGTCTAAGATATGAAAATAACAATAATTTATCAAGGGGCCACGAGGGGTGGAGGGAGGGAACAAAGAGGAGCTGATACCAAAGGCTGAATAGAAAGTAAATGTCTAGAAAAGAATGGTGGCAACACAGGTACAATAATGCTTGATACAATTGATGTATGGATTGTTTTTACAGTTGTAAGAGCCCCCAATAAAATGATTTTTTAATATAAGAAAAGCATGAGGAGGTTTTTTTACACTAAAAGATACTTTCTTTAATGGTTACCAGAGGTGGGAATTAAAGGTGGGGAGAGGAAATCAGGGATTAGACAGTAGACAAGTATTCACTTTGGTAAAGGGAGAGGCAATGTACAATAAGGGGAGTTTAGTAAAAAAATAAAAAAGATGAGGGAAGACCAAGACACTGGAAGGTTTGCAAGAGTTAAAGGAAACAATACTGTTATGTTCACCATTGTGCAATACTGGTGATCTACAAGTGGATGCTTGGATAGCGAGATGGATATCCACTTAGATAGCAAGGTGTGGGAG
>NW_022111372.1:76415524-76440911 GCF_000313985.2 Echinops telfairi
AATAGGAGTAAAAAAGCTTGTGAAATGCCATCTAAGGGTAATAAAAATGGAAAGACATATGGAAACAGTCCAACTGAATAATGTGGTACACAAATAACAGTCTCCACAAATGTGAGGCTAAAGGAACTAGATGGTCCCCAGCTAATATACATTGCTCTAAAAAGGATCACAATAGAAGGTCCTGGACAAGGTGGAATAGCATTCACAATCATAAAAGAGGCCAAGCTAACTAGTTATATGGAGACTGGTGAAACCCCTAACCATGTAGCTCTGATTTTCCCTTCAAATCTGGGTTTGAACTCATCGTCATGATAGAATACTCAACCATTTATGATCAAAAAGGCACATTTTCCAAGGACAGCTTTTAGAGGGTTAGGAAAAAAGTAGGGATGTGAACAGTGAACACAGGGATTATATAGGATAATTGAGGGACATTGAAGGCATTGTAATGGAAGAGTTGAAACAAAATATGTGTGAACTATTTAATGTAAAACTGAGGATGTGCACTGTAAACCACCATCCAATTCATACACAAGAAAAGCTCAATTAAGAATGTTGTGCTATTGGTCTATGTGAAGCTTAATGAAGCTTTCCCTGATAAGAAAAAGAAATAAATGTCTCTGTCTGCCTTTCCTTTCTAATTATTCCTTGCTGCTAAGTCCCAATTGTGTCTAACCCTTTAGAATACAAAAAGAATACCCTCTCATTATATGTCATGCATTTTTTTGTCATGCATTTTTAATTTAAGATTTCATGTGTAATCTTTTAATCTTTAGTCAACTCGGTGAGCTATAATGTGTCCCCTTTTTATACATGTGTACACTGACACCTAAAAATTTAAGAAAATAGCTTCGAGTACCTCAGCTTGTAAGGGGCAGGCCTCATAACTGAACGAGAGTGTCTAATTCCCTGCCAAACCGGTTTACATGGAGTTGATTCAGACTCTTGGGGACTACATGTGTGTCAGAGTAGAAGTGTGCTCTGTAGGGATTCCGAAGGCTATCATTCAGAAGTATATCGCCAGACTTTTCTTTAGAAATATCCCTGGGTATATTTGAAACTCCAATCTTTCTGTTCTAAGCCATTGTCTTTAACCATTTGGACTCGTGATTTTCCTAACTTGGCAATCTATTGAAGGATTAACTGTTTGCTTTGTCCTGTTTAACCTTCATTGATCTTTCAAGATCATCTTCTCTGATTTAACACATAAATAACTTAAATCCTATATAATAAAGGTTGCCTGTAAAATGTAAGCAAGTACGAGAGCCAAAATATAACCTTAAGCCTATCCCACCTAAAATTTGAGAACATTTTAAGAACAGATTTGCTACAGTGAACACAAATCACAGAAGAGTTGATGCGCTGTGAGATGCCATCAAGAGCATCAAAAATGATGAAAGAAAAAAAATGCCACTAAAAAGATAGGAAAACAGATCAAAGTAGATGTCAGAAGAGACTCTGAAACTTGCTCTTAATTGTAGAGTAGCTAAGGCAAATGGAAAAAGTGATAAAGTCAAAAAAGCTGAACAGAAAATTTCAAAGAGAAGCTTGAGGATACAAAGTCACATCTTATAATGAAATGTGCAAAGACCTAAAGTTATAAAACAAAAAAAGAAGAATACGTTCAACATATCATATTGGAAGAACTGGAGAAAAAAATCAATATTGAAAGGATCTATGGGCAAAATATTAAGTAATGCAATAAGCATCTAAAGAAGATGGAGAGAATACATAAAGCCATTGTACCAAAACAAACTAGTTGACATTCAACAATTTTAAGATAGCCATTGATCAAAAAACCCATGGAACTGAAAGAAGTTTAAGCTGCACTGAAGAGGCATTAGCCAAAACAAGGATCCAGAAATTGGTGGAATGCAAATGGAAATATTTCAACAAGCTGATGAAGCATTGAAAGCACTTACTCATCTATGCCAGGAAAATTGGAAGACAGCTACTACTTGGTCAATTGATTGAAAGAGATATACATTTTTAGCCATTCCAAAGAAAGGTGACCCTTGAGAATGCTCAAATTATAGAATAATATCACTTATAAGTAAAATTTTGCTGAAA
Organism: Echinops telfairi; assembly: GCF_000313985.2. Classification (NCBI taxonomy): domain Eukaryota; kingdom Metazoa; phylum Chordata; class Mammalia; order Afrosoricida; family Tenrecidae; genus Echinops; species Echinops telfairi. Next base: position 76,417,595 of record NW_022111372.1, read on the forward strand.
ATTATCGAACAAATGTTGTAGCTGAACATTGACAGGGAGCTGCCAGATGTTCAGGTCAGATTCAGAAGAGGATATGGAAGAAATCAGATGGTGCCTGGCTATCAGATAAAATAGCATCTGGGGCTTTAAATGCTTGTCTCTGAACAAGCATTCATCTAAGTCCCCATGGAAGAAGCACACCATCATCAGCCACTGAAGGATTGTGAAGTGTTCAGGACTCAAGTACCCCAATGAGTCTTCAGGAATGACTTTGCTATTGTGGAAAATATTAAAGACAGACAGACAGTGGAGCACAGGGGCTCCTTGTCTCTTGTCAGAACTGAGAGAGTGAATGTATTTTCCAATGGGGATATATAATGGGGCTTACAGATCTTTCATAAGGCATGCACATCACACAGCTAACACGTACACTGTCAATGGTTTATATCCTAAGCGGGTAACAATAAGCCAGCAATGAGGTGAGCCACCCTCTTGACCTAGTGCTAGTTGACCTCGAAAACTCCTGAGATCTCCCCAGCAAGAGATGTCATAACAGAATTTACTATATTTACAGTGGTTTGTGGTTTGGCTTTTGAACCTGATTCCTCTTATCGACAGATAACCTCCAGGCACAGGGAATAGCCAGGCGTGAGTATGAGACATCTTTAATGGTAGCTCCTTTATGACAGTTCCTTTATGGGGAGTTATTAGAGTTACTGTGTCCCTTCATGAAAATGTGTATTAAGATTTGGTTATATCTCATAACTGTGAGGGCCTTCCTCCACCAGAGTCAGCTTTCCAGACCCATCATTATGAGCACGAGTGATTTAGCTGCTTTCCATTCTCATTCAGTGCCTCAGTTTACCACAGTTTATCCGACATTGAAGGGAGGGACTAACATCAGAGCCCAAAGTCTGAGAATCTGGTTTGTGGAAGGCTATAGAACGCAGTGGAAGCCCAAGAAACTCATTGGTGGAACTATACAGGAAATAAACCTCAAGTGGACTCCCTCTATCCACAACTGAGGGCTGGGGGTGGGGAAGTGGTCACTAAGTGGGGTCATTGGTGAGTTGAGTACAGAAGGTCAAAGACATAAGCCTGACTTGAACAGTTAAAACTTGTCAGCAGATTCGCCCTAGGATGCATGCTCAACCTGATTTGGGTCCTAAAATCTTATGTATTGGGGGGTTGTATTTTTGAAGGTTTTTTTGTACATATTAGGGGGTATCTCATGAGTGTCATGTCATTAGGTATCACCCTTTTGAAGTTCCAGTATATGCTTTTTTCATGTTTTGGTGTATGAAAACCAGGATTAATGAACCTATAGAATCAGTAAATGGAACAAGGGTTTTGGGGGGAGGGGGACACAGAGGTGGTAGTGGGGTGAAGGGGTGATGATGTCAAGGGGTCAATATAGAAAAGAATGTTTAGAAACTGATTGTGGTAGAAAATGAGCAATTCTGCTGAATGTCACTGAACTATGGAATAATTGGATACATGTATTCATCTCAATTAATAAAAAGGGGGATATTATTGTTGATGTCAGACGGATCCTGGCTGAAAGCAGATAATATTGGAAAGATGTTTATTTATGTTGTATTTACTTTGAAAAGGCATTTGATATTTGGATCACAACAAATTATGAATAGCTTTGAGAAAATTGGGAATGTCAAAACACTTCATTGTGCTCATGCAGAACTTGTACAAGGGAATGATTCATGGTTTAAAAATCAGGAAGGGGTGGGTCAGGGTTGAATCTTCTCATTTTACTGTACATTTCAATCTGTATACTAAGCACGTAATCAGATAACTTGGATTATATGAAGAAATGTGCCATGTTAGGACTGGAAGAAGACCTATTAACAACTTGATCTACACAGATGACACAGCCTTGCTTGCTGAAACCTTGTTTTCATCAATGCCCATAGATGGAGCAGTCACAAGATCAAAGAACTCATTGCATTCTGTAAATATGCTGTGCAAGTCCTCTTTGAAATGTTGAAAAGCAGGGATGTTCCTTTGAGGACTAAGGTGCCCCTGACCTAAGCCATGGGATTTTTATTCACCTCATGTGCATGTGAAAGCTGGACACTGAATAGGGAAGACTGAAGAAGAATCAGTGCATTTGAACTATGATGTTGGTGAAGAATAGTGAAAGTACCATGGACTGCCAGAAGAACAAATAAAGCTATATTGGAAGAAGTACAGTCAGAATACTCATTAGAGGCAAAGATGGAGAGACTTCTTCTTAAGTACATGGTAAATGTTTTATCAGCATGCGGATTGAGTAAATATGCTGAAAAGCTACAACTTTGACATTGATGCACTGATATCTTGCCTATAAATCAAGTATTATTCCCTTGTCTTTTGAACAACTACTTCCTTGTCCATGTGCATGTTCTGCATGAGCACAATGAAGAGTTCTGGAATTCCCATTATTGTCAATGCTGCGCATAGCTTGTCATGCTCCACACAAATGAATACCTTTGTATAATCAACAAAACACAAGTAAATCTATTGCTAGTATTCTCTGCTTTCAGCTGATATCCATCTGAAATCCTTGAAATAAGTTTAGTTAGGATGGTCCTTGCAAGTTAGGATGGTGAGACTTTCTTTCCTCTATTCTGGACATATACCAAGAGAGACCAGCCCCTGGACAAGGGCATCCTGCTTGGTAAAGTAGAAGATAAGTGAAAAAGAAGACTTTCAATAATATTGATTAATGCAGTAGCTGAAACATTGGCTCAAACATAACAACTGTAATCACAGGACTTGGCAGTGCTGCCTTCAGCTGTCCATAGAGACACTGTGTGTTAGAACTGACTCGATGTCACCTACCAACATAGCACACTAATAGTTTGTATATCTGATTATTGACTCTTGATTTTGATTTCTTTTTTCATTATTAATTTTTTCTTTAATGATGATAAACAGATCCATCTGACATCAGCAATGATATTTCTTTTTTCAAGTCCTCTTATTAATTAAGTTTCCATTTTTTTGCTGTTCCTTGTTGATGTTACTGCTTCAGCTATTTTTAAATGATCTTTGAAAAATTTGCTTGCATGTGATATCAATAATATTGTTTTATAATTAGTGCAATCTGTTGGTTCACCTTCCTTTGAAATGGGCACAAATATAGATCTCTTCCAGTTGGTTGGCGAGGAAGCTGTCTCCCAAATTTCTTGGCAGAGATGAGTGAGTGCTTCCAATGCTTCCTCAGCTTCTTGAAACATTTCAATCTTTTTCTGTAAATTCCTGAAAACATCTTTATCATTAAGGTCTTCATGCAGCTTGGACTTATTCCTTCATTACCATTAATTATTGATCATAACATACTTGAAATGGTTGAATGTCTATCAACTAATTATTTTTGGTATAGTGACTCTGCAGTCCTCTATTGTATGATTCTTCCTATATCATTGAATATTTTTTTCCTTAGAATTTTTCAATATAGCAACTGAGAGTTTAATTTTTTCTTGAGTTCTTTCAGCTTGATATATCCTACATGTGTTCTTCCATTTTGGTGTTTGAATGTTTCATTAAAATACTTCGTCTTCTTGGATGGCCCCTTGAAAGATTCTGTAGGCTCTTCTACTCCATCATCTGTTCTGTCTACTCTACGGTAAAGAGCAAGTTTCAGAGCGTCTTCTGACATACATTTTGATCTTTTCTTTCTTACTAGTCTGTTTAATGACCTTTTGCTTTCTTCCTGAGTGATATTCCTGATATCATCTCACAGCTCATTAGGTCTTCTCTCATGAGTATTTAAGGAGTCAAATCTATTTTTCAGTTGTTCTCTAAATTCGGATGAGATATTCTCAAGGTCAGATTGCTTCAATTTTCTTCAACTTCAACCTGAAACTACATTCACTGTGGGTTCTTCCAAAGGCAGTCCCTGGCTTTGTTTTGGCTGCTGATACTGTTTCTCCAGCATCTCCTCTCATGGATGCACTCAATTTGGTTTCAGTGTTCCATCAAGCATAAGCCACGAGTATAGTTGCCATCTATGCAGGTGAAAACTTATTTACTATGATGAAGTCATTAGTTTTGAAAAGTTCTAGGATACCTTTCCTAGTGTGGTTTCTATCATCCAGGTGATATTTTCCAACTACTTCCTCTTTGTTTCTCAATTTTGCATTCCAATCTTTAATAATGATCCATGCATCTTAATCATTTGTTTGATTAATTTCAGACTGAAGGTGCTAGTGAATTGTTTTATTTCCTCCCCACAAGCCTTAATAGTTGGTGCATAAATTTTAAAAATAGTTTTATTAACTAGATTTCCTTAGTATTGTAGATAGTATTGTTCTTCATCATAGACCTTGAAATGTTTGTTTTGATGATGAATTTGATGCTATTCTTCTTAACTTTACTGTGATAGTCCTGGCATAGTAAATCTTATGGTTGTTCAATTCAAAATGACCCAGACCAGTCTACTTCATGTCCCTAGTGCTTAGGCAGGAGCTGTCGTTGTGTAGTGGGTTTCACATTTGAATCACCTGCCACTCCACTGGAAAAAGAGTAGGTTTTCTACTCCTATAAGCATTGACAGTGTTGGAAACCCACAGGGGCACTTCTATTATGCCTTAGAGAGTAGCTGTGAGTCAGAATGAACATAGTAACAGTGAGTTTTTTATTTTGGAATGCTTAGGTTATCAATCTTTATGTACTCTTTTATTTTTGATGACTTCCAATTTCCCTAGATTCATACTTCATAAATTCCATGTTCTGATTTTTAATTGATGCTTGCAGCTGTTTCTTCTCATTATAAATTGTGCTCCATCAGCAAATGAAGGTTACAAAAGCTTTACTCTGTGCAAGTCATTATGGTCGACTCTTGTTTAAGAAGACAACTTTTCCTCAGTCATAATTTGCGTGTCAGAGTCCTTAAGGGTTCATCATCTGTCATTCTATGTTATAATGTTCCATATATTTTCATAAAGTTTACTGCATTTCTGCCAATGTCATAATGCTATTTACAATGTGTTCAGTAGCTAATTCATCAGAATTAGACAACCTATGCCTTTCTGTTTCTAGCCTGGAAGCTCTACTGAAACTTGCTTGCTTTCCGTGAACCTGTTTGTGTCAGACATACTTGTAATATTATTTCTAGCATCATAGAAACCCACAGTCACCTCAGAACACCAACTGATAGACAAGTGGTGGGGATTGTGGTTTATTTATTTTTCCTCTTTAAATTTTATTGAGATATAATTACATGCAATTTAATGCACCCATCTTAAGTGTATATTTTTAAATGTTTTGACACATATATTCATCTTTGTAAGCAAAAGCTCAGTGAAGATAAATTACATTTCCATAACTCTACAACGTCATTTGGTATCAGTTTCCCTTCCCAACCTCGCTCCACTTATCTGGATTTTGTTACTACAGTCTTGATTATTCTAGAGTGTTATATAAATGGAATCAACCATACAGTATGAAATATTTTATTTCAGGCTTCTTTCATTAATGCACAAAGAGCCCTGGTATCATAGTGGTTATACATTGGGCTGCTAACACAGAGATCAGCAGTTCAAAGCCACCAGTCACCCTTGGGAGAAAGATGAGAATTTCTAATCTAATAAAGAGTTATAGTCTCAGAAATTTACAAAGGCAGGTCTACCCTGCATTATGGAGTCACCTTGAGTCAGAACTGACTCAATGGCAGTGTGCTTTTTTTCCCTTGAATGTAATAATTGTGAGATCAATCTATGTTGTTGCACTGATTGTTAACATATTTATTTTTATTGGTAAGTAGTATTCCATTTTATGAATATACCATAGTTTATTCTTCCATCCATCTGTAATGGACATTTTGGGTGTTACCAGTTTAGAATTTTTATGCATACTTTTGTTGTTGGGTATGTAAAATGGCACAGCGCGGAAAACAATTTTGAACCATATGATCCAGCAATCCTACTACTGAGTATATACTCAAGAGATTTGAAACCCCTCAGGACCAATAATTAGAATAGAGATACCAGGAGCAAGGTGGGAGGAGAAAGGGGGAATCGATCACAATGATCTACTTATAACCCCTTCCTAGGGAGGGGGATGGACAATATAAAAGTGGATGAAGGGAGACAGCTGTTGGTGTAAGACACGAGGGAAAATTATCAAGGGTTCATGGGGTGGGGGCGTGAAAATGAGGAACTGATATCAAGGGCTCAAGTAGAAAGAAAATGTTTTGAAAATGATGATGGTAACATATGTACAACTGTATTGACATAATGGGTGTATGTATGGATTGTGATAAGAGCTGTAAGAGTCCCCAATAAAATGTTATATATAAAAAAAGAAAGCAATGCTGCAAAGATATTTATCCCACTCTTCATTGCAGCATTATTCAAAATTGGAGGAAGGTGGGAAAACCTGAAGGTCCATCAACAGGTAAATGGATAAACAAAATTTGATATACATTTATAATTGAATAATCATATACGGTATCATGAAGTCGGTTTCCATCCATAGTTACTGTGGTAGTTACATAATCTGGTGTCAACTTGTCTAGCCTGTCAATCAGATCGCAGCTTGATGACCTCATTTGGATGTGTCATGGAGATAAATAGCTCACAGGAAGCCAGATAAAGACAGATTCTCTGCTTTGTTTGCCTATTGACAAGCCACATGGAGCTACACACTGATGGAGCCAGAGCCCTGCGTCTGGAGGAGCTGCATGGAGATCCATCCCAGCTCTGAGATACTTACACTGCCACTGGATCCACAAGACTTTCCACTAATGGTCTGTGATCTTTATGCATGCGGTGTCATTGCATGTGCTTTGTGAGTCTGAAGAGGAATTTATAGATTGGTGTTGGACATATGGACTAAAATTGGATTTATGGACTTGATCTGAACTGGGCTGGAATGTTTTCTTATTATACAATTACTCTTTATGTAAAGCTCTTTCTTATACACATGAGTGTCTATGAATTTGTTTCTTTAGTCAACCCAGATTAACACAGTGACCCTATGCATAACAGAATGAAACCCTGCCAAATCTTTTACTATCTTACAATTGTTCTTATGTTTGAGCCTGTAATTTCAGTCACTGTGTTCATCCATCTTGTCAAGGGCCTTTTACTTTCTCATTTCCACTCTACCAAGTATAATGTCCTTCTGCAAGGACTGGTCACTCCTAACAACATGTCCAAAGTTCATGAAACTAAGTCTCACCATTCTTGCCTCTAAAGAACACTTTGGCCTTACTTCTTCTGAGACAGCTTTGTTTGTTTCCTCTCCCTCCCCGACTCTACTCCCCAGGAACCATTATTCTTATATTTTAAATAGTTATTATTATTTGCCATATCTTACACAATACACTGTATCCATTCCCCTACTATATTCATCCCCCACCCCACTGAGTGGGGTTATAAAGTTATCTTCGCTATTGGTTCCCTCTCCTCCATCTGTACTCTCAGGGAATCATTGTTCCCATTACTATTTCTGACAGGTTTATCTATCTTGGATTTCATGCATAGAATGATCTTCATTATACAAATGAATATCTGCAAGTCTAACAATCTTAATGAGGTAAAGGTGGGACCATAATAGTAAGGGTAGGAAATATTAAAGAACTAGAGGATAGTTATATGTATATACGCAGTTATACTGCACCCTGGATATATCATCCATCCCGTATGGCCCTTCTTTGGGGACTTGTCCAGTTATTTTACAGGTGGGTTTTGGGATTCAACTTCATTTACCCTTCTTCACATCAGTTTGATTGTTGTTTTTGAACTTCTGATGCCTACTCCTGTCGACACCTGATGATCGCAAAGGCTGGTGTGCTTCTTCAATGTGGGCTTTATTGCTTCCCTGCTAGACAGCCACTTGTTTAACTACAAGTCTTCAAGACCCTAGACACTTTATATTTTGATAGCCGGGCACCATCAGCCTTCTTCACCACATTTGCTTATGCACCCATTTTGTCTTCAGCAATCCTGTTGGGAAGGTTAGTATCATATATTGCCACAGTATTAGAACAAATCATTTTTGTAATGAGGTAAGATCTAAGTAGAGGTTCAATGTCTGTCTGCTTTCTTATTGTATACACACACATCTATATGTATATATTTAAATATATACATATCTATATTTACACCTATATATATGATTATCACTTTCTAGTTTTATCCTCTTTCTCCTTTTTCTTTCCTCCAGCCCAGCTATTATGTTTACCTATTGTTCACCTCTGTTAGTCCTCTGAGATACATTTCAATTGATCAAACAGGATCCGGAATGCTACACCCTTTTCCCTGTTGATTTTATATCCCTTGCTATTCCCCTTTCCCGAATGTTATTGGCTCCTCATTCCCTCCCTACACCTCCTCCTCTCTCATGTCCCCCCACCCTCCAACCTTCTGTCCCATGGCTTCTCCTTGGGATTGCTTATCCTACCTATCTTATATAGACACCAAAAGAGAAAAGAAAAAGAGAGACCATACAAGTAATTCCAAGTGTAACTGTTGTCCTGACCCGGATTTGATGAATATCCCTCTGTTAAATGGCCTGTTATAATCCATCAGTCCAATCCCCCTTTCTTTCAGGGATCTCTTTCCCAAGACCTGCTTACCTAACATCTGTTATACCCTTTTTGTCCTCAACATTCATGTCCAAGGAGTGGGTCTTCTGAAAGACACTATTGCTCTCCTCCAGTCAAGGATAGTACAGTTTGGTGCCCCAATCCCCAACCCATTACACCTTTAGACTTTGCATATGGTCCCCTTGTGAATCTTCTCCAACCAGTTCAGATGAGGTGCCAAGCATTAGCCACCCAAGTCAGAAGTCTACAATCTAGCTTCCTCAGGGACTTCATGGCTTTGCTCCCATTGCTGGTCTATTGCACTCCCCTCTTGGTTTTTCACCATGTGGACAGGTCAGGACGGCCACACTCCCAAAACTGTGCCTTCAGTGCTGTCCTTTGTAGGCCTGTCATCTAAGGAGAGGACTTTATGTCTCCAACTGAGGTTGGCCCATGTTCCAGCTGCTCAGAGCAGGAAAGTCAACCATCAAATCATGGAGCACTGGATTGAGGATCTATTCTCTCTCTCCCTTTCCTGTGGAGACATAAACAATATCCTCCCCTGGGGTAGATTAGTGCCCAGTTCCCCATTGCCATGTTATTTCTTCCTTTACCCTTTTATGGACCGTGAAGGCATATGAGTGGGTGTCAGGGTGGGGTGGGTGGTGGTGTCTTTCCGAACAGGTGCTATCTGCATCTTTAAAAATTTTTTAAATCTTTTTTGATCACGTATGCATCATAGTGTTTGGTCTGACTCTTGGCAAAATATCTGGTCCTCAGCCTGGGAACTGTATGATATGTACATTTTCCCCTGTGCATGCTCTGTTGTTTGAACTTACCTCAGTAGACTCATGTTGTACTTCTCCTTTTGTGCTTGGTTAAGTTCGCTCAGCATAATATCCTCTAATTCTTTCCACGAGAGGCAGTGCTTCATCGCTTCATCACTGTTTTTTTTTGGGGGGAGGGGGGGTTGGAATGCGTCCATTGTGTGTCAGGGTTTTAGAATCCATTTGTCTATTGATGGAAATTTAGGGTATTTCCAATTCTTTGTGATTGTGAACTGTGCAACAATGAACATAGGAGTGCAGATGTCTGGTCGTGACCTGTTTCTTATTTTTTCTGGGTATATTACCATTAGTGGAATCTCTGGGTTGCAAAGTCACTTGATTTGCATGTTTTAGGTATTGCCAAATTGCTTTCCACAGTGGCCATACATATCTATAAGACCATCAGCAGTGAATGAGAGTTCCTACCTCACCACACCCACTCCAAGAGTTGCTGATTTTTTTGTTTTTGTTTTTGTAATTGGGTTATCCTTGGGGGTGTTAGTTGGTATCTCATGGTTGTTTTGATTTGCATTTTCCAGATGGGTAATGATCAGAAGCATTTTCTCATGTTCATTAGTCATTCAGGTTTCCTCTTCTCTGAGTCTTCCACTCAAGTATTTTGCCCAGCTCCTCAGTGGGCAATTTTTTTTTCCTTATTGTAAAGTTGCAGGGTTCTGTAGATTTTACTAAAAGACCTTTGTCTCATATGTCATTACTAAATATCTTTTCCCAGACTCTCTCATTACACTCTTGATGAAATCTTTCAATGCACACAGTGTTTTATCTTCAGTATGTCCCACATATCTATTTTATTGTCCTTTGGGTGTGTTTCCTTCATTATTACTGATAGCCATGTATTCCCTGCATTAAGGTTCTTAGCTTTGCCCAATTTTTTCATTGATGATACTGATAGTTTTAGGTTTTACTTTGAGGTCTGTGAACCACCTTGAATTTGTCCTTGTGTATGGGGTGAGGTGAGAATCTTGGTTCATTCTGTTTTGACAACAGTGGCTGTATAATAAGTTTTAAAGTCAGGTAATGTAATCCCACACACTTTATTCTTCTTCTTGAGGAGTTCTTAGCCAATTCTGGGTTTCTTCCCTTTCCATATAAAGCTGGCAGTCAATTTTTCCATTTCTTTGTAGAATGATGCTGGTATTTGTATAGGGATTGCATTGAATCTATACAGTGCTTTAGGTAGGATTGACATCTTTCCAATATTGAGTCTTCTGATCCACGAGTATGGGATGTTTTCCATTTGTGAAGGTCCCTCTGGTTTCTTGTAATAATGTTCTTTGGTTTATTTCTTTGTAAATATCTTTAATTTTTTGGTTAGCTATATCCCTAGATATTTCAATTTATGCTTGGCTATTATGAAGGGTACTACGTTCTTGATCTCTTTTTTCTGTAATCCCATCAGTTGTATATAGCAAGTTAATGGACTTCTGCTTGTTGTTTTTGTAACCTCTCACTGTACTATATCCTTCTATCACATTCAGCACTGCTATTGTTGAATATTTGGCGTTCTCAATATATAAAATCATATCATATGCAAATAATGATCATTTTCCTTCTTTCCTCAGACATATACATTTCATATCCCTCCATTGTCTTATATTATTAGCTGGGACCTCCAGGGTGATAGTGAATAAAAGTGGGGGCAAGGGGCATCCTTGCCTAGTTCTCTTTTTCATCTTTTCTCCATTGATTGTCATGCTGGTTCTTGGATTTTACTATATAGCTTTAATTATATTGAGGTAATTTCCCTCCAGTACTATCTTCTTGACTGTCTTAATTAGGAATGGGTGTTGAATGTTGTTGAATGCTTTTTCTGCATCTATTGATATTATCATGTTGTTCTTGTTCTTTTTCTTCTTAATGTGGTAGACGGTGTTAATAGATTTTCTAATGTTGAATCCTACTTGGTTGTGATGACTTATCTTTTTATATACTTTTTTTTTTTTTGACCAAGAATTTGTTAACAATGTTTGTATCTATGTTCATTAGCGTTATTGGCCAGTAGTTCTCTATTCTTGTTGGATTCTTGCTTAGTTTTGGTGCCAGTGTTATGCTAGCTTCATAGAATGTGTTTCGGAGTTTAACCATCTTTGGTCTGAAATAAATGTCTATGGTCTGGAATAGTTTGTGGAGAATTGGAGTCAGCTCTTCCATGAATACTTGGTAGAATTCTCCTGTGAATCCATTTGGACCAGGCCTTTTTTTTAAGTTGGTGGTTCATTTATAACCATATCTATTTCTTATTTTTCTCTGGGTCTGTTCAAGTTCTTGATGTCTGTATGAGATAAACTGGAGGGAGTTTGATTTTCTATATATTTGTCCATCTCTTCCAAGTTGTTGTATCCCTTGGAGTAGTCTTTTGTCATACTATGTAATTAGTCTTTTAATTTCATTGGGGGTCCATTGTAATTTGCCCTGTTTCATCCCTAAACCTTGATACTAATGTCCTATCTTCTGTTAGGTTTGTAAATAATTTGTCAATTCTGCTAATCCTTTTGAAGAACAAACTTTTTACTGCATTGATTTTCTTCATAGATTTCTTTGTTTTCCCACTCATTTATCTCTACAATGATTTTTATAATTTCTTTACTTTTGCTATTAGGATTATTCTGTTGACTTTGCTCCAAATGCTGAAGGTTTTGTACGAGTAGTCACCATAAGTTTTTCTTCCTTCTTCACATGTGCATTCATCATATCAAGCATCTTCTGACAACTGCCTTTGCTGCATCCCACGGATATTGATATGTCATATTTTCAATCTCATTGGTTTTTAGAAACTTCCTAATTTTATCTCTAATTTAGGCTGCAACCCACTCCTTTTAAAGAAGTATGTTGTTCTTCCAAGTATTTGTCCTTGTTTTTTATCTCTCTTTTATTGACCTCCAGCTTTATGGTGCTGTAGACAGAAGGAAGTATGACCTCTATATATTTGAATTTGCTCAAATTTTACTTGTGTCTCACCATGTGGTCTATTTTTGAATATGTGCCATGTGAACTTGAAAAGTGTGAATTTTTTTTAATGTGTGGTTGGCTGGAAAGCTCTGAATATGTCTATCTGGTCAAATTGTCTAATTGTAAAGTTTAATTCTCTAATCTCCTTGTTGAGCTTCTTTCTTGCTGATCTATCTTTCTCAGAAAGCAGTGTATTGAAGTCACCTACTGTGATTGTTGAACATGTGATTTCTTTTTTCAACTTTTGAAGAATCTGATTGATATATTTCGCGGGTTTCTTGTTGAGTGCATACATATTTATTCTGTTCACTGGCTCTTGGTCTACCGATTCCTTAAGCATTGTAAATGCCCATATTTATGTTTTGTTATACCCTGCACCTTAAAATTGATTTTGTCAGAGATTAGGATTGCGACTACTACTTTTTTCAGATTGCCATTCGCTTGATATACCTTTCGCCAACCCTTGATCTTCAACCCGTTTTTGTCTGTGAACTTGATATGTGTCTCTTGTAGATAACAGATTGCTGGGTTTTGTTTCCAAATCGAGTCTGGGTGAATTAAGACCATTGACATTCTGAGCTAATACATCCATCTCTGGATTCTTTACTGTCATCTCATACCTTCTGTGATAGACATTTTTCTCCCTTCTTCCTTAACAGTGTGTTATGTGTGTGTTGGAGATTTATTCTTGCCTTGTTTTCACTGTTGAGTCAAAGACATCTTCACACTTCTTTCAGTGTTCCATCTTCTGAATATTGCTACAGTATGCAGTGGTCTCATGTTTGTGCTCTGTGGATGTTGGTCTTCTGACCAAATTGAGTTGGAAAGTAATTTATGTATTGCTAGGTTTTTTGGATGTATTCTCTAAATTTTTCCTGATCTGGGAAAAGCCTTACCTGGCTATTTTGATAGAGATTTGGTGGGGTAGAGGTTTCTTAGGTTACCATTATGCTCCGTCAACTTTTGGAAGACATCGTTCCATTCTCTCCTCTTCTTCATGGTTTCTGCTGATAAGTCTGAGCATATTTTTGTCTGGTTGCCCTTATAGGTGACAGCATTTTTTCCCTCTAATTTCTCTTATGACTTTTTCCTTTTCCTCAAAGGTGGATAATTTGACTACTATATGCCGTGGTGTGTTTTTCTTGAGTTTCAGTCTACTTGGTATCCTCTCTTCTTCCTAGATAATTGTCTGATTCGCTTTCCTTAAATTGGGTACGTTTTCTTCCAGGAACTCTTTCTCCATATTGGCTGTTGATGTTTTCATTGTGTCTGACTCTGGTAACCCGATTATTTGAATATTATTTCTCTTCATACCATCACTCACTGTTCTCAGGTTTTCTTCAGCATCTTTGATTATCTTCCACATTTGTTGAATTCTACTTGGCTATTTTCGAAATTGCTGATACGATTGTCAGCCTCTTATAGCCTGGTGGTAAAGTCTCTTATCTGGTGGTAAAGTCTCTTACCATTTCCTTTGCTTCTGTTGCATTTTCTTTTAACTCTTGTATTTCCCTTCAGGAAGCAGACTATATTCTCTCAAATCTTCTCCTTTTCCTGTATTGATTCCTTCATATCCTGTATGACTCTAAGCAGCATACTGAAGATTTATCTGTGGTGGTTCAAAGTCTGCTTCTTCTATGGACATTGCTAAGCTCAGGTCTTCCTCAGACATTGTGCTTTGTTACTCTTATCTTTTTTTGTATTGGCTGTGTATGTGAGTTGTCTGAGGGCATTTTGCTGGAGGTTGGCTCCATTTTCCTGGGAGTCCAGGAGCCCTGTGATTTCTTTCTCAATGGATAGTAGGAATTATTCTAAGGATTACCTGGAGCCAGCTGTGTTGTGGGTTAAATCTGTGTCTTTATCTCACTGTGGTTGACTCTTTCCCTAGGCAACTGGAGTTATCTCTTTAGAGGATGACATGGGTGGCTCTCTGAGGAAGGGGTGTGTGGTTTAAGGTAGTAAGTGTGGTGTTGTACACACTGATTACCTGCAGCATGGGCTAATGCTCACGGGCCTACGAGTGAGGGAACTACTCAAGGGACCTGTGTACAGACCAGTCATAGGCTCCGATCTCTAGCAGAAATATTAGGTCTGTCATGACCAGGCAGATGGACTAGTGGCCATGGGGGTCTGGGCCTGGAAGTTTAAGGGGAAAACATATTCAGTTTGTATGTTGATGGAGAATAGGTATTTTCGAGGTATAGGGAGCAGGTTCTATATGTTGTGATTGGGGTACATGGTGGGTATGTTAAATCTACCAGGGTCCCTTATTGATCCTCTAAATTGTGAAAGGGAGAGTGTAGCCTTTAATTATCTTTTTTTTATATAACATAAAGCCCCTTTATATTAAGTTGCTGCACACCTCCGAATTCTCCACCCTTACGTACAATCCCAAAGTAGATATATATTATTGTTGGGGGTGCCCCTGTGAGGTGGGACTTCTGTTTAGAAGGTTTTCAGATTAGGGCCAGTGGGCCCCTTTGCCTACTTTGACAGGTGTGGGGAAGGTGACTAAATAACCCTGATGTGACATGTCCCAATTCCTTTCTCCTGGATAAAAGAACCTTGTGCTTTCTTTCTCAGAAGGTAATGCAAATAGAACTATCAACTTTGTGGAGTAGTTTTGACCTAAGTTCAAGTTGCATCTCTGTTTCTCTGGAGGCCAGCTCTCTCCTTGGAAAGCTGCAATTTTACTTGGTGAGTTTAAAGGAGGTTGTGTATTGCTGACATGAAGGGAGGAGGTTCCAGAGGTTATTGTAGTTGGGGTGAAGGAGGAGTGTAGTGAATCTTCCAGGGTCCCTTGCCGATCTTGTGTATTATATAGGGGCAGTACTGGGTGGTATGGTGATTCACTGCCTTGTGGTCTTGTAGGGTGTCAGAGAGTAGGTGTAATCCAGGCTAGATATTTTTATGTCTGGTATGGCTATGAGAGCTGTATTCTTTGGCATGGCTTAGTTATCCTGAGCGAATGTACCCCTGGTAGAACAAGTCAGAGGGGATGGTGACAGTGGGAGTGAGAGGATGGGATCTATTCCTGTTGCCTACCTATGTAGCCTAGGGGGTTGGAGTATAGCAATGTCAACTCAGCAGGTGGTTTCTTGAAGGCTGATTTAGCTGACTTACTATTCTGTGATCTTTTTAAAAAAAGATTTTACAATTTTATTTTTTTAAAATCATGTTATTGGGGTTCATACAACTGTTATCACAACCCATACATACATCAATTGTGTAAAGCACACTTATACATTTGTTGCACTCATCATTATCAAAATTTGCTTTCCGCTTGGCTTGCAGAGGGGTAGTGGGTAGGAGATGAGTCACTCAGGGTTCAGTATAGCAATAATGAAACTCATAACCTTCCTCTAGTTCTTAAGTGTTTCCTCCCCCCAACTCTCATGATCCCAATTCTACCTTGCAAACCTGGTCAGACCAGAGGATGCATAGCAGTACAGATGGGAACTGGAAATACAGGGAATCTAGGACAGATGAACCCCTCAGGACCAGCGGTGGGAGTGACAATAATGGGAGGGAAGGTGGCATAGAATGGGGGAATGGATCACAAGGATCTACATATAACCTCCTCTCTGGGGGATGGGCAACAGAAGGGTGGGTGAAGGGAGACGCCAGGCAGTGTAAGATAAGATGAAATAATAATTTATAAATTATTAAGGGTTCACAAGGGAGGGGTAGTGGGGAGGGAGGAGGAGGGGGAAAAGGAAAATGAGGAGCTAATTCCAGGAACTCCTGTGATCTTTTAATATACTTTTAAAGCCTCTTTGTCAAACTGAAAACTGGTAAAACCTGTTTTTGTCTGGGGCAGGACTTTAGCTATGGCTGGCTTTTCTTGTTTTGTTACGTTAATGCCTTGTTAATGAACCCGGCTTGGGATGACTTCTTTTCAAAGTTACCAAAAGGAACACAGACTTGGAATGAACACTTTTTTAAAAAAGGGCACTTGTAGGGTTTTCTAATATTGGACTGCACAGTGCTGTCCCCCAGGAGAGGGGTATTAGATTAGCTGAGTAGGTTTGGGGGACACTGGGACTGAGTTTTCTTGACTGGCCTCCTGAGTCCTTCCTGTCTCTCTCCTGAGCAACTCTATAGGCTGTGGCTATCTGCCTCTGCCACAGGCAAATAGCCTAGAGGCTCTCTGATTGCAGCAAGGTAGTGTCTAATTATTGTTACCCGTATTGGCAGGCCACACATGGAACTGGGAAAAAGAGATAAGGGTGTATCCCTTATGGACACTGTTTCTGGACAGGGAGGGGAGGTGCAAAGCCTGTAAATGCTAGAGCAGAGTGTGGAACAGAGAGAGAACTAAAGAGTGAGCTCTTGTGCCTAGTTTTCGGAGGCTCTCTGCAGGCCTGGAATTATGACCACCCTTGGTCAGCAGTCTGAGAGTATTACTGTACATTACCAGGTCTCAGATCTCCAGCTCAAGAGTGGGACAGATGCTGTCTTACCGGACCTATCTAGAGATGAGGGGAACCCACAGGCAGATGTTGTGAGCTAAGAGTGCAGCCATTATCTCTTGAATCACTCTATGGGTGAAAATTCTGAAGGGAAGTCTGAGCCACAGACCTTAGTTCACTAGGATTCTATTCCTAGCACCCGTCCTCCCAATATTGGCATCCTTACCCTTTTCTTTTCCAATCTAACTACAGGAGCACTGGATGGGTGATTCTACTTAGATGCCATCTTCTGGTCTTCATATATTCCCGCTTCTCTATTTATTTGCTTTTAAATAGAGGGTGAATAAATATAATGGGAGAATACAACCCTGATGCACACCTTTCCTGAGTATAAACTGTGCAGTATTCTCTTGTTCTGTTTGCACAACTGTCTCTTGATCCATGTACAGGTTCTGTGTAAATACAATGAAGTGTTTTGGGGCTCATATTCTTCTCAAAGCCTTCCATAGGTTGTTATGATAAACACAACTCAAATCCTTGGCATAGTCAATAAAACACAAGTAAATGTCTTTCTGGTGTTCTCTTCTTTCAGCCAAGATCCATCGCATGCCAATAACGATATCCCTTGTGTCATGTCCTGTCCTGAATTCAGCCTGGACCTCTGGCAGCTCCCAGTCAATGTCCTACTGCAATCTTTGCTGGATGATCCTCATCAAAATTTTACTGCCATGTAATAGTAATGATATTGTTCTAAAACTGAGCATTCAATTAGGTCATCTTTTTTTTCTGTCTTTTTTTTAAATCGTTTTATTGGGGGCTCATACAACTCTTATCACAATCCATACACACATCAATTGTGTGAAGCGCATTTGTACATTCATTGCCCTCATCATTCTCAAAACATGTCCTCTCTGCTTAAGGCCCCGGCATCAGGTCCTCATTTTCCCCCCCTCCCTCTCCACTCCCCCCTCCATCATGAGCCCTTGATAATTTATAAATTGTTATTTTGTCATATCTTTCCCTGTCCGACGTCTCCCTTCACCCACTTTTCGGTTGTCCATCCCCCAGGGAGGAGGTCACATATAGTTCTTTGTAATCGGTTCCCTCTTTCCTACCCACTCTCCATCTACCCTCCCTGTATCAGGTCATCTTTCTTTAGAATGGGTACAAATATGAATTACTTCCAGTCAGTTGGCCAAGCTGACTCCCTAACTTCCTGGCATAGATTAACTAGTACTTCCAATTCTTATCAGCTTGTTGAAACATATCTATTGGTATTCCATCAACCCCTGGAGCCTTGGTTTTGGCTAATGCCTTCAGTGCAGTTTTAACTTCTTCCTTTAGCACCATTGGTTCTTGATCATAGTGGAATGTCAACTAGTTCTTTTTGATACAATTACTCTGTATTCTTTCTATCTTCTTTGAATACTTCCAGTATCATTCCATATTTTTTGTCATAGAATCTTGAATATTTCAACTTGTGACTTGAATTTTTTTCTTGAGCTCTTTCAGTTTAAGAGTGTGTTGTTCCTTTTTGGTTTTCTAACTCTAAGTCTTTGCACATTTTATTATAATAGTTGACTTTTTTTCTCTAGTTACCCATTGAAATATTCTATTCAGCTCTTTGACATTATCATTTATTCCATTTGCTTTAGCTACTGTACAGTTAAGAGCACGTTTCAGAGTTAGACTTACATATTGGTATATTCTTTCTTTCTACTCTTTTTAATTACTTTTTGCTTTCTTCATGAATGATGTTCTTTTGGTACTCCTACAGCTCATCTGGGCTTCTGCCATCAGGGCTCCATGTGTGGAATCTGTTTTAAGACGTTTTAATTTTCTTCCACTTCAACCTGAACTTATTTATGAAAAATTGAGAGTCTGTTCCACAATTGGCCCCGGTCTGATTTTAGCTGCTGAGTATTTCCATTTTCTCTTACCACAGATGCAGTTGATTTGATTTCTGTGTGTTTCAATCTTGAGAAGTAATGTGTATAATTCATTTTCTTCATTGTTGTTGGAAAAATGTATTTGTAGTGATGAAGTCATTGGTCTTGAAATATTATATTGCAATATCTCCAGTTACATTTCTATTACTAATATCATATTTTCCACCTACTATTTCTTCTTATTTATTTCCATCTTTTGCATTCTAAATGTTTGATCAAGTTCAGACTGATGGTCTTGGTAGAATTCTTCAATTTTCTTATCACTAGATTTTGGTGCATTAGTTTGCATAGTAATTATATTGATTGAGTTTCCTTGAATGTAGATAGATATAATTCTGTCATAGACAATATTCTACTTCAAGCTTGATTTTGCAAAGTCCATTTTGACAATGAGTGACAAATCACTCCTCTTAATTGTGCCATTTTACACATAGTAAATCCTATTATTTCCTGATTCAAAATGGCCAGTATCAGTCCATTTCAGCTCGCTAGTGCCTAGGGTCTTGAATTTTATGAGTTCCATTTCATCCTTAGAAATTTCCAAATTTCCTAGATTCATGCTTCTTACATTTCAAGTTCGGACTATTATTTGAAGTTTGTAGCCATTTCTTCTCATCGAGAACTGTGCCACATCAACAAATGAAGATCTTGAAGGTTCTGCTCTCCTAAGTTTTAGTCCATTCATTTTACAATGGTCAATTCCACTTTAATAAGGCAGCTCCTCCTCAGTCATAAATATATTTTCAATTTAATATTTCCACAAAGGGTTTCCTTCTACTCTTGCTCTTTCTTTCTTTTTCAACAGTTTTATTGACACACAATCCACATATAATAGACTTGAATAGTTCAATCATTCAAACACATCAGGGGGGACTGTACAATCACCACAATACCCATCCTAGAACATCCCCCCCCACCCCCCACCCCGTGACTGATCCAACCCCCAAATGAGCTGTGTAATTATGAGCAGATCCAGCACTCCCTCCCAAATCCCACTTTCATTATTTACTCCCAAACTCCCCTTTATCCGTATCACCCACCCCGACTCCTATATTCTCTCTAACACCTTGTAGCAGTTATTATTATTGTACATCCACTCCTGTGCTTCCCAGCTAGGAAACCCCACAGAAAATAATGAACGGCAAATTACGCTAAGATGGTAAGGATAAGATCCCATTAGTATAAAGACAAAATTACAAATAATATGTGAGAGGGTGTGAGTGCCTTTCAACCCCAGGGGTCCATCTTCTGGCACTATTTCTGATACTGTTCTGTTTTTATTCATTAGGCTTTCAGTATCTGACAATGTTTCAAAGCTATTAATAAGGTTTTCAATAGCTATTCCTCCAAAATGTACATCAGATTCCTTCCTCTTAGTCTGTTTTTGTGTGGAAACTCTTGAAATTTCCTTTCTCATTGCTGATCCTTCTGGCATTTGAAATACCAGTAACATAGCTTCCAGCATCACAGCAACAACACACAAACCACCACAAAACACTGTAGGACAAGTAGTGAACAATTGAATACTATTCATCCATAAAGATAAAATAATCCTGATACATGCTACCTAAATGAACTTTCAAAATATTATGATGAGTGAAGGTTTCCATCACAAAAGAACAACTATTTTTTTGGTTTAACTCAAATGAAATAGCTAGAGTGGGCAACAAATTTTATTATTGGTTAGCAAATACGAGATAGAGGAGGAAAAAGAGGAGTTAGTGATTTCTTTTTTTCTTTTATGGTTGCAGATATTTGGCAAGGGCTAATTGTTATGGCTATATAATATGATTACTGTAATTGATGTTCTAAATTGTTATATGTGAGAAAAGTTTACTTGGAGTATATATTTGCTTACATATTTGTACAAAGCATTCTTAAACTTGAAAAATGAAAGCAACACCAAATGTATTTTTAATGTAACCTACTCATGCCTTCATCTGATGCATCTTGGCCTCAGATTCCTCAGTGGTGGGTGGTGCACCTGGACTTAACCCCTTCTTAGAGATTGAATGGGAATGCGGACTGATAAAGAAGAGAAGGCATAGACTGAACACTGGAAGCAAATTACAGGAAATCAGTCTTTGCCTCATTTTATCACCCCCTTGATCTGTTCTCATCATGGGTCCAAGGGAACAATGATATGTTGTGGGGCAAATAAAGTTCCATTGTTCCCATGTAAGTCAGTGAGAAGGAAGCTGAACCAAGATCAGAAACTTCTCTCTGATGTAGGAAAAGAGAGAAATTTTGATGCAATACTGCAGAGTTATTAATTAGCCAAATTGGGTTAAATACTCTTAAGACACTGGCAACTAAAAAATTACAGGGTTATGGAACAAATCAGAAAAACTATAAATTAATTTATAAGATCTATACATTAATACTAAACTATAAATAAATCAATCAGGTGATCATGCTGATACTAATAGGTGTCATAAAGTTGGTTCCACCTCATGCAAAACAGAACAAAACACTGCCCAGTCCTATGCCATCCTCACATTGTCATGTTTGAACCCATTGCTACAGCCCCTTGTCAAGAGCCTTGTTGTAATCTGATAGAGGGTATCAATTGGCTCTATCAAATCTATCTGACAAAGTATCAAGTAATAATATAGAAAAATAGTATTATATCCTAATTCTAAGATTCCTGAACATGGTCTAGTTGTATATACTTCTCTATTGTTGTTTCATTGCCAATTAAAGGTCAGTTTCTTTTCTCAAACTGAAACTTTAATTTATCATATAGGCTTTAGCATAAAATATATAGTTATGTGTCATTAATTTAAATAAGTCTCCCCCCAATAGATGCTGAATTCCTAGCCCTGTGAAGATAATCCTGTTTGGATCCTACTTTTTGTTATATTAATGAGGTCGTACCAGTGTCAGATGGGTCCTATACCTAGTCCTTTTAACATTAACCAGACACACACACACAGAATGCAAGATCTACAAGCCAAGGAACCCAGACACACCTGGGCTACTGACAAGGAAGGACGAAACAAAGCTGAGACCCTAATTCAGACTTTTAGTCACCAAAAACTGCGAGGAAATAACTTTCTGCTCTTTAAAGCTATCCATTTGTGGCAGTTGTTCAGCAGCAGCAGCAGCAGCAGCAGGAGGTAACTAAAGCGCCTGTTACAAAGTGGAGTCGTAGTTTCTGATGTAGGAAGCATAGGTTTAGAGGACGGATGCAGAGATCTTTGCAAAGAACACCACTGATGGGGGACTTGCTCAAATTAGAGCCACAGATTCCTGGTGCATACGAAACAAAACAAGCATACCAGATGTCAGCTATCGAACCCTAGGACTGTCCTACAAGAAACAGATGGAAATAGGGAAAGTGCTTTAATAGCTATTAATAGCCAACACTTGTTTAGTATTTTGTGTCAATCATTTTGTGCTGAATGCCTCAAGCATCTTATTTAACAACTCCATGAAAAAAATAATTTTTGAGCCCATTTTGCAGCTGAAGAAAAGAAATTACTGAGAATTTTAGTAGATTTTCCAAGTGCACACAGTTTCCAAACCACAAGACTAGAAAAGTGCGCACACCTCTCAAAAGGTCACAAGAGTGTTTACAGTAGGATTTTAAGAATATAGTTCTGGTTATAACTGAAGCACTCCAGAGCCTCTTCAGCCATGTGTCCCTGATTGACATATAAACACTGTTCGATGTGATACCTTTGCATGTTATGTGACTCTAAATTACTATTGCTCCATACCTGACTTTTTGGAGACATATTTTTACATGTCACTGACTGCCACAGATAACTCTGTTAAACAGACAAATCTTCCCATAATTTTATACTTAAATACAATCTAAGTAATTTTAAAGTTACACACATGTTGTTTGAAAGGTGAAGACAATCTGGCTAATACTCCAAATGCATGAGCCTTTGGTACAGAGTGAAATGAACAAAAATAGAGGTCTTGTTGTTCATTTCATATAACATTAGCTCTCAGGCCAAATGCTTTTGTTCCCCAGAATTTATGGAGTAGGATATATTTAGCAACAAAGGGGAATCAAATGTTCTAAAATGCTTATCAACCAAATATATGTTCTTTTTATGCTATCTAGATATGGTGATTGTGATTCATCCAAGCCAATAGCAGTTCTGCCTCAGGGCAGACAAGTCCCTGAGTACAGTTTGTGCTAGACCTAAAAGTTGGTGGTTCGAACTCAGCTAGCTGTGCAACAAAATAAAGGCCTGTTGATCTGCTTCCATGAGTATGGCCAAGAAAATCCTACAGAGCAGATTTGCTCTCTATCAAATGGGGCGGCCATGAATTAGCATTGACTCACTGGCAGCGGGTTGGTTCTCATGGCAAGGCTTGACATTCATCTGGGAAATCCTGTTTACACTTTTAAAATGTTACACTTAATTCTTCTATAGCAATTACATATATATAAATATATATATAATCTTAATACACACAGTATCCTTTTTCACTGTTGTTGTTTCTTACATATATATATACACACACACAGTATCCTTTTTCATTGTTGTTGTTTCTTACATATATATATATATATATATATATATATATATACATACACACACAGTAAAAAGGCAACAAAGTCCCAATAACCAGATGGGGTAACTAGTATAAGAGCCCTCTAGGCTTTGCTTAACAATGATAACACTTCTT
>NW_022111372.1:76441903-76472725 GCF_000313985.2 Echinops telfairi
AACCCATGAGAATATTTATTACCCAACTTATGGTGACATGGAAGAATCATATGATACATGTAAGTCTTTTATAAAGTTGTGCTCAGAATTAAAATGTAAAATACCTAGTATTTGCCTGGAAGTTAGGAATACTCAATATATGTTTATTATTAGCATTATTACTACGATCATTCTTAGAAGCACTAAATATCACTGCCACATTTCTCACACTAATAAGAAAAAAATACTAAACATTTTTCCAGAAGCCTAAATGGTGTGATGAGTCAATGACACTTGACTAATAATAAATAGCAATTAGCTAAATGCAGCTCAATAAACATTTATTAATTCCCTCATATATGCAAGTCACAGAGCTAAGCACTAGAAGCATCCAAATCATAAGCTGTCAGAGCTAAAAAGGAACTCAGCGATGATCTCATTCAAAGCCCTGTGTTTCACAGGGAGAGAAAGTGACTTATCCAGCTGGCATCACAGTGCAAATAATGTCAGAACCAAGCCCAGAAATCAGTTTATCTGAAGCCAGGGCACCCTTTACTAATTGTTCCTGGCGGCTCCAGAGCCAGACATTTTATTATGTGTTGGTTATGCAAAGCCTCTTTTCCTTGATGGAAGGGATTATAGAATATTCTAGTTGCTGTGTAAATGGTAGAAGAACTGACCAGATAAGAGAAAGTCAGGGAGAAAAACAACCTGGGTAAGACTAAAAGTGTTTCTACAAGGCTACCAGTTCATATAAGCACAGGTTTATACCAAACGTTTTCAAAAAGTGTTTCAGCATGTCTCTGTGATCAGTGGAGGGATGTAGTTAAGTTTTTCTCAGTAATGCATTTTTCTTAATCTATCTATCTATCTATCTATCTATCTATCTATCTATCTATCTATCTATCTATCATCTATCTATCTATCATCTATCTATCTAATGTGTGTGCATATATATAAATATATAGTGTCTTGGAAGACTCTGTCTATATAGTATCTTCCAAGAAAGATCTGCTAGGCCAGTTAAACTCAAGGTAAAGATGTTAACTCAAATATCTCAACATGGCAACTATTTGGGGAACCTTAGAGGGACAATCTTGTTGGGTTTTCTTGAAGGACACAGGGTGTTCACTGGGGCTTAATATGAAGTGTAAAGGAGATAGAAAATGTCATTGGTTAGGAAATGGCCAGGAGCACGACACATCATGACACATTTGTTTCCATCATGAGAATGCACCTGCTCACTCTTCGAGGGTAGCCAGGGCTATATCACAAGAATATCATTGGGAAACCTTAGCTCATCCACCCTAGAGCCTTGCCCTTGCCACTTGAGACCTCATTTTTGTTTTCAAAACTTAAGAACATTTCGAAGGAACACAATTTGAGCCCTTCAAGGTGGTCAACACTGCGACTTCAATGTAGTGTTAATAGAAGAAAAATGCAGCATCTTCAGGAAGATTACAAAGAGAGGCAAGCATGTCTCAGAATTATAGAGACCTAGCCAGGGGATACATGGAGAAACAGCAGCTTTACAGTTAGCTATTTTTGTTTCATAAAGGTTCATATGACTCTTTAATGATGCTTTTTTACTTACCCAAGTATATTTCTACATCAAAATAAAATCCCATTACTTGCCTTTATGTCCATTGTTCATGGAATACCTGTGGATTCATCATTCCCAAGTTCTCTTGTCTAGGTGGAGTCCCACGGTTACTCACGGTGACTCTTTCTTACACTTTCCAAATATGGAACTCTGTATCCTGCACTGCCCTTGTTCTTTTTATCATCATGACTGTATTTGTTCACGTTTTATTTCTCCGATGCACATATTCTGCATCTCAACTACATGTCAGTCACTGCTTGGCACATAGAACACAGACCCTTTCCTGGAACAGGTCTCTGTTTAAGCTAGATTTTTTCAATCTTGAAACTATTGCTATTCCGAGTTAGATAATTGTGGTGAGGGCTGCTCTGTGTATAGTTAGAGATATGAAAATCTCCCTGGACCCTTCTCTCTAAATGCCAGTAGAAACTCAGAGCACTGACATTTGGTTAACAACCCTTTGGGGATAAAATTGACCAAAGTTGAGAATTATCCTACTTCTCTAGGTATCTAAATAGGTAATTGTGAAACAAGGAAGTGACTGAATGGATCAAAAACACTCATGAGTTATTACGGGATTCTAAGGAAGTCCCTAACCCATCTTGTGGTGGGTGAGGGAGGCTATGGTCGTGATGCCTGATCGCGTAACCCTGACACGGTTCTCAAACACAGCCCTGCTGCTGCTCCACCCCTCTGCTCTGCCATCCATCACTTGCTTGCTTATTCAGTAGATAGCTCTGATTACCAGCACAGAGCAGGCAAAATTAGAAATTTAGGGTTCTTTTTTCCACAGGGCTTCTGTGGTCTTACAGTGGAGACAGTGGGCTTTAGAGTAAATCGGCTTGATTTCAAACCCCAACTCCACCATTTCACAGCTCTGTATATTGGGCAAGTTAACCTCTTTGCTCACCAGTTTCTTATTCTGTGAAATGGGAATCATCATGGCATAGACCACTGGAAGTTGCTGGGATTAAAAAAGATAATCCCTGTAACATTCTTGGAAGATGAAAAGCACAAAATTAAAGTTACTCTTTATCGATGATTGTCCAAAGAGCTCTGGTGACATAGCAGGTATGCAGTGGGTTACTAACTACAAGGTCAGTAGTATGAAACCACGAGCCACTCCTTGGGAGAAAGGCAAGACTTTCTACTCCTGTAAAGAATTCCAATCCCAGAAACTCACAGAGAAGAGCAGTTCTAACTTGTTCTACAGGAATGCTATGAGTTGAAATCAACTTGATGGCAATGAATGTGTCTGTTTAGTTGGTTTGGTTTGGTCTCAGGCATATGTTTTTGTGGGAAGACCTTTTTCTAAAGCATGGCCTCTCATCAGTGCTGGTGCAGCTAATTGGATTAGTCTAACCATGCTCTGAGATACAAAAGGAAGAGATTTAATATCTTGTCCATCATTGAATTTACATTAAAATACTGTTAAAAGTAGAGGTCCTATAAAATCTTAATTGGAACATTAATTTTCAGAGTAATAAATTAACACTTTCTGGTCAGCTGTAATAGCCATTGCAAACAAATAAGAAAAAAATTAAGGAAAAAAAAGAACCACAGCAACAGCAACACCATGGAAACCCCTGAAAATAGAAAATGAAACCTCACTGTTTGGGGATTTTAGCCTTATTTATCAGTTGATATTTTCAGTCAAAAATTGTTTTTCTTCAATTTTGATACCCAAACATTAGTCCAGAGACTATATCTTCTCCCAGGCTTTGTGAAATTCCAAAAGCATGTTTGAGCATAACAATTACCCAGCAAGGAGAAGCTTGGGGATGTTTTAATAACAGTCTTCAAATATATGAGAAGTTATTACACGGAGCATGATGACCAGCTGTTCCCTACTTCCACAGAGGGCCACGAAAAATAAATAGGTTGAAATTTACAGGGGCTGACAATTTGAGGTAGATGCACTGAAGAACTTTGGAGATAAAGTCACTGTGAAAGATCTAGGGGGTGTAAAGCATAGGAAATACAGTATAGCAAAGAGTACTCGACAGGTTCAGGGAACGTAGGCTTTGTAACAACGATAAACCTATGAATGTTTCAAGCTACTGACCCTCTGATATCATTTTCTAATCTTTAAGATCTCCTGTATTGAATGGGTTCAAAGTACAACCAGAATTTCCCTGGGACTCAACACCCTCTCGGCACAAATGAGGTGACTTTAGAGTAGCGGTTCTTAACTGGTGGATTTGATTCCCAGGGGTCATTTGGAAATCTCTCAAAGTATTTTGAGGTGCCATGTGAGGCAGCATGCAACTAGTATCTAATGGTAGAGGCCAGGGATACTGTGAACATTCTGCAGTGAACAATACCCCATAGCAAAGGATTATCAAACATAAGGTGTGAATAGTACTGAGGTGAAGTAACCCTGCTTTATACAAATAACCTAGCCTTTCCTAGTGTGTCTACCCATTGAAAGTGGAGCCCTGGGGGCATAGTGGTTACTAGTTGTATTGCCATCTGCAAGGTTTACAGTTCGAAACCAGCAGCTGCTCCACGGGAGAAAGATGGGGCTTTCTACTTCCATAACAGTGACAGTCTCAGAAACTCAAAGTGTCCTCTACAGTTGCTGTGAATTGACATTGAAATCATTGGCAGTGAGTTTGGTTTTGGCTTGTTACCTATCTATGTATCTCTAGATCCAAGTATTTATTGTTCAGTAATTTGAGAATGTTGTTCCTGGTCTAAATGAGCTAACCCATTAACTGAGAAGCTAGAGGTTTGAATTCACACAGAGGTATCTTGGAAGAAAGGCCCGTCAATCTACTTCCACAAAATCAGCCACTGCAAATCCTAAGGATCACAGTTCTACTGTAACACACCTGCAATGGCCATGAGTTGGGTTTCACTACACAGCATGTTTTGTGGGTAGGGTGTGGGGGTGGGGCTGTATGGCAGCTTTCTCCAACAGAATTTCTAGATATCTGCATCACGGTCATAGTAAGGTGCACTTTCCTCCCTCCTTTGAAGTTCGGCATTGCACGTGACTACTTTAGCCAATGAAATGTGGAGGGAAATGATGTGCATACTTTAAAGCTTGAAGAACCAGCACCACACTCTTGCAGCAGGGTTAGAAGTACAGATCAGGGTCCACATTGAAGACTCTGTGTGCCTAGCTTCCTAAATTACTAGGATGAGCAGTGCCCCCTGCCAATCATGTTGGACAGGAAGATAGAAATAAAAAGTTTCCCCCATCTTAAGGAAGATCCAAAATAGAACTCTTGAAGTAAAAATATGATGTTAGAAGTGCATTATGTTATGAGTTTAAGTGTTAAGTCATACCTCCTTTATTCAAACCTGGTTCACTGGTGGCAGAGTTGAATAACGGGTTCAGTTCTGCACCTCAGGGTTCACAGGCATTGAATGGGGATAGCAGCCTTCCCCTTGCAAGCCAAATGAAAGCACACACTAGGACACTAGTAAGGAGAGTTGCTGACTGATGGCAATACTTCATAAATCCCCAAACCAAATTCACTGCCATGGAGTCGATGCTGACACACAGAGACCCTATATGACGGGTAGAACTGCTCTGTTGGTTTCCGAGGCTAATGATCTTTATGGGAGTGAAAAGTCTCATATTTCTCCCTCGGAACAGCTAATGGTTTCAAACCGCTGACCTTGTTGTTATCAGCCCTGCCTGTAGTCCACTATGCCATCAGGGCTACTCCTACTTTATAAATATTGATTCATTTAATTTGCACAAAAGCTTTGTGTAAGATACGGACTATTTATATTACCATTGCATGCATTACAAAATTGAGGCATTAACTGATCTAAGTCCACAGAACCAGGAATCGACAGAAATAATATTCAAAATCAGGCAGTCTGATTACAGAGTCCATGCCATTCACCACTGCATGGCCATGAGGATGATGGTAACAACAGTGACAATGATGTCTTAGAACTTCTGCCAGGTCCTGGTGGTTCCAGACAAGCATAAGGTCTGTACTCTACCCACTGAGCGGTCACCGTTTACTAGGAGCAATGAGATATAAACTTTGAAAATGCCCAGGCAAGGTAGAATGTGATAACTACCATAAAACAGATAAAGATAAGTGCTTTGACAGTTTTATTAAATCTCCTATTTAACCCTCAGTTAACCTGAAAATTCAATTAACCAGAAGCATTACCCATATGTTCCCATTAATCAAGGATTTATAGTATCAGTTGAACTCATTTAACCTTAATAAGCAGATGATTGCATATGGATTGCAAGAGGATTTAAGAGCACAATAACTTAGAAATCTGTTCCATGGCTGAGTGTTTTCCTGAAAGCCAACAGAACATTGCCGGGCAGGAAGGAGAGACAGAAGAAGACACTGAGTGCTTAGTACAATGCAATAACAAAGGGAAGGAAATACTGGTCCCTGCTCCTTGGCTCCTCTGACTAAATGGGTCGGAGGAGAAGGAAGCAGCCCATTGCACCACTGATGTTAGCTGGGTCCCTCTGTCAGGACTGATGGCTGTGTTTTACTAGCAGATAGTTGAGAGGGCAATAACTGGTGAGACAGGGTGTCCCCATGTCCATACCAACTAATTTTGAGCATGGATGAACAATCACTTCTCAGGTCCAAGCCTGGTAATAGGGATGAAGAAAGAATTCAAACAGCAATAATATATAGGGTATGTACAGAAGAACTACTGAGATCTTACTGTTTCCTGAAGAAAAAGACTTCCTTTTCTTCTCACTTGGCAAAATCCAATTCACCTCTCAAAACTCGACTCAAATCCTCCTCTCAAATTCCCCAGACAGAATAAATTATTTATTTTTCTATGTTCACCTGGGTCCTTGCTTACATCTTCTCTGTATTATTTTTCCTGTTGCAATTTGTAAAACAGGTTTTTCTAGAACAGGAGTTTTGTTGTTTATTTTTTTTCCAAAACCGTTTTATTGGGAGTTACTACAGATATCATATCACTCCATAGTTCAGGCACATCAAGCAGTATTATACAATTGCTACCACAATCAATTTCAAAACATTCTTTTCTCTTTTGAATTCCTTAACATCAGCTCCCTTTTAATCCGCCCCCCTCCCCAACACCTGTGCCCCTCACAAAGCCTACTCGACTTGCTGTTCCCATAGGTCCATCCATCCTGGGTTCCATATACTGAGAAGCAGAAGAAAAACAAGCAAACAAACAAATACCCAAGAGGATCACCCACAATGTATTTTGGATAGTGATAGAAAGTTTCATGAAGACCAACATATACTCCCAGATGCAAAGGTCTCTAGATGCAAAGTGTATCTTTCCCAGGATATGATGTCCTTTTTCTTGCTTTATAAGCCATGTGTGAAGGCTTATGACTCAGGGGCACTCAATAAGCCTCTACCTCATTGTGGACATTCATTTTGTGGTGTTTCATCCTCAGTCTTCTTTAATAATGAAATAAAGAGACTGTGGCCCAAGATAGGATGCCAGAATGTCCAAGCAGGTAAATGAAGCTTTGGTTAGAGGTGGGAGTGGAAGAAGTGCAATGCAAGAATTTAAATTTCACTTAAGAAAAAGATCAGTCCTATTGACATGTGGTCATAAAGTAGCAAAGGTTCATGGAATTGAGCCAAGTTCTCATAATTTTAGAGTAGACCAAGTCATGTCAATGATGGAGTCAAAGTCTACTGTGGAACGATGTTCTCTTAATGCCATTCAGTGGAAATCTGTCTTCCGTGCTCTTATTGCTCTCTTGTGACATTGTGTGCCTCCACTTTACCTTCCATTGTAATTGCTACGGCCATGATCCGTGTCACCAAGATGGTTGTGATCATTTTTCTTAGCCAAGATCAAAGCTTGACTAGCATCTGTTGAACTGATTTGAAAAAGTGACCTTATCAGTAATTTTGCCCTAAGGACTTCCATGAGAGCTTAATTAGACCTATCTGCCCTTAAAATTGCTGCCATCTGAGTCAATTCCGTCTGCTCTTACTAAAGAGAAATGAAGCAACTCTTTCTGAGCAAACGTGAACTGTCCCCTCATTAGAATCAATGGTTGTTGTTAACTGTGGTCATCTCCTTGAGCTCAGCAGTCCCTGAAAGCACTGCAGCCAGAAATACTTAGAGACGCGAAAGTCCCAAAATTATTATTAGCAAAGCTTGGGACACACCTCCACCTATGGATCTGAATCATTCCCTCCTAAACGAATTACAGCCAAATTCTGCTGTGAACATGTGGTCTGAGAGGACCACTGAACAAATGAATTCTTGGACTGATGTTGCCCTACTGAGATTTGTAACAAGGGTGTACTGACCATTACAGATGAGACTTGACGCCAATCCATCTTTCTTTTCCAGTGTCCCTGTTAACAGATGCATGTTCCTGACTTGAACCAGCCTAATTAGAATTGTTTCTACTTCCTGCAGTACCATCTTCACCTTCTCATTAAAAGTCCCTTCATTAACAAGGGTCTATTTCAAACTGTTAAGCACTTAGCAGTGTAATTGATACTCCAGTTTGGAGATAATCAATTTCACATAATATTTTCAGGCAGTGCAAAGTTGAACTGCAAACACATTGTGAACAGTAAGACTTAGCGTGAAAGGGGAGAGATAAAGAAATAACAAATTCTTTTCTTATTTATTTTCCCTTTCTGTGTATAACTTTACATGTTACATGTTTTACAACACCCAGCTGTTTGTGTTGGAAACCAAAACAAAACAAAAAAATAATTGGGCTAGCACTGCCCTGTAGGTTGCCCTAGAAATAAAGTCTGCTAGTTCTTAAAGGGGATGACACAAAAATTCACTGGGAGATTAAGATATTCATCCTCTATTCAACAAATATTTTGTACGATACCACTATGAGTCAGCATCAAGTCTATGGCGGTGAGTTTGAGTTTGGATGTAAAAGAGGAAGTCAAAAGAAGAGGCTATTGCTCTTATTCAGTCAAAAACCAAGCCCAAATCATAGCCCCTTCTGACTCTTAGCAGCCCTATAAAACAGAGTAGAACTGCCCCCTTTGAGTTTCCAGGACTGTAACTCTTTATGGTAAATGTGTGTTAAGTTAATAAATACTGACTAATTAAAATATAGAGAGAAATAAAAGAAACATCAATATTAGTATATAAATCAAGATGAAATTACATGATAAAATACTGAAGATGGTTGCCTCGCCAAAGTAGTAATTAATGAGTTATCAAACAAAGAATAGATGTCATACTCTCATAGCAGTCAGTTATTTTCATTAAGGGATGATAAAATTTTACCAGAATAAACCATTTCATGAATTGAATTTTGGCTTCCTCAAAAGAAATGTCAACTTAGAAGGGACATGATACCCAGTGAATTGGCAATTATGATATGGTGTAATTTTTAAATGTTGTAATAATGTAGTAATGGGATCCCCATAATGGGATCTGGTGACATTAGTCAGTCAGTTGCTAGGGGATGAGAGTGGGTTGTTGTTGTCAGGTACCATTGGGTTGATTCTGACCCATAGTAACCCTAGGCTCAGCAGGATGAAACAGTGATTATTTATTCTTTCCATTTTCTTTTGACGCTTCCTGCATCAATCAATATTTTTGCCCATAGAATCTTTCAGTTTTGTATCTCAAGAATTGAATTTTTTTCTTGCGTTTTTTCATTGTAAGATATGCTGACCATGTTCTTCCTTTTTTACTAAATTGAGGTATTTGCACATCAAATAGCATTTCACTTTGTCTTCTCAAGCTGATCCTTGAAATTTTATGGTCAGCTCTTTCACATGATAATTTCTTCCATCTGTCTTAGCTACTCTCAATGAAGAGTAAGTTTCAAAAGCTCTTCTGACATCCATTTTGGTCTTTTCATTCTTTCTTATCTTTTAAATAACTGGTTGCTTTCTTCCTGTCTGATGTTCTTGATCTCCCACGGCTCAAGTCTTCTGTCATTAATGTTCAATGTTATCAAATTTGTTTTTGAGATGTTCTGGAAATTAAGGTGGTATAGACTCAAGGTCACATTTGGCTCTTGTGGACTTGTTTTAATTTTTTCTGCTTCAACTTTAACTTACATATGAGCAATTTGTATTGCTGGTCCCTGACCTATTTTAGCTGCTATTGAGCTTCGTCACCCTCTCCTCCCACAGATGGAGTCAGTTTGATTTCTGTGCGCTCAATCTTGAGAAGTCCAAGTGTATAGATGATGTTTGTGTTGTTGAAAAGAGTATTTACTATGAAGTCATTAATCTGGCAAATCCTATCATATTTTTCAACTATTGTTCCTTCTTGTTTCTAGATTTTGCATTTCAAGTGCAAATAATTATCAATACATCTTGATCTCATGTTTGATCAATTTTCGACAGAAGGCATTGATAGAATCCCATTGTTGCAGCCACTGTGTCAATCCATTTTGCCAATAAAGGGCTTCCTCTTTTTTGTTGCCCCTCTACTTTACCAAACACAGTGTCCTTCTGCAGGGACTGGTCTCTCCTGAAAACATATCCAAAGAGCCTGAGACAAAGT
Source organism: Echinops telfairi (assembly GCF_000313985.2). NCBI lineage: Eukaryota > Metazoa > Chordata > Mammalia > Afrosoricida > Tenrecidae > Echinops > Echinops telfairi. The sequence continues at coordinate 76,451,934 of NW_022111372.1, forward strand.
CTCTCCATTCCTTGACTCTAAAGAGCATTCTGGCTGTACTTCCAAGAAAGATTTGTTGGTTCATTTCACAGTCTGTGGTACTTTCAATGTTCATCCCAGCACCTAACTTAAATACATTTATTTTTCCTTCAGTTTTTCCTATTCAATGTCCAATTTGCACATGCATATGAAGTTATTGAAAATATCAGGCTCACAGTCCTCAGAGTAACGTCCTTGCTTTTCAACACTTTAAAGTGTTCTTATGCAGCAGATTTACATTATGCAATGTGTCATTTTATCTATTGACTGACTATGCTTCCATGAGCATTGATTGTGGATCTAAACAAGACAAAAATCCTTGACAACTTTGAACTTTTCTCCATATATCATTACATTACCTATTGGGGCAATTGTGAAGATTTCGGTTTTCTTTACATTGAGTTGTTATCCATACTGAAGGCTACCATCCTTGATCTTCATCAGCGAGTGCTTCGATTTCTCCTCATTTTTACCAAGCAAGACTGTGGTTGCCTTCTTATTGTAGATTATTCAGTATCTCTGCTGATACACTCAGCACAGAGATTAAATAAGTACGATGAGAGACTATGACCTTGACACACACCTTTTCTGATTTTAAAGCATGCGGTATTCCTTTGTTCTGTTTCACAACTGCTTCTTGATTCCTCTACAGGTTTCACATGGGCACAATGAAGTATTCTGGAATTCTCGTTCTTCTCAAAGCTATCCATAGTTATGATCCACATACTCAAATGCCTTAGCATAATCGTAAAACATAAAAAAAACATCTTTTTGTGGGGGGTGGTATTCTTTGCTTTTTGCAAAGATCCACCTGACATTAGCAGTCATATCCCTTCTTCCACATTTTCTTCTGAATCTGATTTGAACCTCTGGAATGTGTTTGGTAATGTACTGCTGCAAACGTTGTTGGATAGAATCCTTCAATTTCTTCATCACTAGTTTTTGTGGCTGGTGTATAAATTTGAATAATCATTGTGTTTATTAGATTTCCTTGAATATTGAGAGATATAATCCTATGACAGAAAGCATTGTGTACTTTGAGATAGATCTTGAAATATTCATTTTGACAATTAATACTATGCTGTTCCTATTGTTTGCATCAATCCTGGAAGAGTAAACCGTATGATTTTCTGATCCTCTGCAAAAATTTACTCAAATGTGATATTAATAATATTGTTCTATAATTTTAACGAAGTCATTTTTCTTTGGAATTAGTAAAAGTATGGATTTTTTCCAGTTAGTTGGCTAATTAACTGTCTTCCAAATTTCCTGGCACCGATGAGTAAGTGCTTCCAGTGCTTCATGAGCTTGTTGAAATATTTCAAATGGTATTCCATCAATTCCTGGTGCCTTTTTTCTGGTTAATGCTTTCAGTGCAGCGTGAACTTCCTTCAACTTGGGTTCTGAGTCATATGCTACTTCTTAAAATTATTGACTGTCATGATGATGGGGAAATAGATCTATGTGCATATATTTATAGGTTTAGCATTAAGGTAGGAGATGGACATTGGGCTTCTACTCAAGTATTCCCTCAATACAAGACACTTTGTTCTATTAGACTGGCATTCCATGATGCTCACATTCCTGACATGATTGCTGAAGACAAAGCGGGTGCATAAGCAAATGTGGTGAAGAAAGCTGATAGTGTCCAGCTATCAAAAGATATAGCATCTGGGCCTTAAAGGATTGAAGGTAAACAAGCAGCCATCTAGCTGAAGAAACAACAAAGCCCATATGGAAGAAGCACACCAGCCTGTGTGATCATGAGGTATCGAAGGGATCAGGTATCAGGCATCAAAGAACAAAAAAATCATATCATTGTGAATTAGGGGGAGTGCAGATTGGGGTCCTAAAGCCCATCTGTAGGCAAATGGACATCCCCTTACAGAAGGGTTACTGGGAGGAGACGAGCCAGTCAGGCTGAAGTATAGCAATGATGAAATATACAACTTTCCACTAGTTCTTTAATGCTCCTCCCCACGCCCTGCCCCAACTATCATGATCCCAATTCTACCTTACAAATCTGGCTAGACCAGAGGATGTACACTGGTACAGATCGGAGCTGGAAACAAAAGGGAATCCACGACAGATAAACCCTTCAGGACCAATAAAGAGAGTAGTGACCAGGAGGGGAGGGGAAGGTGGTGTAGAAAAGGATCACAAGGACGTACATATAACCCTCCTCCATGGGGGACGGACAACAGAAAAGAGGGTGAAGGGACACGTCAGACAGTGTAAGACATGACAAAATAGTAATAATTTATAAATTGTCAAGGGCTCATGAGGGAGGGTGGTGGCGGGAAGGGAGGGGTAAAATGAGGAGCTGATACCGAAAGCTCAAGTAGAAAGGAAATAATTTGAGAACGATGATGGCAACAAATTACAAATGTACCTGACACAACGGATATATGTATGGATTGTGATTAGAGTTGTACGAGCCCCCAATAAAATGATTTTAAAAAGAAAAGGATAAAAAGACTGTTGCCTAATTTTTTTGATACAGTGTTTATTTCTTTCCATCTTGTATGACATCTTTGATTTCTTTTCATCTTCTTTGGATGCTTCCTGCATCGTTCAATATTTTGCCCATAGAATCTGTCAATATTTCAACTCCAAGCTCAGATTTTTTTCTGGAGCTCTTGCAGTTTAAGATATGCTGGGCTTGTTCCTACTTTCCGGTTCTTTAGCTTTGTCTTTGCTCATTTCATTACGGTAGCTTACTTGGTCTTCTCAAGCAGACCTTTGAAGTTTTCTGCTCAGCTCTTTGATTTCATTATTTCTTCCACTCTCCTTAGCTACTCCACAGGTAGGGGCAAACTCCAGCTTTTCTGACAACCATTTTGATCTTTTATTTCTTTCCTGTCTTTTTAATTACCTTAGAACATTTCTATCATTTTTACAGTTCTATATGGACAAGTCCATATTTTTCAACTGTTCGTCCTCGTTGTTTGCCGCTTTCACATTCCAATTGTCAATAATGATCAAGGCATCTTGGCTACATATTTGATCAACTTCAATCTGTAGACATTAGTAGAATTCTTGAATTTCTTCATCACTAACTTTAGTGTCTGATACATTTTTAAAACTTTCTACAGTTTTAAATTAGTTTTATTGGCATATAATTAATATATCATACAATGTAATAGCTTAATCCTATTAGGAAGCGTTGTACAATCAGCATCACAATCAATTTTAAAACATTTTCTTATTTCTCCTACTCATTGTTCTAGCTCCCCATTTCTCCCCCCAAACTGCCCTACCATGCCCGTGGGTAATTATTAATCCTGTTCCATCTCTATAGCTTAACCTATACTGGATTTCATAGGCAGAGAATCACACAAGACAAAACAGAAAACAAAGAACAAAAGTAATAACAACAATGACAAAATAAAATATAGAAAAATCTCAATGAAAAAGAAAGCAGAAAACATTGCAACCTGAAGCAACTTTAAAATTGGTAAAAGGAGATAAAATGATAGTGTTACATTTTAACCCACCTGAACCTGCCATGATGTTTTCTGTCTGATAGGCTAGTCACATCTCTGGACCATGGCAAAAAGAGAGTCACCTGAGGCCGTATCCATGAGGGCGATGACCCAAGATGCCCGCAGACCCTAATCTGCCTTTGTCTCGGTGTTTATCCTCATAGTAGTAGACTCATACGATATCTGCCCTTTTGTGACTGACTAACTTCACCCGGCATAATGCTTCATCGGTCCATCCATGTCATGAGGTATTTCATCACTGTCTTTTAGGTATGCATAATATTCCACTGTGTATGTGTACCATCCTTTTTGTATTCGTTCTTCTAATGGTAGGTGTTTGGGTTGTTTCCAGCTTCTAGCTATTGTGACTTGCGCTGCAATAAACATGAGAGAACATGCCACACCTCTGTTTCTCATCTGTCTCCTACTTCTCTAGGGTATGTGCCCAGCAAAGGTACTGCTGGGTCATATGGTATTTCCCTTGCCAGTTGTTTTTGATAGCACCATATCACAGTCTACAGTAGTTATACATGTTTTTGAGACCGCCAGTAACACATAAACGCAAGTTGAACTTATTGCCGAGTCAATTCTGACTCATAGTGACCCAGTGGGAGAGGGTAGTACTGCCCCTGGGGGTTTCTGAGACTGTCACTCTTTACTGAAGTAGAAAGTCCCATCTTTCTCTCACAGAGCAGCTGGTGGTTTCGAAGTGCAATTCCTTACAATTAGGGAGACCTTACAATTAACATCCTAATGAGTAACTCACAATGCCACCAGGGCTCTTTTCTATAGTTCATAAGAGTTCCAATATATGCACGCTCTCCATGTCTCTCCTCTCTTCTTACGATGATATCTCACCACTGGCTTGATTTACATCTCCTAGATCGCTAGTGATTGTGAACATATGCTCGTGTGCTTTCAGGCATTTGAAAAACTCAGTTGCATTCTATGTTCATGTCTTTGATCACCTTTAATTGGATTACTTGTTTTCTTCTTATTGAGGTATTGTAGAATTCTATAGATTTTAGTAAATAATCTCGTCCATTGTGTCATTGCTAAAGATTTTCTCCCAGTTAGAATGTTCTAATTTTACTCTATTGATGAGGCCATTTGATGTCAGTGTCTTATTTTTGATAGATGCTAGTCAACTACTTTGTTTTCCCACTGTGTGTGTGCTTCCTATATCATATTTAGGAGTGTGCGCATGAACCCTGTCATAGGGTCCTTAAATTCATCCCAATTTTCCCATTGATGAGGCTAATACATCTGGGGTTCACATTTAGGGCTCTAATCCATCCTGAATTCATTTTTGTGCTTGGACTGAAGTATAAGCCCTGTTTCATTTGTCTGAAGATGAAGATCCAAATTTTCCAGCATCATTTGTTGAAGAAGGTTTCCCTTTCACATTTAACGTTTCTTGATCTTTTGGAGGAAATCTGTTGTCTGTAGGTAGATACTTTTATCTCTGTGGTTTCTGTTCTGTTCCATTGGTCTCTGTATCTATCACGGTACCACTAGCATGCTGTTTTGACCATTGTGGCTCTGTAATAGACAGAGGACGAATAGTGCAAAGCCTCATATTTTATTATTCTTTTTGAAGAGTTATTGCCTTAACCTGTGTCTCTTCCCTCTCCATATGAAGTTGTTAATTAGTTCTTCCATTTCTTTAACAAATGATGTTGGAATTTCTATTGGAATGGTGTTGTGTTTGCTGATTACTGTAAGTTATATTGACATTTTCACATTTTCTCCCTTTCCATGAACAATGGTTATTTTTCCATTTGTGTATCTCTCTTCTAGTTTCTTATAATGATATCTGTAGTTGCCTTTGTATGAATCTTTTGTTTCTTTGCTTAGATTTATTCATAAGTATTGCAATTTTTGTGGGTTGATTATAAGCTGTATTGTTTTCTTGTCTTTTTCAGAGCTCTCTTTTTTGGTGTATAGGAATCCAATTGATTTCTGCTTGTTAATCTTGTATCCTGCTAATTTACTATATGCCTCAAATGTTATTAACGGTCTTTCAGTGGAGTCCTTGGGACTCTGAGTATATAAAATTGTATCATCTGCAAATAGCAATCATTTCACTTCTTCTTTGCCCCGTTGTATTCCCATGATTTCTTTCTGTTGCCTACTGGTTTGGCTGGATCTTGAGACATAATGTTGAGCAAAAATGGTGATAGGAAGCATGTTTGTAAAGTTCCCATTGTACTTAGCTTTACATTGATTTTCTCTCTTCTTGGGAGTGTAGGATATCCCTCCTCGTGGTTTCTCTTTGGTAGTAGCTGAGTTGATCCTTCTGTGCTTGTTATTTGGTGGTCAAAATATTCCCCTCCACAGTCCATAACTTATTAAAATGTAAACTTATAAAAGTTGTATTTATTGGATTTCTAGGTATGTGTGCAGATATTATTGTTATGTTTTTGGAATGGTTTTCCCCAGTTCTTGCTTCTCAACTCTGAAAAAACTCACGTGGCTGAAGCACTTTTGTAAGTCCAAGTGTCTTTTAAGAGGGAAAGGGATGTTTCAGGTAATACAGTCTCAGATAGTACATCTTACGCTAGAAAGCGTAGTTCAATGCCCCTTGGCAGGGGCTGCAGTAGAGTTCCCGACCAAAGATGGGTGCTTTGGAGGAGCACAAAAAACATGTGGAAAATGGTCTTAAGAGGAGGCCTAGGAGTCAAAAGAGGAGCACTGGAAAAAGGAGAGAGCGAGCGAGAGAGCGCGCGAGACAGAGCTGAAAGAGGAAGAGAGCTAACTCCGGAACAGAAAAGGGGGAGCAGGGGCACATGGGAAAGAGATCCCTCCCTCTGAACTGAGAGAGACCTGCCCTCAGTCTCTGCTTTTTATCCCCTCTCATCCCACTTGAGGGTGGGGTATGGTTGAGGGTATTGACCCTTCTTGGTGGCTGAGTTTAGGCACATGTATGACAAAGTGTTGCTGGTGTCTAATGTGCATGCCCATGTTGACCTTCACCTTCACCTGTGCTAGGTGACCTTGGTCTGCACATGCCCAGCTTTGGATTGTACCCATAGGTTTCTAATGTGTGCCTGATTTCTTTCAAGCTCCTTTATTGTAGCATGACCAGATAATTTTTGTTTAGTATAGGCCTTCAGTGGAGACAACCCCCTTTATCCCTAATCTTCCTACTTGTCATTATCATATCAAAAATAACATTGTAATTTAAGGTAGATTTGGGAATATTCTTTTTGATGATGAATATAATGCCATTTCTCTTGAATTTATCATTTCTAGCATAGTAAACCATTTGATTCAAAATGGCCAATACAAACCCATTTCAGTTCACTAATGCTTAAGAAATCACTATGCATTCCATTTAAGTTTTGATGGCTTATAACTTTATTAAATTCATAATTCATACACTCTGTTTTATGACCATTAATACATGTTTTAATATTTTTATTCTCCCTTTGAATCATGCCCCATTAGTAAAGGAAGGTCCTGAAATCTTCACTCCATCGAGATTCTTATTTTATTTTTTATTAATCATTTTATTGGGGGCTCTTACAACAATCCATACATCCAACATCCAATGTATCATGCACATTAGTACATATGTTGCCATCATCCTTTTCAAAACCTTTTCTTCCTACTTGAGCCCTTAGTATCAGCTTCTCTTTTTTTTCTCCTCCCTCCTTCACCCCTAATGAAACCTTGATAAATTATAAATTATAAATTATTATTATTCTCATATCTTACACAGTCTAGTGTCTCCCTACACCCAGGTTTCTGTTGTTTGTCACCCTGGTGGAGGGTTATACATTGATCATTGTGATTGGTTCCTCCTCTTCTTCCCCCATCTTCCCCCTACCCTTATGGTATCACTATTTCCATTATCGTTCCTGGGGTCCTATCTGTCCTGAGTTCAATGTGTCAAGAGCTCTTGATTGTAACAGTGTACATACTCTGGTCTAGCCGGATTTGTAAAGTAGAACTGGGGGCATGATATTGGGGTGGGGTGTGGGGGAGGCATTTAAGAACTAGAAGAAAGTTGTATGTTTCATCGTTGCTATACTGCACCCTGACTGGCTAGTTCCTTCCTTGTGACCCTTCTGTGAGGGGATGTCCAATTGTCTACAGATGGCCTTTGGATGTCCACTCCACCTGTGCCCCACCTTTACTCATTCATACAGATATGATTGTTTTCTTTTGGACCTTCTGATGTCTGATATCCAATTCTGTTGATACCTCATGATCACATAGGATGGTGGGCTTCTTCCATGTGAGCTTTGTTGCTTCTCAGTTAGATGGCCACTTGTTTACCGCAGACACTGTATCTTTTAATAGCTGGGCACCATCAACTTTCTTCATCACATTTGCTTATGCACCCATTTTGTCTTTAGCAATCATGTTGGGATGGTGAGCATCATGGAATGCCAGATTATTAGAACAAAGTGTTCTTGCATTGAGGGAGTACCTGAGTAGAGGTCCAATGCCCATCTTTAATATATAAATATATGTACATAGATCTCTTTCCCTATCATTTATATTTATTTATATATGTACATGCCTGTATTTATACCTCTATAATTGTCATTTACCTCCTAGTTCTTTCTCCTTTTTCCTTTTCCTTTCCTCTTGTCCCACTATCATGGTTGATGTTCATTCAGCTTTCAGTAATTCCTTCTGCTGCATTGCATAGGATGCCATCAGACATTCTATGACCTCCTCGCCAATGCTTTTAGATCAGTGTTCTTCCCCTGTCCCTGGGTTTGTTGGTTCCCCTTTCTTCCCCCCTCCCCCCCTCTCCTGTCCCCCCAGGGAGGATTGTTTTCTCCTCAGGATTATTTATCCTCCATATATATATTGATTGATCTTTGTGATTGTTTCCCTGCCCTCGAAGTCTATTTTTGGGATTTCTTAGGGCCCTTATTGCTTTGTTCTCCTTGTTGCTCCATTGTACTCTGTTCGTGTGTCAACCCAGTGTGTGTGGGGTCAGATCCAGCACAGTTCCCATACTGTGTGTCCAGTGTAGTCCACATAGTGCTATGTGTCAGTGAGAGGATGCTGTGCTTGTATTGGGGCCAGCCTATAGTTCTTTCTGTGCATTGGCTGCTCCAAGCAGGAATATCATCCTCAGGGTTTGGTGGGCCAGGATGTGATTCCCTCTCTCTCTCTTTCTCCATCCCTCTTAGTTTTCTCCCCTGCATTCTAAGCAGACCTACCTCTCGAGCTGTATCCTCAGGGCTGTCCTCTGGAGTGCATTCTTCTAGGGAGGGGGTCCATCCACCCACATTATTATGGTTGAATCTACTTTAAGAATATAGCTTTTCCTTAGTCATATTTTGAGTCTTTTCCAATCTGAGGCCCTCATTGCCCAGCACTATATCAGACAATGTTTCGGAGCTATTCATAAGGTTTTCAGTGGCTAATCCCTCAGACATTAACAGCTTACTCCTTCATTGTAGTCTTTCCTTAGTCTGGAAGCGCCACTAAAACTTGTTCACCTTGAGGGGTACGGTTGGTATTTGAAATACTGGTGGCATAGATTCTAGCATCACGTCATATGAAAGCCAGAAAAGTATGATAAACTGACAGGCAAATAATGTTATGTCATAGTGTGGAACTACAAGTCTCATAATGTAATAAAATCAATGTTCTAATTGAACTATATGTTGGATACTATCCCAGTTCAAAGGCCAACTGACATATGTACCTGTATTTATAACTTGATAAAAATCATTGAGAAATTCATATGAGAATTCAACTGCTAAATAATAGCTAAGTTACTCTTGTAGAACAAGTTGGGAAAATTTGATCTACTAGATATCAAGACTCATGATAAAGCATCAGTACAGACCATCTCTGTACTGAACAAGATCAGTCTTTAACTATGCCACTAAGCAATTTATAAGTAAGTTGACCAGGAGCAATCTGTTCATAGTTAATCTTACTTTAATGAAAGAAAGTTGCCCTGGTGTTTCTATTGGATAAGCATTCGGCTGCTAACCATAGCTGAGTTTCAGAGTGTGGACAGGCCAAGCCCTCCAGTCCCTCTGAGGGAGAAAGGTGAGGCTGTTGGCTCTTGTAAATATTTGCAGTCTCAGAAACCCAAAGGAGCAGTTATCCTCTGTCAATTAGGGTCACTATGAGTCAGAATTACTTCAATTGCAATGGGTTTGGTGGGATAGCATAAGACAGGCTCAAAGTCTTTGCAATTATTTAAAAGATGCATGCGCAGCAAGTGAAGATCAATGTGTTGAAGAATGTCCTGTGAATAGCACTTAGTTCAATCATTTTAAAGGCAGCAGTTAGGAGTGTTCCTCAAGTATGACATTAAAAAATGTGTTGCTTAAAAGCTTGAAGGTAAACAAGTGGCCATCTAGCTCAGAAGCAACAAAGCCCACATGGAACAACATATCAACCTGTGTGATCACAGGGTGTCGAACGGATCACTGAAGACAAATGGGTGCATAAGCAAATGTGGCGAAGAAAGCTGATGGTGCCCGGCTATCAAAAAGTATAGCGTCTGGGGTCTTAAAGGCTTGAAGGTAATCAAGCGGCCATCAAGCTCAGAAGCAACAAAGCCCACATGGAAGAAGCACACCAGCCTATGCAACCACGAGGTGTCGAAGGGATCAGGTGTAAGGCATCATCAGAACAAAAAATCTTACCATAGTGAATGATGGGGGGAGTGCGGAGTGGAGATCCAAAGCCCATTAGTAGGCCACTGGAGATCCCCTTGCAGAGGGGTCTCGGGGAGGAGATGAGCCAGTCAGGGTGCGATGTAACAATGATGAGAAATACAACTTTCCTCTAGTTCCTAAATGTTTCCTCCCCGCTCCCACTACCATGACTTGAATTCGATCTTGCAAGTCTGGCTAGACCAGAGGAGATACACTGGTACAGATAGGAACTGAAAATACAGGGAATCCAGGATGGATGAGCCCTATAGGACCAGTGGTGTGAGTGGCAAAACAGGGAGGGTAAAGGGAGAATGGGTAGGAAAGAGGGAACCGATTACATGGAACTGTGTGTGACCTCCTCCCTGGGGGACAGACAACCAAAAAGTGGATGAAGGGAGATGTCGGACAGGGAAAGATATGACAAAATACCCATTTATAAACTATCAAGGGCTCATGCGGGAGGGGGGAGCGGGGAGGGAGGGGAAAAATGAGGACCTAATGTCAGGGGTTTAAATGGAGAGAAAATGTTTTGAGAAACGATGTACAAATGCGCTTTACACAATTGATGTGTGTATGGATTGTGATAAGAGTTGTAAGAGCCCCTAATAAAATGTTAAATAAATAAATAAGTAAAAAAAAGAGAATTCTAAAAAAAAAAATGTGTTGAAAATCTGTAATTATAAAACTAGCTTTCTTAAAAATAAAGAAATGGCTATTTTGTTCTGTTCATAGTAGGAGACCTATTTGGACATGCTTCAAATTATACTCTGAGCCCTCTTTTTCCAGACACTGAGAGTGTGGGTGGCTATATGTTATAAAGTAGGTTTCAGAAATGAAAGATGGGGGAAGTGGCATGATTCCAATAGGGCAATGGTGGTCTGTCACAGTCAGCCATAGTTTTCCTGTAGGTAAGTATGCAAAAGTTAAAAAAAGGGGTCTCTTGTAAGTTATGTACAGCCGTTTACATACCAGGGTTTTTGTTTTCACATGACATTAAAAATATCCCATACAGCTGATTTTTGTCAAGTACTTGTTGCTCCAATTCATGTAGGAATAGAGAAGTTACTGGAAGGGTGAGCTCTTCTGTAGGATTATGATTCTGGATTCCATTTCCTGAACAAACCGTAACTATACAAATTCATCCCAGCCATGTTGATGTTGTGCTGCATTTCATGTCTTCCCAGATCTGAAGATCCTTGTAAGTCCCCAAACAATGCACCATATAGAATTCATAACTATAGACTGGCTAATATTTTAAAAGCATGTCAACAGTGTATGGATAGGCAAACAGAAAAAAAATCTCAGAAACAAACTCATACTTAAAAAGAAATTTCATTTATTATACAGTTTTCACTATAGTGCTTTTTCAATAAATGGTGCTGAGCCAACAGAACGCCTATATGACAAGTAATGAGACGTGAGCCTACCTCACTCATACCAGAAACAGTGTGTTCTAAATATATGACACCATGCAATAAAGCTTCTATAAGATAAGATGGAAATATATCTCAATTCAAGGAAAGATATCTTAAACATATCCCAAAGTTTAGCCATCAAGAAAAAGATTCATAAATTGAACAAAATTAAAATGAGGATTTTTGCTAGTCAAAAGTCACCATTAAGAGATTTAAAATTTATAATCAAAGAAGACTTTTTTACACTTAAGTTTACAAGAATCTTGACTAAGAATTGGACAGTGAAAGAAGTTCTAATAGCCAAGAAAAGAAGAAACCACCCTCGGTCTTAATAGTTATTGGGGAAACTAAACCTACAATGAGAAGCCACTATACTCTCCCAGAATGGCTAAAAACAGACTCTCTGTACCATGTGTTGGAGATAATATGGGCCAAGGGGACTCTCATGCACCAATGGCAGGAATGCAAATTAGTAAAAGCATTTGGGGAAAATATTATAGTATCTGCTAAACCTAACTATACACTTGCTTAGTGACCTCACATTTCTATTATTTCACCCTATAAATTATTCAACATAAATATATGTCCACCAAAAAACATAGAAAAACAATCATAGCAGCATTGTACATATGTATAATAGTCCAAACCTAGAAGTAACCCCACATCATGATAAATGGAGAAAATATTGATATTGTCAAGGATTTAACTTTGCTTGCATTCACAAGCGACCTCATGAGAGCATCAGGCCAGAAATCAAACCCTACATTACATTTGGCAAATCTGACAAAGAGCAGAACATCTAACAGAACAAAGGTGTCACTTGAGGAAGAAGGTACATCTGACCCTAACTTTTGATTTTCCCAATGGCCTCACATACATGTGAAAGTTGGACACTGAATATAGAAAATCAAGGAAGAATTGATGCATTTGGATTATGGTGTTGGTGAAGAAAATTGAAAGTACTGTGGACTACCAGAAGAATCAGTCTCTCTTGGACAAAGTACAACCAGAATGTTCCTGAGAAACAAGGATGTTGAGATTTGTCTCATATATTTTGGACATGTTATGAGGAGAGGCCACTACCTTGAAAAACAGCATCCTTGGTGAAGGGGGCTGGGGGGCAGGGAGAGGAAGACTCTTGAAGACATGGCTTGACGGTGAGGCTGGCCCAGGACTTGGCAGTGCTTTGTTCTGTTGTACCCAGAGTCACTATGAGTTGGAACTAACTCGAAGGCACCTAACAACAATACCACATGTAACCCAAATATCCATCGCCAGTAGAATGTTTAATGACATCATGCCATATCCAAACAATAGAATGCTGCACAACCTAAAGACAAATGTCCCATGGGTCTCAAAATCTTCATGACAAGCAAAAGAAGCAACATGTTATTCGATTTAAATAAAGTTCAAGTATAGATCAGATTAGCTGACATTTCACCCACTCGATGCCTAGTCTTGAGTCTGATTCATAATGGCCTAATAGGGCAGAATAACACCCCCCCTTTGGATTTCTGAGGCTGTGGATGTTTATGGATGCAGAAAGCCGTATCTTTCTCCCAGGGAGTGACTGGTGGGTTTAACTAGTTGACATTTGGTTAGTAACCATTACCACTGATTGCCTACAATGTATCAGAAAGTACAATTAAGACTTTTGTATTAATTAATTCACTTAATCTTATAAAATCCAAGGAGGTGCAGCCTATTATTATTTGAAATTAGAATATGAAACAGTGGTTCTCAACTCTGGATGTCCATTAGGCCACAAGGAGGGGATTGAAAAATTACCCCAGACCAATTAATTCAGAATCTCTGAAAGCAAGAGCGAAAGTTCATTATTTTCAAGTTTGAGAATGATTGAAATAGAGGCAGAGGAAGATTTTAGAATGTGTCCATTTGTACACGGCTTAAATTGGAGTTTAAATTCAGGCAGTCTGATTCCAAGGCTCGTGTTCTTAGACACTGCACTAGATTGGTTTTTGGATAAATGAGAGATCCATCTCTCAAGAAGTTCATAATTTAATGGCAAGAATGAAGCGAAAGATGTTCAGGGAACCATTTTCTTAGAATAATTCGAGCTCAGAGGTGAGCATTGGGGTGAGGAAAGGAACAAATTGGATGTGAGGCTAAAGTGAAGCTACTAGAGGGATTCCAAAAATATTTGGGAGAAATAAAACCCACTCTCTTTTAATTCCACTTTTCCATTAACTTTTTGAGGCCCTCACATAAATTGGGAATAAAGGGTGGGCCCTCCATGTCAAGTATCCAGGGCTTTATTCTTCTGGCAATAGGGAATGCTATGTTCTCAGCGCAGAATATTGTGTGAAGAGGGGCAAGGCAAGGGGCTGCTGAGTCCCTTAAAACTACTACAATCATCTATGAAAGGATCAGAGAGGGCCTGAACCAAGTCAGTGCACTAGTAATTATTAAGCAGAAGTATTCGCAGAAATACTTAAAAGGTAAGATTGACATGGGATGATTAGGGGTGAAATTTATGTTGGCATGCAAGCTAGAGGTGGAGGATACCATTCACCGGTGGCAAGAAGACAGCAGGAAAGGACTTTGAAGGTAGGATAATGAGATTCATTTGACCTGAGTTGGAAGTTTGACCACTTCTTTTTAGCACAATGACTTTATTTCTTACATCTTCTGGTGCTTTCTATATCATTCAGTTCTTCATGTTAAGTACTGTGACTTGATGTTTGATTTTTCTCTTCGCTTCTTTCAGCGTGGAAATGCTGACCCTGCTCTTCCTTTTGATTTTCAAACTCCAAATCTGCACATCTTGTCACAACCATTTACCTTGTCTTCTCAAACATCCACATTTATTTGAAGAACAGATTTCAGAGCATCTTCTGACATTCATTTTGGTCTTTTCATTCCTCCTTATCTTCTAAATAACCTTTCACTCAGACACTGAGATACTAAATAATGTTCCTAAAATTACACAGCTAATAAGAAACAAAGTCCATATTCCTTCCCTGGAATCTGACTTCAGAGTCTACACTTTATGATATGTCAAGTGGAACTTCAAACAACATACACAAGCTTGTAAGGAGTTGTGGATTGGTCAGGGAGGCCTTTTTGGTTTGTTCCAATGACTCCAAGGCCATTGTGTCCAACTGGTCTCTCCAGCTACAGAAGCATTGATGCGCTCATTAGATCCTGAAAGCATGAACGCTTGTCCAGCTCGCTGTCAGAGATCACTTCAGGCAGAAATGATCAAAGAGAAGCTGATGTGACTCAGAGGTTTCATAGAGATTATCTCAAAGGGCTGACACTGATGTGAGGATTAGCCTTACCTCTGACCCATGATTAAATTAATCAAGTAGGAAAAACATAGGAAGCTCTAGGAACCAGAGAAAAGAAAAGCTCCTGGATCCAGGCATTTCATCCAAGAGAGCAAATTTAGAATCTGAGATGGAATGTAGTCATAGGAGTAAAGGGATGCATAGTTTTCTTGAGTGTCAGTCACATTCCCTGGACGCATGAGGGTGATGTAGGGTAGGTATGTGTGATCGCATCAGCTGGTAGTACAGCTGATGTTTTAGGGATGTGTGGCCACATCTTTTAATAGAATTAATCACACAGAATTGTAATCTTTCTTTGACCATTTTACTATCAAATTCTCTGATTATTATAATGTCTTCATTTGATTCTAGTATGTTTTTAACAACTCCCTGACACCTGTCACCTCTTCTTTCAACAAAAATACCTGGAAAAGTGATGCAGTGTTTAACTAGAAGTGAATAACAGTTTTTCATTTTCCTTGTGTTTGTGTGCACACCACTGCCACTGGGTCCATTCTGAGCTGTCTTCCATTTATGGAAAGTATTTTTCATTAGTACGAATAAGAAGTTCATTTTGAACTTTTTGGAGAAAATTGATGAGAGAAAAATATGTTCACTTTAAAGAATCACCTCACAAAACAATAATAAGGGTCATGTGGATGTATATGAAAAATTGTGGTGACAGCATATATTGACCCAAATCAGACAGATACTATTCTAAACCCTTCAATGTACTTCTTCTGCCTTGAATCCGTGTTGGCTCTTGCAGAGGACACCTAATGGCCCTGGGGCATGTGCTTGCTTCTGGAAACCACCCTTCAAGAGAGATTTAGATCCCCTTAAGAGAAACCAGATGGACCAGAGAATGGCCAGAGAGAGAACAGACTGAGAGCACAGCTTAAGGAGAGTGAACTGGGGGGGCATCAAAGTGGGACATAGGAGCTACTCTAAAGGGCCTAAAGGGTTCTCTCATGTGGATGGGGCCCTCTGGAATTTGACTTTTGCATCTGCACGGGATATACCTGAGACCAATGGTAACTACCCTTAAGAAACCGGTTTCTGCACATTATATGAATATTTCCTGCAGTCCCAATAATCTGTGTGTAGAAAGGCACAGCATCCCAGCATACAGTGGTATACCGCCTGATCAGCCGAGGAGCCAGCAGGTGAGCTCGGTTCCAGTCTTCCTAGTAGTAGTTCAGAGTAAGTGGTATTGTAGAAAGTGGCTTGACTCTCTGAGCTTCATGTACCAAGTTCAAAGGTTGGATAAGATGCAAGAAAGGGTAGAGGTTTAATTTGATAATACAGATTGCTTCATATTTGCTGCCTGAAACTCTTCATTGAGAAGCATGAGGTCATGTTCAGGTTAGTGGGAAGAAAGACTGAGAAAGCAGCAGCTGTCACGGGTAAGGCGGGCATTGAGTCACCGTGTTCCTGACTGCCCTGGACCAGATGATCAAGATTCCACCCAGATCTAGAGTTAAATGTCAAATTTACATCACTCGATTGCATTTACAAACAGATACACTTCTAAAAACAGTTCCTAAAGAAAAATTATGCCACATTATCTTATAACAAAAATTATTATGAATTCATTTGTCCTATTTTATTTATGAATATTAATGACTTTTCATTCTATGGGATCATTCTGAGACACAAATTATGGACTCAATTATTCTCTTTAGCATTTCCAAAGCAGAATGTGAATTTCTTAGACCTCTAATAATTGAATTGAAGAATTACTCCAAATTTACCTTATCCTCATTGTTTTTCTTTAATAAATGTATCGGTTTAGTTGACTTGCCTGACAAATGAAAGGGGAATTCCATTGTCATTTGTCTCTTCTAAGATTGACCTGCACTTCTGAAGTGTTAAAAAAAAAAAGATAAAGAAAAGCTCTCACTCACTGTAACAAGTATGTCTTCTTGCAAGGGGATTCCCTCCCCAGCAAAGTGTGATGGCATCTAGGAAATCTACCTTTACAATGATGAGATGAGTTTCATTCCATTTTATTTCTCTCCTCATACAGAACATGTAGGATAAGGGATGATCTCATACTCAAATGCCATGGAAATATCTAAAAGGGAATGCATTTTTCAATGGCCACTGTAGACTCTGCTGACTGACTGCTAGTACACTAGATGGTGACTACACTTCATTTTCCATCAGCAATCCACTTAATTTACCACAAGCGTCATCTCCCAGGGCTGTCAGATTGGAAAGATGATGCCCTTGTTGTGTGGGCTTCATGGGTACTGACTGTGGTGGGGCTGGGGCTGTAGGAAGAGGGCCATCCTTCATAATGTACCGTTCTACTTAGTTGAGGTAGGCAGATGTCTTGGAGCCCGAGGAAAAGGATGGCTTGAAACTAAGCAGATGGGCAGGCAAATCTGGCAGCACCTGCTTCTGGCTGTGATGCTTCCAGCGAACTGCTTTGGGGGCAGAATTGTCATGCTACTTCTGTTTAATGTATAGATCTGTGCTGCCGAATACTCTTGTCCCTTGCCACATGTGGGTATTGCGTACATGAAAAGTGACTACCCGTAATGAAAAGAAGTTGAAATTAAAATATAAACACTAAGGTTTAAGACTTCAGGTCATAAGAAAATAATAATATCTAAGTGGAATCCATGATAAATTGATAATGTATTAGTTACATTGGGTCATATTTCATATTGAGTAACATTTTACACATAAGTTTCCCTTGCTAGTTTGCAGCTATTTTAATAAGGCCGTTAGAAAACTCTGGTGGTGCTGTGGGACAGGCACACCAGGATAGGCCCAGGGGAGTGGAGTGGGGGTAAGGGGGTTATGAAATGTGTGGTAGAAAACACATGTTTATAAATGAATTCCATTTAGTAAATGAATGAGGAACGATATGATTATAAAGCCAACATTTTGCAAGTCCTAATGATGGTGGCATTGTGGAGAGCCATTAAGTTGATAACCACAAAGTCAGTTATTCAGATTCATCAGCTGTTTGTTCCACGGGAGAAAGATGAAGCTGTCTGTTCCCGTAAAGATTTTTGTCTGAGAAACTCTATTAGGTTGCTGTGGATCTGCCTTGACTTGATGGCACTGGGTTTGAGTTTCTTGATTCTATTAATATACTACATATATGGCATGCACCATGATGATATTGAACTTAGCTGCTTTAGATCCTAAATCTATTCCCTCATTGTACAGAGATGAAAACTCCAAGTTGGATTAGGCAATGGACTAAATTGCTCACATAGCTGGTGAAAGATAGTCGGGGAATGAGTCACCACACTTCGGCTTTCCAGTTGTGGCATCTTTATTAGACTAAGGAGCATGCTAAGAGTAAGGAAACCTGACTATCATGTTCTCTTCAATTTCTTACTTGCTAGAGCTGGAGTGTAAACTTTATTGTGCCTGGATTTCTACTTTACTAAAATGCGTCAACTCACCTCACACAGTTGGAGGTAAAATTCAAGGACTGAAAACGCTTATTGGAAACTTTAGAGGGCGACGTATTGCTGAGGCAATCTAGTGATGAGGCGAACTCTGGAGCAAGACATGAACTGGACATTCTGGGTTAGTTTTTTTTTTAAACTTCTTTGTCTCTGTTACGTCATCTATAATATTACCTTGGTAGTTAGATTTTATGTCAACTTGTACCTGGCTGAAGAAGAAAGTGGGGATAGAGTTCAACCCTTCAATCGGGTCATTCATTGTCTGAAGATGCCTCCTGGGGGGGGTGACCCTTTCACAAGAGATAACAAGAGAGACACTGAAGAGAGGTGACCCTTGTCTTGCCCTTCACTTTCCTGTTTGCTTAGATTCTCTTTCTAGCTCCATCCAGGGGTAGCCCATATGGTCTACCATCCTTGGAGGCTGTTTGTGCCCTGCCATGTTCCTGCCCACCTTGGATCCATGTGACTTTACACCCACCTGCCTATGATCTCCCACATTCCTCCTTCACTTCCCTGCTTCATCCACTGGCCGCTGCACGAGTCTGAGAGGTTCTTGGCTAGCATTGGATCTATATACGTGAATTGGATTAGGCTGGGATGCGTTCTTGTTATAAAACCATTCTTGAAATGAGGTTCTTTCTTATACATATGAGTCTCTGTTTCTTCTAGAAAACTCAGACTAACATAGCATTTATCTTGGAGGATTATTTGGAGAAGTAAGTGAATTAATATACTTAAAACACCTAGCACAGTGCCGGACACATACTAAGTGAGATGTTAGTATTAGTTATTATCACTAGAGATGGCATTCTACTGATGCCTACTAAATTCCTTGGAATAGAACTCACAGAAAATTCTTACATGTGAGATCTTTTTGTGCCCACCCTCTTTGGTTAGATTTAGGGATATGAAATTAACCCAATGTCCCCCAAGGAATAATCAATTTCACTGTCTCTGAAAATCTTAATAATAGCATTTCCCTGGCTGGGTTCTAGTGACACTAAATGTCTGTTACTGTCTGGAAATTGCTGAGAGCTTTATATGCTGAGCAACAGAAACTCCTGAACCTCTAGCATAGAGTTTAATTCCACAAAGAATGTTTCTTGTGAACTTGAAGCCTTGGCTCTATTTCACCCACTACCCATCTTCCTTCTGTTTCCAAACAGATGCGTACACAGTATCCCAATTCCAAACAGTCTCTAGGCCTAGTTCTTCTTCTAACTGAACCTATCTTTCCTTCCAAGTAGTTCCCATTAATTCAATACTCTAGACATGTGACCTCTTCTTCTTCTTCTTCTTTCTTCTTTCTTCTTCCTTCAGTTTCTTACTCCTTACGTCCCCAGACCTGTGAAGTGACTTCTTAAAAGCAGCACAGGACACTGTGGCCCTGTCTTTGATTAGTCTTCATTTTTCCTGGCTTCCCTGCACTTCCTCCTTTGATTTCTATCTTATTTTACTGTTAAGAGTATGAGCACTCTTCTTCTATCACTCCTTCCAGCCTCACTCATTATGACCTTCCCGAAGGCCAGCCACACTCCTATGGGCTGTACTCTCTGTACAGGTGTATTCTCCTCTCTCCTTTCCTGGATGGTTCCAACTAGCTCTCTCTCTCTCTTTCTCTCTCTCCTCCCTCCACCTTTTCCTTATTCCATCCACCTATTTTTCTTCCTCTCCTTTGAACATTTCTAATGAAATATTCCTTCTTCACCTGAGACCCAAGGCCAAATGCCAGTTCTTCCTTCAAACTGAATAACCAAACCCACTGTCATTGAGATGCTTCCAACTCTTGGCCACCCCGTGTGTCACAGAGTAGAAATGAACTAGGTAGAATTTTCTTATGTAAATCTTTCACTTGGGGTGCCACTGGGTGGAATTGAATTGTTATCCTTTGAGTTAGTAGTTGAGAGAAACGTTATTGTACCACCGGGGATCTCAATTTTTTCTTAAACATCTGAATTTTATTTCACTTAGTGGTTTTATAGAACCACTAGTTTGTCGAGTTAAAGCTTAAAATTATGTTTGATTACTCAACTCTGGATGAAAATAGATTGATTTTATATCCTCACTTTGTATCTGTTGTTTATATTTTTGATGAGCATATACACAATGAAGCATAGATCCATTCAATATTTCACACACGTCAAATCAATGTCGTTAGTTATTTCTTTACATTGTGTTATATAAGTCTCATTACCTACAGCCATCCTGTTTCAACACCTTTAACATTTTTACTTTCTGTGCTCCCTGAAAGGTCTCATCTGTACTTCACAGTTGCTGTTGTCAGTTTGATCTCCTATAGATAATGCTTGAAAGAGAATTATCAACATTCAAAATCAACATTCTTTATTAATTGCACAATTCATAGCCTTCCATTCTATATAACTGTAACCAAGTTTCTTGATCTCCATTTGCCCTAGTTTTCTGATCTGTAGAAGAGGAGTGAGGGTTTAAAAAATAACATATTAAAGACATTTAAAAAAAATCATTTTATTGGGGGCTCATA
>NW_022111372.1:76473643-76475466 GCF_000313985.2 Echinops telfairi
TTACATATGTACATGCCTGTATTTAGACCTCTATAAATACCCTTCGTCTCCTAGTTCTTTCCTCTATTTCCTTTTACTTTCCTCTTTTCCCATTATCATGCTCAGCCTTCTTTTGGGTTTCAGTAATTTCTCTCCATTGCATTGCCCTTGCTGAATCCCTACCACACCTCTCACACCCTCCTTGCCACTAATTTTAGATCACTTGTTACTCCCCTGTATTAACTTCAAATATCTCTTTCCACCTAAGCCCCCATTTCTCTTTCCAGACTAATTGTTTGTCCATTGTTTCTCTCTTCCTTGACAAATGTAAACCTATCATTCACATTCAAATGTCATTATTTTATTTATCATCATTCCATTTTTAACTTGTATATTCCTAGACATTGTAATCACTTGTTATGACTTTCAGATTCTTCCAATGAAATAGTTCTTGTAACTCTTCATCCTTTTCCACTCCTACCATTTCCACCAGGTTTTATAATGTCATAATAAATTAAATTTCTACAGATATATTCTACTTCTAGTCCTTCTCCCGATTTACCTCTTCTGTCAAACCCATTTCCTGGATGCCTTACCATCGTCTGTCACTTTTGTTTTTGAAAGCCTTCCATGGCACTGCATTGTTGAGAAAAAAGAAATGATAATAACACCAAAGGTTTCCATAACTTATTTTCTAGTCCCATCTCCCACAATTGTCTACAATATCCTTCATTTCAACTCTACTAGTTTATTTATTGTTCTTCGAATCAGCCTTGTGTTTTCATGTTAATGCCCTTGATAACAATTTTATCTGCCCCGAGGAGGTTCCATGTTCCTCTCTAACGATTCCTTTGGCGCTTTGGCTTCTTGATGCTTTCCCAGAGCACACAGGCTCACATCAGTTTCTCCCTCCTCATAAGTCTCTGCCTCTTGCTTCATTAGGAGTCATGAACGGACTTGAAGCATGTCATGCATGAGTTTCTTGTAAAGAGGCAGTGGCATGGTCAGCAAATACATGAATTTAGAACCAGAGATTAGATTTGAATCTCGTTTCTGCCTCTTAATAATCGCATGAGAGCAAGCTATATAACCACTCTATTTCCTTTGCTTTACAATGGAAATAATGTTTATCCACAGGATTCTGTAAAAATTAAATAAGAAATTGCATCATAATATGTGAATTGTCACGGAAATAGAAATACACAGAATGGGATGAAATATTTGCAAATCACATATCTAATAAAGGTCTGGTATCTAGATGATATCAGAAAGAATTACAGCTCAGCAACACAAAGATAAAGAACCCAAATAAAAAATGGACACATGATTTTAATGATAATTAAAAAATGCTCAAAATTACTATCCATTAGTTTGAAAGCTCAGAACTTGTAGCTGGATCAAGAGGCAGTTGTGTACATAGAACAAGGGAATATGGCATGGGTTAACATCAAGAAAGGTATGTGTCAGGATTCTAGTCTATATCCACAATTATTCAATCTGTATGCAGAACAAATAATCAGAGAAGCTGGATTATATGAAGAGGCATTCGGGATCAGGATTGGAGGATAACTAACAATCTGCAAAATGCAGATGACACAACTTTGCTTGCTGAAAGTGAAGAGGACTTGAAACTCTTGCTGATGAAGATCAAGGTGTGCACCTTCAGCATGGATGATAAATCAATGTAAAGAAGACCCAAATCCTCAAAACTGTACCAATAGGTAACATCATGATAAATGAAGCAAAGATTGAAGTTGTCAAAGATATTGTCTTGCTTGTGTCCACAATTAATACTCAGACAAGCAGCAGTCAAGTTTGGTAAATCTGCCACATAAGACCTCTTT
>NW_022111372.1:76476405-76478512 GCF_000313985.2 Echinops telfairi
TTGTCATCAATGAGATTAAACAAAATGTATATGAATCATTGAATGTAAAACTAATTTGTCTTGTAAACTCTCATTCAGTTTACAATAAGAAATAAAAATTAATTATTCTCCAAAGCTTTGGGCACTAGAACTCCCTCTCTAAGAGACTTCTTAGAAGTTGCTACATCTTGTATATGCAAAAATTGCCCACCAAGAATGCAATTCAGTCCCAGGATAATGTGATTTGCTCTGACCTCATTAGATTACATCAGTGTAACTCTATGGATGTTAATTGTACGACTTCATTATTTGGGCATGCAATCACGGGGCAATGTCCTGTCTTAAGAATTTAATGCTCTAAAGCAGCAAGAAGCATGATTGGCTTTCCTTTTTTGGATTTCCAGAAACTGGTGGCCTTTGTAGGAAAACACAAATGCAGAAACAGAGTGGTTGAACCTTGGGTATGTTTGCATCTGCACCTGCTAATTAAACCAGAGGGACAGCAATCTCATCTTTTCTTCTGAAAGCTTACCTGGGACCTCGGTTCAAGCACAAATGAAGAGTGCATTGTACATCTGACTGAGAGCAGCACTGCCCAGTAGAAGCAAAATACAAGCCAATACTGAGAACCTCAATTGTAATTTTCAATATCAATAGTCTTCTTTAAAAAGTAAAAGTAATCAGGTGAAATAATTTCTGATGTGTGTTAGTCAGGGTAGATTAGAGAAACAAATTCATAGACACTCATATGTGTATGAGAGAGATTTATATCAAAGAGTAATTGTATATAGAGTAAACATCCCAGCCCAGTCCAGATCAAATCCATGTCTGATATTAGCCCATATGTCCAATACTACTCCATAAGTTCTTCTTTAGACCCACACAACACATGCAATGATGCCAAATGCAAGAAGATCACAGGTCAGTGGGTGGAAAGTCTAGTGGGTCCAGTGGTGGTGGAAGCATCTCAGCTCTGGCAGGGGTCTCCACGTGGCTCCTCCACTTCCCTGGCTCTGACTCATCAGCATAGCTCCAATCTGGCTTGTCAACAAAGAAGATGAAGCAGCAAGAGCATGTCTCTGGCTTCTAGTGAACTACTTATCCCCATCACGCCTCCAAATAAGGTCATCAAGCTGCGACCTGATTGACAGGCTAGACTCCACCCCTTTGTAAGTTGACAGGAGATTATGTAACTACCACAGATGGTATCTGTGGAAGCATCAAAAGGTTTATGAAAAAATTGTATTGCCTTTGAATCTATTTTTTTCCATGCGCTTTTGAAGTCCTCAACTTCTATGTATTGGTCATACCACAAACCTGCTCTATGATGGTCTGCTTTTGCTTCGTTCCTCTTAGCGTTAGTAATATGTCTTACAATGCTGCAGCATACAATTTTCTGATGTCACCATTCTCAGATGGGCACTCACAGATGTTTACATTTGTGATTCATGATTTTATGTTCAAAGCAGTATAGTAATAATAATAAAAATGAAAACAAGAGATAATCCACGTGTATCAGAGCTGACTTGTAATGAAGTTCATTGTAACTGAACCCTTGGTAACTTGGGGAACACTGTATTCCATGTATCCCAATGTATCCAAAGTATGATAATTTAAATATGCTATTAATACAAAAATTGAGATCTTTTATATTCTCTTTTCCATGCTAAGTCTTCACAATCTGAGGTATATTTTATACTTTAAGTACTTCTAAACTTGGACTCACCATATTTCAAGTGTTCAATAGTGATAAGGAAATAGTAGGGGCTATATTGCTCAGCACAGATCAAGAGCTGCCTGATATTTCTTGCAGCTCAACGTCTCTAAGTCTATGTAAATGAAACATAGTGTTTAATTAGACTATTAACACTAAGGATTTTGCACAGTGCCTGAAACATAGTAAGGTCATATAAATTATAGCAATTATTATTCATATTATTGTTATTGATCTTGAGGTTGTTTTATACAAAAATCCTCAATTGAATTTTTATGCTTCTCTATGACCCTTATGTACAAGAATTAGAACCTTATTATACATAGTATCTATAAATGTTATGCATAACTTTATATAAACTATATCTTTAATGCTATAGGCAGATAAATGTAATATTTCAGTCATTTTGTTTCA
>NW_022111372.1:76479361-76506592 GCF_000313985.2 Echinops telfairi
TGTCTATAACCCATTGATGCAGCCATTGGGTCAATTCCTTTTGTCAAGCATCTTCCTCCTTTGCACCACCCCTCCACTTTACCAAACATGATGCACATCTCCAAGGTCTGGTGTCTTCTGATAACACATCCAAAATATGTATGATGAAGCCTTGCATTCTGGCCTTACTTCTTCCAATACAGACTAGTTTGTCCTTTTAGAAGTCCATGTTACTTTCAATATTCTTCTCCAGCACTACAATTCAAATGCATCAATTCTTCTACAGTGTTCCTTATTCAATGTCCAACTTTCATATGCATATGACGCAATGGAGAATACCACCGCTTGGTCAGGTGCACCTTAGTCCTCAAATTACTATCTCTGCTCATCAATACTCTAAAGAAATCTTGTGCAGCAGATTAACCTAATGTGATACTCTGTTTCTTTTTATCTTGAGTCAGGCCTCATCAGCAAATGAAGATTCTGAAAACCCCACTCCCACTGGCTTTACCAGAATCACGTCACCATGTTTGACTCCCTTCCAAGGAATCAGCTCCTTTTCCGTCAAATTTTGAGTACCCTTGGACTTGAGGGGCCTATTCAGGCAGAATCTCTGGCAATATTCTGCGTTCTTTGTGGAGGCTTTACGTATTTGAAAATGCTTCAAAGATATGCATAAGGTTGTTAGCAGCCTCTTCCTCTGAAGTGGAGAGCTGAGCCCTTTCTTGCTGCTCTTCATCTGGAAACCCCACGGAAACCTGTTCACCTTGGGTGACCTTGCTGGTGTTTGAAATACCAGCAACGTAGGTGCCAGCATCACAGCCACACACAAGCCACCACAGTAGACAAACCGACAGAAAAGTGGTGATTCCAGACTAGAGTCCTTATTTACCTTCAAGTTTGGAATTGAAACTGAGCTCAGTTTCCTGGCCAACAACAGAGAGGTCTATACAGGGAACAAAAATACTAGGATAGTACACACCCTTAGAATATTCAAACAAAAGGCATCATTTACCCAAGAACAAAGGTTCTTTTCCGAAGGCTTAGAAAAGAAAAAAAAAATCCCAAATCTCAGGAAACACAGGGAAGAAGTGAGATGGGTTGATGCTTTAAAGGGACTGAAACGAATGAAATGAAGCAAAACGTGTGAATTGTTGGATGTAAAGCTGATGGTCTTCTCTTTAACTTCTACTCAATGCACAATAATTGTTTAATGAGCCAGTGAGCAGCAAGGGTGGACTCAAATTTAAATCTTTGAAAGCAAATTTAATACTATTTCTATTAAACTAAATATGGTTCTACTGGGAAGTATGTCTACCTGTTATCATTGTCAAGAAGAACTCCCTACTGGCGGGGATAAAAAGGTAGATGAGGCTGTAGAATCGGTTTCATGACCAGCAACAAATATTTATATAGGTGGGCTTCAAAAAGTTCATGGAACTATGGAATGAAAATAAAATAACATTTTTCTCCAAACGTTTTTGGAACCCTCTCAGAGTAGCTAAATGGTGGGAAGTTCTTACCACCATGAAAATACTCCTACAGTTCCATACATGACCACAGAAAGGTCTTTAAATGTTTACTACAGTAAAGTCATCACTGTAACTTAGACTATCTTATCATCATATAGATTAAAATGTCTGAGCAATTGTCCAGGAAATGTTGTTGTAGTACTTAAAAATAGCTAGGTGTTTCAGGGTAGGGCAGGACGAGAAGAAATGTTCTTCTGGAATTTAATTTTGATATCTAAGTATAAATTCTTGATTCTCTAAAATGGTCAAGAGACATAGCCTTATTGTCTTTCATCTATCAACAGACTCAAGAAATAATTCGAGGTAAATTTAAGTCAGAAATCATGCCAGAAAATATTATTCCAAATATGATGAGACTGTAAAAATGTTATGGACCTTATTCATGGAGAAGATAGAATTGCCATTATCAACTTCATTATTTTTCTTCTAGTTTTCTTCCCCAGGAAGATTGATAGAATTATGCATAATTAAAGATAGAATGTGGATTATGGCTATCTCATCCAGTATTTCAAGAAGAGAGCTAGCTATAAACATCTAAAATTCGAGAATCTGTACTGCATCATTTATGCTTTTATTATTGTACATACATTGGCTATGTCCCCAACAAAAAATGTAAACTCTACTGGGATATGTATTTTCAGAGGGTTTATTTCAAATGGTCTTTTCTGTGTGATCTCATTTCTGTTAAACAAAAATAGATCGTGAATGTATGTCTTGAGGACGTTACATCAAAATATTAATTGTGAGCCCCTGGAAAAGAGATGGCAGATAATGGGGACTTTCTTTTCATATACTCTGTATTCTATTATTCTAACCGCATCTGGATTATATGAAGAAGAATGAGGCACCAGGAATGGAAGAAGGCTTATTAGCAACCTGTGATATGCAGATGACACAACCATGCTTGCTTAGAGTGAGGAGGACTTGAAGCACTTGATCAAGCATTGCAGACTTCAGTAAGGATTACAACTCAATGTAAAGGAAGCAAAAATCTCATAACTGGATCAATGTGTAACATTATGATAGCAGAGAAAAGATTGAATTTGTTAAGGATTATGTCTGGCCTGGATCCACATTCAATGCTCATGGAAAAGCAGTCAAGAGATCAAATGACGCACTGCACTGGGTCAATCTGCTGCACAAGACCTTCTTTAAAGTGTTGAAAAACGAGGATGTGACTTTGAGGACTAAGATCAGCCTGACCCAGGCCATGATATTTTCAATTGCTTCATATGCATCTGAAACTGGACATTGACTAAGAAAGATCAAAAAAGAATCTATGCATTTGAATCATGGTGCTGGTGAAGAATATTAAAAATACCATGAACATCTAAAAGAATAGACACATTTTCTTGGAAGAACTACAGCCAGAATGCTCCTTAGATAAAAAGATGGTCTTTGTCCCAAGTACCTTGGTCCTAATATCAGGAGAGACCAGTCCCTGGAGAAGAATACCATGCTTGGTAAAATAGTGGGGCAGAGAAAGGAGGACTACCTTCAACAAGATGGACTGACACGGAAGCTGCATCAGTGGGGTCAAATATAAAAGCAATTGTGAGGACGGCGCAGGACCAAGCAGTGTTTCATTGTGTTATATATTGGGCTGATAAGGGTCAGAACCAACAATGAACATGTGTTATTTGTACAGTTTTTAGACTACATTAAAATTACCATTCTGGACTGTTTTGGAAGCTCAGTGCTTTGTGACCTCCCACAGGGAAAGAAGGAATGTACAACATTCTACATCAAAGTCCTTGAGGCAGCACTTTCTTGGGAAAAGAATAACTTTTCCAGGCTTCCATCATAGTCAAACCTAAAAGAGGCAAGTAAGCAGATTGGAGAATATGTAGAAGTCAGTTACTAAGCAGAAATTTATGGTCAAATTGATATTCTTCCCAGATTTAGGAATCAGCCTTGACTATAATGAAAAGTTCCATTTTAATGCAGATAATATGTGCCTATTCCATGACATTGTTAGGATGAGAAACTCAATGCAGGGTGCCTATCATCAAGACCTGAATCGAAAGGAGGTGCTTGTGTCCAAAGCCTCATTAAGCCTTACGGGACGTCAGAAGAAAGGGGAGAGATTAACTCCAAGCCTCCAAATTTCTTCTTCCTCTTTTATCTGGACCCTCAATTACCTAGACAACGTTTAGCTCTCGCACTTTCTTGGTGACTAACAAATGTGCCAACTGCCACCACCAAAGCCTTCCAGCCTCAGGGCTGAACATGTCATACAGAGGAAAAGACTTTGAAACCTCCTTTGACTGATCAGAAGATCTCCAGTGTGACTGATGGGCCTGGAGTTCCTGTGAGGATCCCAAAGACTGGACATAAGAAAACACAGGAATTTTTTGGAATGCTAAGTCAACCTTAGTCATTAAACTCAAGAGCTAACATGCTGCATTTACAGAGACAAAATTAGAATTTTGATAACTGTTCAGAAAGGAGCACTAAAAATGTGATAATGCAACCCATTAAGAAGAAAGCAATTGTTTTAGAAAACATTTCTATGTAATAAAAATAACTAGGCTCACAGAGGCTAACTTAGCCAAAGTCACATGGGTATCAAGTGGTGATGCTGGGATTTGAAGAGAGATAGAGCTCAGCAGCTTTTCTTATTTTAGTTTAGAGGTCGTTTAGTCAGTTTCTTCATTTCTGAGATAGTGTCAATAATACCAGATCAAGGAGGTGTACTCTAGCTTTTAAACGTCCCCACTAAAATACAATTGTAGCACATAAATGTAGGAAATAAAAATATGGAACATCTCATTGAATTTGAATTTCACATAAACAGTATATGTGACTACATATAGGTGTATGTATATAACTTTGCTTTTAGCATGAATGCACAGGACATACTTATACTGATAAACTATTTGTTGTTTTCCTGAAATTCAAATATATCAGGGAGCTCTCTATTTAGTTGATAACCCAATCTATAAGCACACCCGTCTACATATAATCTAACAAAACAAAATAGATTTGAGGGTTGGTGGTGAAAATATTTAAGTTATGATAAAAAGGATGACATTTTATAGTTTCTAAAATATAGACCAGTTGGAGAGCACTTTACACCTGATGAATAACTTCCTATGATTTGAGTCCTCCCATAACTTCCTTTGATTTGAGTCCTCCCAATCTGACATTCCAAAAAATTGTGCAACTTGTTCAAAGTCACAGAGTTAGTAAATTTAAAAGTCTGGCATTTAAATCTAGATAATCTAAATCCTGTGGAGTCCAATGGGATTCTAACAGTAGTATTGGTAGTCCAAATCCATCAACCGCTCTGAGAGAGAGTGAGATAGGCTGCCTACTTCCGTAAAGATTTACAGTCTTTGGGAACCCCCATCCTATCAGATCACTATGGGTCAGAATTAACAGCAGAAACAAAATATTTTCACTCCAAATGCTGCTGTTGCTCTTGCTATTTCTAACAATGGGAGCCACAGCTCTGCTTTATTGTTACTGTATTTCTTGTATGTGTTCAACTATTACAAAAAAGGTTGACAGTTTGAGCCCAAGTTCTTCCTCGTGGAAGAAAGATGTGGTAGAGTGCTTCTATAAATATTACAGCCTTGCAAACCTTAGAAGGCAATCTGTCCGACAAAATCTCAATGAGTTAGGGTTGACTTGACAGCAAAGATATACTTGTATATCCTTCAAGTACTATGGTGAAAGCTTATGCATGGTCTTTTCCTTGATGAGAGGAAAAGTTTCAAATTTCCCTTCCCCACAAATAAATTTAATTCTAATATTCTTGATAGATACCATCGGGTTGGTTCAAACGCATTGCTCCTCTAGGTACAAAAGAATGGAACACTGCCCAGTTCTGGATCATCTTCATGACTGTTGTTATGTTTGAGCTCATTGTTGCAACCACTGTATCAATCCATCACATCAAGTGTCTTCCTCTTTTTCCCCGGTCCCCTACATTTTTTTGAATCAGACAACCTTATTGTTTATGATACCAGGAATGACAAATTCAAGAAGAATGCCATTGCATTCATTATCAAAAAGAACATTTCAAGAACTGTCTTGAAGTTTAATGTTGCCTGTGGTAGGGTAATGTCCACACTCATACAAGGAATCCAGTTAATACAATCATTATTCAAATATACACACCCACCACCAAAGCTAATGACAAGGAAATTAAAGAATTCTACCAACTTCTTCACTCTCAAATTGATCAAACATGCCATGAAGATGCGTTGCTAATTATTGGTGATTGGAACTTGAAGGTTGGAAACAAAGAGGATGGAACAGTAACTGGAAAGTAAGGCTTTGCTGAGAGGAATGAAGCTGGGGATTGCACAATAAAATTTTTCAAGCACAACAACATATTCCTTGGAAATACTTACTTTCCAATAACATAAATGGCGATTATACATGTGGACTTTACCAGTTGGAATATAAAGAAATCAAATTGCCTACATATATGGGAATATTCAATGCAGACGTCCATTATCACCAGCCAAATCAAGAACAGACCATCAGCTTCTCACATGCAAGTCAAGGCTGAAGTTGAAGAAATATTTTAAACAAGAGCCAAAATCTGACCTTGATTAGATTTGTGGGAAGAAATTTTCTTCATCATCAACCTGAACCCATATACAAGCAACTGAGGGCTTGTTCCAGTCAGCCCTTGGCCTTATTTTGGTTGATGATACTAAAATTCTCCACCATCGCCGTCCACAAATGTAGTCAATTTGACCTTTTTTTTAAAAAAAACCAATTTTATTGGCATTTCATCCACATGTCATAAAATTCAATAATACAATCATATCAAGAAGAGTTGTGCAATCATCATCACAATCAATTCATCTTCCTTGTACTCATTGTTATTAGTATTTTTGTTATATTTTTAATTGTGACAATATACACAACAATACATTTTCCAATTCAACAGCTTCTATATGTATAATTCTGTGCCATTATTATATTCGTCATGTTATGTAACCAATATTAATATCATATTCCAAATTATTCCACCACAATTAACATAAAGTCAATGCCCCCTAAGCAAAATCCCTTCCTCCACCCATGGTAACCATTGGTCACCTTTGGTTTCGTTTTTCTTTATTTTGGTTTTATAGTAGTTTTCTTGATACAATACATTCACATACCATACATTTCTCGAGTTGCTTTTAGAAAGAACTAGAAACTGATGTGTATCATCACAATCCGTTTCTAGTACTCCCTCCCATATTCATTGTTTGCTACCCATAACCCATTGCATCAGTTATTGTCTCTATACATTAACTACTTCTGTGGCTCATAAACTGGGAAACCTAACATAAACAAAAAAAGAATGAAAGAGAAAAAAGATAAATACTACTAATAGCATAAAAGTAAAAAGTAAGAAAGAACAGCACACCAGCAATTTCTGTCATGGAACAAATGAGAAATATTTTAGCCGAGAACAAGGTCAGGTTGGGTCAAGAGGCAGGTCAACTGATCAAGTATCAGATTATATCAGGGTTCCATCCACCTAATCAAGTTTACAATGATCTATGTCTGATAGTAAAGCTGCACAAGTCCCTCACCTGTAAGCAGAGGGGATCTTGCCCCATCTGACACTGCAGATGGATTTGTGGCTCCACATCCTCCAGAGCCTTCTACAAATTGGGTGTTCACAATTTAAGCTCTGATACATTTACCCTCGTCATATTTGGATTTTGTTATCATCATCTTTGGATCACACAGACTGGTGTGCTCCTTCTCTGTGGGCTTAGTTGATGCCTCACTTAGATGGCTTCTTTTTTTAATAGTGTTTCAAGACCCAGGACACTATTCCAGTTGATAGCGAGGCACCATCTTCTTTCTTCACCACACTTTTCTGTAATACCCTTGTCTTCTGTGATCTCTCGTGAAGGCTAGTATTGACCAGGACTAAGGTACAAGAAGTATCTGTTCTTGGATAGGGGGCTAGAATTAAATGGGAGAAAAGAATCCATCTCCTCGTTTATGAGTTATGAATGTCTCTGGTTTAATTTAGTGGTCATGTTATGATAAAAAAACAAAACCAACAAGAGCTACAATAAAAAATAAAAACAATCGCCCCTCCAAAAAAAAGAAAAATGAAAAACATTTTCAATCATATCCACAGGGTATAAGGTAATTGCTTTGATAACATCGATAATTTATCCATTGGTATAGAATTTAAAATACTGCTGATATGAGTTTATGCAAGTACAGTCCAACTTCAAGCTGCAATCCATGAGTTATTGCTCTGTGCAGATTGATTTCTTAATTTAATGAACTCTGTTTACATTGAGCATGGGATTGGTACTGGGGGAAAATCTCCTGTAACATTCATTACAAGGGTAGATCTTTGCCTATCTGATTAATATTTGTCAAATCAATGCAAGGGAAGCCGTGAGATACTAGCTGCAGGGTGATTCTGGGTCCTCTTTCATTGAACATCCACTAAGCCGAGGACCCCACGCAAGGTGCAGTGACCACCATTTTCACAATCGTTGCATGTCTGTCATTTGCTTCCTCTCCCATCGGGACTTTGGGCTACATGTAGTTTTGAAGTAGGGCCCAGTCCACTCAGTGGGGCTTCCACATCAAGTCCTGTGGTGTGGCCCTTGGGGGATGCCCTCTTCCCTATAAGGCCCATGTGATCATAATAGAGGTGGTTCTTATGAAGTGCATATAACTTGTGATGTATGGTTCCTGGCCAGTAGGTAGACATTCTACCCTTTTGGGGGGAATTGGCTGTGCTGTCACAATCAGCTCCAGTGCTCCCTCCCCACTCCTGCCTTCATTATTTATGCCCAAGCTCCCCTTCCCCTGAACCCACTGTTGCAGCAACTGTGTTAATCCGTCTCTTTGAGGGCTGTCCTCTTTTTCACTGATCCTCTACTTTACCAAGCACGGTGTCCTTTTCCAGGAACTGGCTGTTCCTGATAAAATGTCCAAAATACATGTCTCGTGATTCTCCTATCTAAGGAGCATTCTAGTTGTACAAGACAGAAGTGCTTGTTCTTTCGGCCGTCCACGGTCTATTCGATAGTCACGATCAACGTCATCATCTAAAGGACTCAATTCTTCTTTTCTTTTCCTTATTTATTGTCCAGCTTTCGAAAGCAAATGAAATGAATAAAAGTACCATGGCTTGAATGGAGTGCACACAGACATTACAAGCTCAGATAACCTTATGGGAAGTTCTACCCTTTTATATGGGGTTGCTTTGAGGTAGAATAAAGTTCATGGCACCTAGCAACTATCAATACTCTAATCACAACGTGCTGTAAGTCCAAAGTATTGCTCTGGAGAAGGAAGCCATGATATAGGGAAGAGAGTATGGGAGCAAGGGAATAGAAAATCCCCTATTTTCTAATTGAAAGAGCAATGAGAATCAGGGGAAAGGAAATTCATTAAGGATCAAGAGGCTGGATTTTAATCCCAGTTTTGCAGCTTGTGAGGGGTGAAATTCAATGAAGTTGTCCCTCTCTGGACCTCAGTAGATGTACAGATGATCATCACCATACAAAAGAAAAAATGCATATCTTTGATCCACTAAATTTGTAAAACTCTGTACTAGACAAAACAAATTTGTTTCCCTATTGGAGTATTATCAGACTTTGGAATATGATTATGATTTCTTTTCTGATATTTAAAAGGGGGAAATATGCCTATCCAAATCATGTCTTGTGGGGATTAAAAGAGTCAATTTTGAGCACTTAATAAATGCTAGCTTACATTGGGAAGGCTACTAGCATTATTATTTATCTGGAAATATAGCATTCTCAAAATGTACAGTGCCATTGTGGCTAGGTGCTGCCAAGTCAATCCCGACTCGTGGCTGCCCCGTGCACAACACCGTCCAGGCCTGCCTTACCCTCACAACCATTCTCACGTTTGAGCATCTTGTGGCAGCCACAGTGTTTATCCAGCTTTTGAGGGTCTTCCTCTGTTTCCATACCTCTCTGCTTTATCAAGTAGAATGTCCTTCTCCAGACTGGTCTCTCCTGACAACATTTTCAAAGAATGGGAAGTGAACGCTCATCTTCCTTGCTCTAAGGAGTATTTTGGCTGTACTTCTTCCGGGACAGATTTGCTGTTGTTCGTGCTGTCCATGGTATGTTCAATATTCTTCACCAGCATCAATTCTTCTTTATGCTTCTTTATTCAGTATCCACATTTCACATCCAGATGAGGAGACTGAAAATACCCTAACTTGGGTCAGGTACACCTTAATCTTCAAAGCAACATCCTTGTTTTTCAACAGGGTAGAGGCTATATGCAACAGAATTACCCTATGTAATGCATCCTTTGATCTCTTGGTTGCTGCTTCCACTTGCACTGATTGCGAATCCAACCAAGATGACATTCTTAACAGCTTCAATCTTTTCTCTTTTTATCATGAAGATAACTATTGGTCCATTTGTAAGGAATTTTGTTTTCTTTACATGGAATTGTAATCATGCTGAAGGCTGCGATCTTTGGTCTTTATCAGTGAATGCTACAAATTCTCCTCATTTGCAGTATGCAAAGCTATGTTATCTGGCTATCTGTGTAAGCTTTCCTCCAATTCTTCATTGTAGAGCATCTTCATCATAGAGTAGCTAAGGAAAATGGAAGAAAATGATGAAGTGGAAGTGCTGAATAGAAAATTTCAAAGAAAAGCTCAAGAATACAGAGTAAAATATCGTCATGAAATGTGCAACTACTTAGACATGTGAAAATACACTATTTCCTATCTTTTTAGTGACCTTGCTTTTTTCATCTATAATGTTCTTGATGTCATCCCAAAGCTCATCAGCTTGTCTGTCATTAGTGTTCAGTGTATCACATCTGTTCTTGAAGTACCTTAAATTCTATGCCCTTGGATAAATTAGTTGTTATCAATGCAATTGTCCCCCCCCCCCAAGGGGGATGATTGAAAATATTTATCTTTTTTCTTTAATGGAGAGGAAGTTTTTTGTTTATTTTTGGTTTGTTGTTATTGTTGTTTTTCATAATATAACTGCTAAAGTAAGCCAGGGTTGTTCATAATGTGTGGACAAGCACATGGATTCTGGGCTCCTACTTAATTCCAGCCCCCAATCTAAGAACTGTTAGTTCTTATAAAATTGCCCTGTTCAATATTAGCCTTCATGAAGATATACCTGAATATAAGGGTGCTACAGCAAAGTGTGATGAAGAAAGGATACAGTGCCCCACTATCAACTGGAATAGTATCTGAGGTCTTAAAGGCTTATAGTCAAACAAGCAGTTATATAGTGAGGCCTCAACTAAGTTCACATCAAAGAAGCAGAGCAGCCTGTGTGATCCAAAGATGATGATAACAAAATCCAACTATGATGAGGGACAAATATTGGAGCTTAAATTGTGAACACCTAATTTGTAGAAGGCTATGGTGGACAGTGGAGCCCCAAGCCCTCTGCAGAGTATCTAGTCAGATTAAGCCTCTGGCAGATCCCCTCTGGCCACAGGCAAGGGACTTGGGTAGCTTTACTGTCAGACAGAGATCATTGTAAACTTGATTAAGTTGATGGAACTACAGCATAATCTGATACTTGGTCAGTTGACCTCCCTTTTGACCCAACCTGAATTTTTTTCTTCGCTTATATATGTTTTGCTTGTTCTATGACAGAAATTTCTTCTCTGGATTTATAAATATTTCTGGTGGGCTTTTCTTTCTTATTCTTTATTTTTATCTTTATATCATTATTATTATTTTCTTCATTTGTTTTGGTTTTGTTTTTGAATGGTTCTGTTAGGTTTCCCAGTTTATGAAGCCCAGAGAGTGCATGTATAGAGACAATAACTGATGCAATAGTTTATCAGGGATGGGAAATGAGGAGGGTGAGGGGCTTTGGGCAACAAACAATGAATAAGGGAGGGAGATTGTGATGATGTATATGCAACTCTTTTTTAAAGTGACATAACTATGGAAATATAAGTGATGTGAATATTATATCAAGAAAACTATTTACAAAGGAAAGAAAGTTGACCAATTATTACCATGTGTGAATGAGGAAGTTTTTGTGTAGAGGGCATTGAGTTTATGTTAACGGTGGTGGAATAATTTGGAAAAAGATACCAATAATGGTTGCACAACATGAAAAGTATAATCAATGGCACTGAATTATATACATGGAAAAGTTGTTTAATTGGAGAATGTTTTGCTGTGTGTATTTGTGTCACAATTTTTTAAATACACTAATAACAATGAATACAAGGAAGAAGAAAATGTTCTAAATGAATTGTGGTAATGATGGTAAAACTCTTCTTGATATGATTGAACGATTGAATTGTATGACATGTGCATGAAATGCCAATACAAGCTTTCTTTTAATCTGTTCTTGAGATGTCTTGTAATTCAGGTGAGAGAGTCTCAAGGCCTTGACTTGGCTAACACTGATGTATTTTAATTTTTTCAGCTTTCACCTGAACTTACATATGAGCAATTGATGGTCTGTCACACGGTCAGCCTCTCACAGGTTTTAGCTATTGATATTGAGCTTCTCCGTGTTCTCTTCCCTCAAATGTAGTCAATCTGTACTCTACCTGCAGACATTCACGTTTTGTGTTGGTGGAAAAATATATTTGCCATAAAGAAGTACACAGTCTTACAAAATTCTCTCATGAGATGTTCAGCTTAGTTTCCATCAACAACATCGTATTTTCAACTACTTTTCCTTCCTCTTTGTTTCCAACATTTTCATTTCAATCACCAATAATTATAAATACATCCTGATTAATTTCTAACTGAAGACATTGGTAAATATTTGAACATCTGCATCACTAGCTTTAGTGGTTGGTGTGTAAATTTGAATGATAGTTGAATCGACTGGATTCCCTTGTATGTAGATAGATAGTATCCTATCGCAAACAGTACTGTACTTCACACTAGATCCTTTGACATGAAGGTGACACCATCCCTCTGGACCCAGTGTAGTGAACCACATGATTTCGTGATCTACAATGCGCACTGTCATTCACTAATGCCAATCTCTTCCAAGTCTGAAAGCCCCACTGAAACCTGTTCACTTGGGTTACACTTTGCTAGTATTTGAAGTACAAGTGACAGAGCTACCTTGGTGTGTTCCACTTCATTTTAGATGACTGGATTTTCCTATATCCACACCTTGTACACTTTCTGATTATCAATAGATTTTTGCAGGAGTTTCTTTTCATTCTGAGACCTATCTCATCAATAAGTTAAGGACCCGATGCCTTTACTCTCATAGGCATTGCATCATCCACCTAATTACTGTGGAATCGATTTTTGAAGGCAGCCCTCCCTGTGTCATGTTCTGAGTGACTCCAGACTTGAGGGGCTCATCTTCTGGCACTTTTTCTGGCCAGGTTCTGCGGCTACTCATTAGGCCTTCAGTATCTGACAATGTTTGCGGCTACCCACAAGGTCTTCAGTAGTTAATTCCTCCAAAGTGGACAGCATATTCCTTCTGGAAGTTCTGCTGAAAACTATTCCTTTGGGGTGATCCTGCTGGTATTTGAAATACCAGTGGCATAGCTTTCACCACAACAGCATTACACAATCCGCCACGTAAGACAAACTGACAGACAAGTGGTGGTAAGATACCATAGGAATGTTTTGGTTTACAATTTTATTTACTTATGAACTATCTCAAAGGAGACTAAGCGTTTCTCATTACACAACCTAAGAAATCTTGACCTAGAATAATCTAAGTCACCTTCAATCTTTGATAGCCTAAGAGTCTCTAAAATAAGCTGTAATAATAACCTCAGTAAGAGTGCTATAGTCCACAAGTAGGCCCTGGTGGTGCAGTGGTTAAACCCTCGGCTGCTCTCTGAAAGACCAGCTGTGTGAGCCCACCCCAGGGCAGAAAGATATGGCAGTCCACTTCCATGAATATCACAGTCTTGGAGCCTCCATGGGGGCAAACTGCTCTGTCCTGCAGGATTTCTATGAGTCAGAATCAACTCAGCAGTAATGGATCTGGCTTTTTGAATGGCTCAAATAGGTATTACATATTTGCTGAATAAATCAACAAGTGTTTTTTGTTTGTTTGTTTGTTTGTTTTTAAGTTGAGAGCCCACAAATTCCACCCAGTGTATAGGCACCGATGCCAGCCCCACGTGGCTGGGGTCCTGTTTTAGCTCTGATATTTATGATACGCTAGCAAAGGAAATTTTTTTTTAAAGTCACTATATCTGCAATAGTCAATTCCACCCCTCCCCAGGCTAAACTGCTCTTCATCATTAAAACTACTAGCCATCTTTGTTCATTCACTCATGTGCTCATCCGTTCAGCAACTATCTATCAAATTCCCCTTATGTTTCATGCATTGTGCCAGCAATGAAGAGATTACATAGATGAATCATTCACAGAGCAGGCCTTCAAAGTAATTACAGTCTCCTTGAGGAGAAAAACTATGTATAGCAATGGTAATTTAAGGTGAGTAGTGGGGAGAGTGACAGCAGTTTAGTGCAGTAACCGATTACAGCTAGCTTCCAGAAGCAGGAAGGCCTTTGGGGGGAAGCATGTGGCATTTATAACGGATCTTGAAAGATGTAGACTTGTGGACCTTTCATGAGGAAGCAACTCATGGAAAAGAATTAATTCAGCATCACACTGTGTTAGACTGGGTAGACTAGAGAAACAAATCCAGGGATACTCATTTGTGTATGAGAAAGAGCTTTACATAAAGAGTAATTGTAAATTAAGAAAACAGTCCAGCCCAGTCCAGGTCAAGTCCATAATTCTGATATTAGCCCATATGTCTGATACCGATCTATAAAGTCCTCTTCAGACTCACAAAACACATGCAATGCCACTGAATGCAGGAAGTTCACAGGCCAGTGGGTGGGAAGCCTTGTGGATCCAGTGTTTTGTAAGCATCTCAGCACTGGCAGGTGTCTCCACATGGCTCCTCCAGCTCAGGGCATTAGCCTAGCTCCATGTGTCTTGTCAGCTGCAGTGTCTCCCAGGGAGTCAGCTTGCATCCTGCCTCTAGTGAGCTATTTATCTCCTTAGCGCTTCCAAATGAGGTCATCAAGCTGTGACGGACTGACAGGCTAAACTCTATCCCATTCACTCTTAATCCTCTCAAATTGACAATAGATTCTATAACTACCAGACACACATACAACCTAAGTCATACCAGGTGGTCTGCCACATTGTCTACTGTGCATGAAAGCTAAATCACACATCAGCTAAATCACACTTCAGCTCTGCAACATTCAGCCCCTTGGATTAAGCAAGTAACCTCTTCTACTTTCCATGTTATTTGCTCTATGCAAAGACTGATTTATCATGAAAAGCAATAGTAA
Source organism: Echinops telfairi (assembly GCF_000313985.2). Lineage (NCBI taxonomy): Eukaryota > Metazoa > Chordata > Mammalia > Afrosoricida > Tenrecidae > Echinops > Echinops telfairi. The sequence continues at coordinate 76,494,148 of NW_022111372.1, forward strand.
TAGTTAAAATTTATTTCTCTTGCAAAAATCCAAAACACTCTTTTAAAGCTTTTGTATCATTACCTCATTTAATCTTCAAAAAACAAACTAATTTATCTGGTGAAGTAATTTTTTCCAAGGTTAAAGAGTAAGGATTGAAATCCAAGCTATTCTCAATTCTCTGACTATTGACTCAGAAGGAGCCCACGGACAGTGCAAACAGTTAAAAGCTCAACTGTGAGCAGAAAGGTTGGTGGTCTGAACACAACCAGAGGCTTCTCAGAAGACAGGCATGGGAATCTATTTCTGAAAGTTCACAGACTTGAAAACTCTGGGGAGTCATTCTGCTCTGTACACACAAGGTCTCCATGAGTTAAAATGACCTGGATGGCAACTAGTAACAAAAACCCAGACCTATGCCATATCCCAATAATGACTACTATTATCTCCATCTTGTCAGTGAGGAAACTGAAGCCCAGCAAGGTTAAGTAACTTGCTTTTCCAAGATCACAAGGCTAGCATGTGGCAGAGCTAAGATTCAAACTCAGATCCTTGCTCTTAATGCCCCCTTCTTAAAGGAGCAGCTGTTGCAAAGACATGCAATCATAGACTGTAAGTCAGGCATTATTCCAACCCCTTTGTAGAGATTAATGCCCACAGTGACCCTAGGAAAGAGATGCAGATGAAAAGATTAAATAACAGTAATAGCAATAAGAAGGATAGAAATATTAGGTGAATTGTCCAGAGTCATACAGTTAGAAATTGTATGAAATTTGTACTCAAAAACTATGAGTCCAGAGTCTGATCTCTTAATCACGAGACTGCCCTCCTTTTACAAAAAGGTGAAGGGCATTAGGAGAAATTTTAAGTGTTGAGAAGTCTCCATGCATCATCCAGAAGACCCTTGGACTAATCTAAATTTCAAGAGCTACCTGCTTAAAGTACTACGTGTTCCCACTTGGAATTGCACCTTCTCCATATGAGTCACTTATATTTTCATTGAGTGAGCTGTGTTGGTAAAGATTTCATGAAATGAATGATGTGGAATTTTCTGCATGTTCAAATTTATTTCATCTATATGTAAGGTAGAGAAGACCGTTCAAATCTTTAAAGTAGAAGCATGCACCCAGAGTTAAATAGTACATGTGTGTCTCTATTGCACCACACTGCAAAAGTGGATGTGGCTATTAGAAAGATACACCTGAAAATTAGAAGAGATTAGTGTTTCCAAAGCTTAAATGAAAGGAATCCCATAGAGCCTTTTCACTTCCACCATTTCATGTTCGGTAGCCTTCTTTTTCATGGTAGCTATAATCCTCGCAAATGTGGTGGGCATTTTCTTGAGCTGGAAATGATGATTGGCTTTTAGAATTAAAAGATACCAATAATTGTCTGATAATCAGTCTCAGTTAAGCTGTTTCCTGCCACTCTCACTTACTTGTTTTTATTCACAGTGTGAAAAATGCTTAGCAGGTGAACTTTCTGTTAAAAACGGAAGGAAGATGTATTTTGGATAATCACTGTGCAAGAGTTGGCGAGAAAATAAGAGCTGGCATTAATAGCAAAATAAGTGTGCAATTAGTGACAACTGTGTAGGACTTAAAGAGCAGGAAAATATTACAGTGAGTCTAAGCTAATGGCATGAAAATAAAAACTCTCCATTCTAGAGACAATCGCCTCTACTTCCTTGCTTTATGTCTTCAGTCTTTTTCAATTGGTGGCAGGTCATGGAAAAACAAACACATATGTAATATCTATCTCTTATATGGATTTGAAATAGTAATATGAGTTTGTTACTAGTAGAAAGAAAAGAGACTACTTGAAAAGTGTGTTACATACAAAGGAGCTTCAAAAATGCACACGCGCACACACACACACACACACATCCCACCCCCACCTCCTGTGTGAAAAAGCCCATCCTTTTTTTAATGTATCTTCCCATGAATATGTTGAAGCCCTCTTGTATATACTGTTAATTATTATTCAATTGACCCTCCCTGCGGGTGACCTCATGCACTGTGGAATGAGGTGCCAGCCAAGTAGTGGTCCTGTGCTTTCTTTCTGATCTGTTGTGGACTGGATCTTGAGGACAGGGTTTTCCCCTGATCAGCACCATGGGCTCACACAAGAGTCCTGCTGGTCAACGAGCGCTGGCTGCACTTGAGATGCTTTGTGGATGAGGTGCCATCAAGTGCATTCTGAGTCATGGAGCAGGCTTTTGGTTAGAGGAACACAAGCTGAGCTCCTGCTTCCTGACTGTTTGTATGACCTTTGGAAAACCACAAATGTTAAAGGCTGTGACCTTTCAGGAGCAGATCACCAGGGCTTACTTCTGAGATGCCTCTGGGTGAGTTCAAAACTCCAACATTTCACCTAATAGTTGAACCCTTAACTCTTTATACCGTCCTGGGGTCTGTAGGTGGAAGGAAACATGGTCTCCCATGTGGAAGGCGAGAATTCTTCTGCGGAATCACCATTGCCGTAACACATGCTGTTTATGCTAACTGCCATCCAATTGGCCCCTAACTCACGGTCATTCCAAGTGTTATAGAGGAAAAATTGTTCAACACTACTTTCTTGACTGTTTTCTCCATGGAAGCAGTTTACCAAACATTGTTTCCTCAGAGACACTCATAGCTTGTGGGACTCCAAGACAATAACTTTTTATCGAAATAGAAAGCCTCATCGTTTCCCTTTAAAACAGGTAGTGGTTTCAAACTTCTGTCCTTGTGATTAGCAGTCCAATGCATAACTCACTATGCCACCAGGGAAGTTCAAACTGCCAACTCATAGTTTACCAACCAATTTCAAACTGCTTGTGCCAACTGGTCTCTTCATTACATAGATAGTAAACCATCAATGATATTTGTTAGGATGCAATAATGTTAGTTAACATCTCCAGAGAACCTCTGTGAGCCAGCACTGTGCTGACTGTTTCACATGCACCAACTCCTTCAGCATCACTTATGAGTGTGGGTTAAGGAATTCAAAAGACAGAACAGCTGTTTTCCAACTCATTAACAACCCTATAGAACCGAGTAGCACTGCTCCAGTGGGGTTGCTAGAGTGTAAATATTATAATTTTGTATTGTAATTTGTAAATATTGTAAATATTCCTAGAGTATAAATATTGTGGGAGCAGACTGTCTATCCTTCTCCCACAGACTTTATCAAAGGTCATGCGAATCATCAGTCAGCAAGCAGGACCTCTGCTTGTGTACCTCTGCCCAAAGCCTTCTCTTCTGATAGCCACTTTTTACCTGGTGTTATTTCCTCCAGGCACCTGAAGTTCCCGTGAAATACCAGCGTGATATCTTAATGGTGACATTACTATTTTATAGTTGTATAACAATAGTGCTTCTCAAGCTGGGATATGCTTAACCTTCAGAACATAGAAGGGTGGCTGGGGTACTGAGGTGAAAGAGTTTCAATGATACCTCTTCTTGGAATGCTAAAGTATCATAATAATGTGGGAAAATTTATTTAATTGGTAAGCAATTAAAAACATTGTTTTTAAATTAGAACATATTATGGGGAATACTTCACCTGAATTTTAAAGTCAAATCATCAATATTTAAATAAATGCAGGGTTCACTCCATCTACCAGAAGCACATACCTAGAATCCCAAATCATCACACGCAAGGGACCATCACACCTGTATCTGAGTGCACGAGCCCAGAATCCCCCATTCTTCTGGCTGTAGTACTATGGTTTTCTTTTGAGGTACAACCCCTCTTGTACAATTTCACCCCTGATGATTTAGTGGTTGACCCCATTTTCCAGCTCAAAAGGAATCTCATGATGCAGGCTTGACCAATGGAACTCAAGGCTATGTAATTGGGAAAGTGAAGTTCTTTTGTCTGAAACTGAGAGGATGTCAGCCTGGGGCTGCTGGAGGCCATCTGGCCCTATGTGAACAGAGCTTTCCTGAGAACAATGCCAACATGGAAGACATCAAAGCCAAGAGATGGATGGGGACCAAGGCTTGCTGCAGTTGTGGAGCCCTGGTCATGCGAGAGGCTAATTCCCGAACTTACCAGTCATGCAAGCCAGTGAGTCCCCATCTTCCTTTATGCCCATTTGTGCGTCTGTCACCCTTAAACAAAATCCTAATAAAGTACCCGTCAATCCATTTGATCATTATAGAAACTTCAATGTCAAGCTGTTGGCAACAGAGGGAGGGAAAACCCACAGTTGGTGGTGGTGTTCTCATAATCAAGGTTATTTCCACGTCATGGGAGAGAAAGGATCAGGACCTAAGAAAAAGTAGAGGCTGTGGAAATGAAGAGTCAGGACCCTGTACTCACAAAAGTACATAAATCAAGCAGTGAAGTAAAAATAATGTATCCAGAAAATGGGCATGATTCCCAGAATAAATAATTCTTTCTGTTCCCATCATAATGTGATAGTGGATATGCCTGGGTAAAAATGACCTATATGATGAGACAAAGGAACAGCTAAATGTGAAATTTCCTATCCTCTAAAAAAAATCGCATGCCATTTTAGCAAAGCACAAAAACATATCATTTTGGAATGATATATGCACATATATATTTATGCACACCTCTATTATTTGAAGGACTCGAGTATACAATGAGCTATAGTGTTATTTTATTGGGGTTTCTAGCTTTGAAATTTCATGCTACCTCTTCTCTCCCAAAAAGCAATATGCTGTCAAAGAAGGACCAATACTACAGAAAACCATAATTTTGTGGGCTACTCTTAGTTAGCTGATTATCCAATTATATTTGGTCTTTTAAAAAAATCTCTGGTCTTAGGAGAGTCCATTTGCCTTTTATAACTTTGAAGACATGTGTGTGCCTTTTTAAAGCACCTTCATATGTAACACACTTTTTAAGTCATCTCTTTTCTTCCTACTAGTAACAAACTCATATTACTGTTTCCAATCCATATAAGAGATGGATACTACATGTGTGTTTGTTTTTCCATGACCTGCCACCAATGGAAAAAGACTGAAGACATAAAGCAAGGAGGCAGAGGCCATTGTCTCTAGAATGGAGAGTTTTTATTTTCACGTTATTAGCTTAGACTCACTGTAATATTTTCCTGCTCTTTAATTCCAACACAGTTATCACAAAATGGTCACATCTTCTTTCCCAAAACTCAATATATTATTATCACCTTTCCCGTGCCAGTTTCTTATACCCCTTGCGCTCATTACCATCAAATGACTCACCTGCATCTGTCGCTTGTTTTAGCATCCATTTCCATTCCTACCTACTCCATTAAGTCTTCACTCTCCATGTTTCCACTTATTTTCTCTTTCTAAGTTTTCAGAGTAAAAAATATCATGAATGATTTCACCTAGTTCAAACTTGCCCTAACCCCACTAATGTGTGCCTGCTGGCAGCCCCAAACTCATAAATGCATCAGAAATGTGAGGTATAAGACAATAGGACTAAGGTACGTTCATTGTGAAAGTAACACTTGCCCACTGTTCAGTGGTTTCTAAACATCACACACACACACCAGCCAAATGAAATACACATGTAACCATGGACTACCATTCTGGACCTTGTCCTACTTTATCTCAGTGAATATTATCATGTTGCTGCTGTTTTGTATGCCATAGCACCCAATTCTAACTCATAGCAACCCCAGATAACAGTAGAATTTCCCCATAGGGTTTCCTAAGTTGTAACCTTTATAGAGGAAGGCCCTCCATGGGATGGCTTGGGACAGTGGCTGCAACAATGGTCTCAAGCATGGGAACAATTGTGAGGATGGTGCAGGGCAGGGCAGTTTTCCATTGTATTATGCATAGGGTCACTATGGATCTGAAGTGACCCAATGCACCTAACAACAAATTTTATGGAACAACGTGTCAGGTCTAAACCTTGTACCACCAGGGCTTCTCAAAATGATCATGAAATCAGAAAATCACAATTATATACAGTGAGGCATTTTCCATTCTGTATCCTTTCAGCTTCATGAGAAAACCTTCCTTGAGAATCAAGTAGTTTCAGTAATTTCTCTTGGTTAAATTGCCCTTGCTGAATCCCTACCAGGGCTCCCATACCCTCCTTGCCACTAATTTTGGATCACTTGTTGCTCCCCTGTCCCTGGGTTGGTCAGCACCACCTCCTTGGCCCCGCCTCCTGCTCTCCCATGTCTATACTCTAACGAATTCAACAATTTGGAAGACATAGACAAATATTTGGAAATGCAATCCCTCCCTAGACTACCCCAGGTGGATGTCTAGAACCTCAACAGACCCATAGCAATGGAAGAAATACACAAGGTAACCAAGAGATTATCAACAAAAAAATTCCCCAGGCCAGATGGCTTCACAGGAGAATTCTACCAATCATTCAGGGAAGAACGACACCAATCCTATACAAACTCTTCCAGAACATAGAAAAAGACGGAAAACTCCCAAACTCTTTCTATGAAGCTAGTATACCTCTGATGCCTAAAGCAGGAAAAGATACCACAAGAATTGAGAACTACAGACCAATATCCCTAATGAACATTGATTCAAAAATCCTTAACGAAATACTGGCCAATAGAATACAAAAGCATATTAAAAAAATAATTCACCATGACCAACGTGATTCATACCAGGGATGCAGGGATGGTTCATCGTATGAAAGACCATCAACATTATTCACCACATTGGCAGGAAAAATGATAAAACCACATGATAATATTAATAGATGCGGAAAAAGCATTTGACAACATCCAACGCGCATTCCTGTTTAAGACACTCAAGAAGGAATAGAAGGAAAACGCCTCAATATTATACGAGCCATATATGAAAAACCAACATACAATGCGGTAGTTAATGGAGAAAGACGAAAACAATTCCACTGAAAAAGGGGACCAGACAGGATGCCCCTTGTCCCCACTCCTATTTAACATCATAAGGCAAAGTTTTGATAATGATGATGGCAACAAATGTACACATGTGCTTGACACAATGGATGTATGTATGGATTGTGATAAGAATTGTACGAGTCACCAGTAAAATGATTTTTAAAAAAGAATCAAATAGTTAACACCAGAAGAGAAAATCATTAAACAGAACCCAAATTCTTTAAAAGCTTACTGAAACAGTTGAGACAAGAGAAGACCTTGAGACCATCACCCCAAGATACACGTTCAACCTTAAACCTTAACTATTCTGTGGTCACCTTTTAGCAAAACAGTAGACTGGCACACAAAAGAAAGGACGGTACCTGTGAGTGTGAAGCTTCAACAAGAAGGATTGACACAGGCTGTAACAGTGAACTCACACATCAGAATGGTGAGATGGCACAAGTAGGGTCACCCTGAGCAAGAACCACCTTGACGTCATGTAATAGTGACAATGGTGCTTCATTCAAAAAAAAAATCTTTATGTGACAAGAAGGTCATCGATTACTGTAAAACACATATGAGAAAGTAAGGAGACGATGAAACGAAGGTCCACCAAATGGAACAACTACAGCAGAATGAAAGAAAATAACACATTGTAAAAAATATAACGAATGCTGCTGAATAGTTTATATATGAACTCCCAGATGGGACATTAGTGTGCTGTGCACATTTTTACCAAACACACAATGAAGTGTTATTACTTTAAAGGACTCATGTAAAACGTGAATCTTTCTGCACTGGCTAGTTGGTGCTCAATCAGCTCATCTCTTGTTGTGCTCCATAGCTATTTCAAATGCATTTAACCTCAGCTGCTCAATGGTAGCTTCCTGAGAGGACACAAGCCAGGCTGCGGCACAGAGAGGAGGGTCAGAGACAGATTTTCTTCCCCTGACTCGTGCACTCCAGGTCACTGACCAGAAGAATATTTTCTTTCTGGAAGAGAAGTTCTTTGGAGTCCTTTTTTAGAAAATGACAAATGAAGTGCTAAAGTGATTAAACACAGAATGCCCACCCACAAGCTATGGGGGAGGAGTTCTCACATCACCCAGAAATGTTCATTGTGGTACTATATATATTTTTGGGTTTGGTGTGTCTGGAAAGTAAAAATTCTCCAAGCATTCATCACCCTGCAATTAGACATAAATGTTGCAATTAAGATTTCTTTCTTTTTCCCCCAAGCTGATAAGTGTCAGGGGGGGAAATTAAATCAATTTAGGCAAGGCAGGTTAAAAAAAACTTGTAAAAACGTTAATGGACCAAAATTCTTACAATGATACTCAAATTCATTTTGAAAGTGGAGATGTGATTATTTGGCTTGTTTCTCTATCACGTTCAGATATATTAGAAGTTTTCTCCTTTAGTGGACCAGCTGGAGTGGATTGTTCCTGTTGCTTGTTTGGGTGTTCTTAGGTGATGTTAATGATTAATGAACTTGGCTGTGAATTGGACATGTGGGGGTTCAAGTCCACCGGAAAATATCTTTGAAGAAAGACCTGGTAATACACTACACACACAAGCGCGCATGCGCCAGCCCTTGAGAATGCACGGCGCACAGCTCTCCTCTGACACACACAGGGTTTTCATGAGGCAGGGCTGACTGGATGACAACTACTTTTCATTGGTTTCTCGAGCAAGGTGCGTTTAGGTTGTTGAAGTAAACAAGCATAGCGATTCAAGGTTCAAAAGCTTTCAGTATCTTTAGTGAGTAATCAATGATGAACATGCTCTTTCTCTGTTGCTGAAAATAAAATGAAGATATGAGGGAAGATTCAAAAAAGGTTGTGGGGAAAAAATAGCTTTTAATTCCATTTCCCCACAAACTTTATGAAGCCCCTTTGCACCTTCAGGGCTGCATAGAGCCTGTTATCAATGCTCAGAGTAGAACCAATACATGAACACTGATCAAAAAGTGAATGTTGAATGAGTGTATAATTTTCTAACTTGGTTAGTTATTATATATGGTAGTTCTACAAAAAGATAGAAAATAAATGTAGGACATAAGGAATTATACTTCTTATATATGAAATTATATTTGATACATATCAATATATCAAATTATATTTGTTTTTATATCCAACATACCAGTGGCAAATTGATTCTGAATCACAGTGACCTCATAGCACAGAGTAGAATAGTCCCTTTGGGTTTCTGAAACTTTAAATCTTTATGGAACTGGGTAGCCTTATCTTTCTGCTGCAGAGCAACTCTTGTGTTTGAACTGCTGACCTAAGTGGTGAGCAGTATAGCAAACACCCCACTCTGCCACTAGGACTCCTTATAGTACAATGAAATGAAATTTTAATGATTTTTTTTTAAATGAAGCATCTGTCCTTACAATTTCTTCTGCATGAGGTCGCTAACGTCATGGAAAAACTTAAAGGGAAGATACAACTGTATGACCTAGTAAGACATACTGTACCATTCCTTATATAGCGATGTCCCAAGAAACAAAGCGGAACAGATAAAGGTGACAATCCTGGAACTCTAAGTATCAAGTATCTAAGTATTTTATTTAAAAAAAAAATATCAAAGGGAAGAATGAAGAATTAGACCAATTGGAAAGAGATATTTAACTGAAAGAGTAAATGATGAGAACTTCAGTTCGAATGTGCCTTGCTAACTATCCAAACACAGCCTGGCCATCTTGAGACAAAGCAGGACGTGATCTCTGGGGCAGAGCATAGAAAGGCAGAGCATGGAACTCCAAATAGAAGCCAAGAAACAATATGTAGACAAATCCAGAGTGAAGCAAAGTGGGCAGGAAATGGCCTGGCTCTAAGCAGGGAAGTGCAAGCGGCAGGGCGAGAGTTCTGGAGCTCTTGGTAACTACAGTCCCAGGAGAAAGCCAGGAGCTACACGGGACTATCCCTCAATTATTAGGGCGGGCAGTACTCATGGCGAAGAAGATCCAATGCGTGTCAGCAGGAGGTCCCTGACTGCACTTTGGACAGACTTTGGGCAGCTCCCTCTCCTCATTTGTGGTTGGCATCAGGGTTCAACGGAATGTTTCAGCCTACAGGGAGTATCCCAGCACTCATTCCTGGTGAACAGCCTTCCATCCCGTCTTCCTCTGTGAGCCTCTCCACACTTGCCTGGGAATTACAATATAAACTCCCTTTTCCCCCCACCCAGTCCCACCCCAATCATAATCTGTCCTACCCAATGTCCACTACTTCCTGATAAGGAAAAACACGTGTTCCCGAGTACCTCAAAGCTGATAGCTGGTGGTGAAGCATGACTGTCCCATCCACCCCAACTCCTGCTGCCACACTGTCGATGCAGTGATAAGTGGCAAGCACCTCTATGTTGCCACACTGGTGATCAGTTGGGGACATCTCCTTAACAAACCTAATATAGGAGAGCAAATGTAGGATATGGTAAAAGAACATACAAGTAATTTATAAGTACATAAATAAATGAACAAAGTAACATCTTAATGCCTCAGAGATAGAATACAATATAAAGTCAAATGAAGAAACAGGATAAGATGACTCAAACTAGTGATTAAAACAGGGCATGGAAATTTTTCTGAGAAATAAATAATAATGGAACTACCTGAAAAGGAATTATATATATTATATATAGATTTAGATTTAGATTTCTGAAAGAGATCAAGATAACATATTTGAAATAATAGAAAAATTCTGGAAAATAGTGCAACAACAGAATGACATAATAGACAGAATTAATAAAAAACAATGCCTAGAAATTATGAAGATAAAAAAACCATCAGAAATAGATAATATAATGGAAGGACGCAGAAGTACAATTGAATAAATGAAAGAAAAAAGCAGTGAAACAGAAAATTTCCTTAATACTAATTTGCTTAATCAATTAAAAAAAATAAAGAACGTAAGAAATCTTAAAACGTATGTTGCTGCTGTTGTTGCCATCGAGTCACTCTGGCTATGTAGGAGCCCTGTGCCTACCCAGATGAAACACCGTGCAGCCCTGAGACACCCTCGTCATTGTTGCTGGTCTGCTTGAACCCACTGTGGCAGCCACAGCGTCCGTCCATCTCCTGGAAGGCTCCCCTCTCTCTCACTACCCTTCTACTTTACCAAGCACCATACCCTTCACCAGGGGCTGGTCTTTCCTGGCATTTCCAAAGTAGGTAAGAGCAAGTTTTGTGATTCTTGCTTCAAAGAAGTCTTTGGCCTTACTTGAACCAAGACAGAGCAGTTTGTCCTTTTAGCACTCCGTGGTACTTTCAGTATCCTTCTCCAGCATGACAATTCCAATGCATCACTTACTCCTTCGTCTTTTTAACCACTGTCCAACTATCACATACATATGATACAATGGACAATACCATGGCTCTGTAGTTTTCAAAGTAACATTTTTGCTTTTTAATACTCGAAAGAGGACTCATCTAGCAGATTTACCTTTTGCAACATGTTTTTGGATCTCTTGACTGCTGATTCCAGCATTGATGTGAATCCAAGCAGAAAAAATCCTTGATAAATTCATCTTTTTTTCCATTTATCATGATGTTACCTATTCATCAAGTGTGAAGTGTTTGGTGTTCTTTACATTGAGTTGAAGTCCATATTGAGCACTGCAATCCTTGATCTTCATCAGCAAGTGTCTTGAATCATCCTCCCTTTCAGCACTTAAGCTTCTGGCATCTGAATATGCCTTCACCTGCCTTCTTCCAATCCTGATTCTTTGTTATCTTCATATAATTGAGCTTCTCTAATGAATTGCTCAGCATTCAGATTGAAGAGTTATGGTGAGAGCACCCAACCATGTTGCATCTTGTCCTGATTTTAAGCCAAGTAGTATTCACTTGCCTGTTGACACAATTGCCTCTTAATCCATGTATGCGTTCCACAAGAGCATAATGAAATGTTCTAGAATTCTCATTCTTCTAAGGTTTGTTATGATCCACACATGTCATATCAGTGATATTGTTCTATCGTCTGAGCATCTATTCAATCCCCCTTTTTTGGAATGGGTACAAACACGGAGCTCTTCCAGTGAGTTGCCTGTCTTCCAATTTTCCTGGAATAGGTGAGTAAATACTTCCAGTACTTCAACAGTTTGTTGGACCATTTCACTGGTATTCCATCAATCCCTGAAGCCTTGTTGTTGGCAAATACTTTCAGTGCAGCATGACTTTCTTCTCTCAGCACTATTGGTTCTTGTTCATATGCTGCCTTCTAAAATAATGGAATGTCCACTAGTTCTTTTTGGTACAGTGACTCCATATATTCTTTTTATCTTCTTTCGATGCTTCCTACATCATTCAATATGTTGCCCATAGCATCTTTCAGTATTGCAACTCGTGACTCTAATTTCGTCTTCAGTTCTTTTGGTTTAAGATATAGTGAGTATATTCTTCCCTTTTGGGTTTCTAACGCTGGGTCTTTGCACAAGCCATTAGACTATTTGACTTTGTCTGCTGGAGCTGTCCTTTGGAGTTTTTTTTAAAATCATTTTATTAGGGGCTCATACAACTCTCATCACGATCCACACATACATCAATTGTGTAAAGCACATTTATACATTCATTGCCGTCATCATTCTCAAAACATTTCCTCTCCACTTAAGCCCAGGGAATTAGGTCCTCTTCCCCCCCGCCCC
>NW_022111372.1:76508281-76509462 GCF_000313985.2 Echinops telfairi
ACATTCACTATGGTAAGATTTTTTTCTGATGATGCCTGATACCTGATGATTCAAAATAGCCAATATCAGTCCATTTCATTCATGCCTAGGATATCGATCTCTGTGTGTTCCATTTCATATTGATGATTTTCCAAGGTGCATACTTTGAACTTTCCAAGTTCTGCTCATTAGCAGATAGTTGCAGTTGTTTCTCATTACCTGAGTCATGCCATACCATCAAATGAAGATCCTAAAGACTCCACTCCCAGATGTTTTACCCAGCTCATGTCTGCAAGTCACCTCCAATCACAGATATCAGCTCCTCCTCAGTCACATTTCCAGGGCCCTGCAACCCCAAGGGACCCATCCTCTGGCACTATCTCTGACAATGTTTCCTTCCATTCATTAGGCCTTCAGGATCTGACAATGCTTTGAAGCTGTGTATCAGGTTTTCAGTGGCTACTTCCTCCCAAGTGGGCAGCTGATTCCTTCTTCAGAGTCTGTTCTTAGTCTGAAGTTCCATCAATACTTGTTCACTTTGGGTGACCATTTTGGCATTTAAAATACTGGTGACATAGCTTACAACATTAGAGCAACACACATTCCACCATAGGATGACAAACTAGGTAATTGTGCGAACCAAACAAGGGAATACTACATGGTTTAAAATCAGGAAAGGTATATGTCAGGGCTGTATCCTCTCACCATACTTGTTCAACTTATATGCCAAGCCAATCATCAGAGAAGCTGAAGTAGATGAAAAATAGTATAGCATCAGCACTAAAGGAAGTTTTATTAACAACTGTTACAGGTAGGTTTATTGTGCCAACCTGGCCAATAAAACACCCATGGGATTAATAAGTTTGTAGTTTAATTGAAGGGAAAAGAAATAAATGGCTTGGCAAGCCTTGCCGTTCTGTCTCTTGCTCTCTGATGATTGGACCAGTATGTGGATTCCTTAGCTAGTTCTCTGCCTCAAATTGTGAGCTACACTACCTGTGGGACACCCAACCCATGGACCATGTTGAGACCTGCTTTGGTACATTGCTGGTGTATACATCACTTGAGCTGGGGACTGTCAGACCCTATCATCTGGCTGACTGTTGGTAACCTGCCCTGCTGCTTGCTGCCCATGGATAGACTGCCTGTATTGCCCTACAGAAGATTCAGCGGTCTGCTTCCTTGACTTGCACCTAGCAACC
>NW_022111372.1:76509872-76511673 GCF_000313985.2 Echinops telfairi
CAGTATGGATTACAACTCAATGTAAGGAAGACTAAAATCCTCACAACTTGACCAATAGGTAACATCATTATAAATAGAAAACAAGTTGAAGTTGGCATAGATTTTGTCACACAATCAATGCTCATGGAAGCAGCAGTCAAAAGATGTATTGCATTAGGTAAATCTGCTTGCTGCACAATACTTTTTTAGAGGTTTGAAGAGCAAGGATGTTACTTTGAAACTAAGGTGTACCTGACCCAAACCATGGTATTCTTCATTGCATCATACACATGTAACCGTTGGAAATTGAATAAGGAAGTCCTGCTGGCGAAGAATATTGAAAGGACCAGGGACTGCTAAACAGACAAACCAGTCTGTATTGGAAAAATAAAAGTGAGAGTGCTCCTTAGAGGCAAGGATAGCCAGGCTCTTCATCTTACACATGTTGGACATATTTTTAGGAGAGACCAATCGCCAGAGTAGGACATCATGCTTGGTTAAGTCGAGGGGTGGTGCAAAGAGGAAGGCCCTCAATGAGTTGGATTGGCACAGTGGCTGCATCAATGGGCTCAGACCTAGGAACAATTATGAAGATGGTGTAAGACTGTGTGGTGTTTCTTCTGTTGTGCATAGGGATGCTATGGGTAGGAGACAACTTGATGACACCTAACAACAATGCCAAGCTGAGGGACAAGTGGCAAGACAGTTATGAGGGTAACTTAAAAAGGAATGATTATGCAAATAATAACTCCAGAACCAGAAAAATAAGAAGTGGAGGGGAAAAAAAGATATATTGGCAGAAATTTCTAAATATCATGAATGACAATGAGATTTTCATTCAAAGAGCCAATCTACCCCATACAGAGGTTACTCCAAAAGAAATTCACTAAGACATATCATAGTTGAACTTTCCAAAATCAAAAAGAAAGAAAGAATCCTGAAAGTGGCCCATTAAAAATGCAGTATCTCTTACAAAAGTGCATTGGTAATATTAAAGATTGACTTACTGTCAGAAACCAGGTAGGTCAGAAGACAATGAGATAGAATATATGAAATCATGAAAGAAAAATACTCTCATACAAAGAATCACATAACAAGCAAACTTTCTTTTGATGGTAAAGTGTGATCATGAGGTGTCGATGGAATCAGGTATCAGGCATCAAAAACCCAGAACAAAAAATTATATCAAAGTGAATGAGTGGGAGTGCGGAGTGGAGATACAAGGCCCCCTGTAGACAATTGGATATTCCCTTACAGAAGGGTCACAAGGAAGAGATGAGCCAGTCAGGGTGCAGTATAGCACCGATAAAGCCTACAACAATCCCCTAGTTCTTTAATGTTTCTGGCCCCTCACTTTCATGACCCTGATTCTACCTTACAAATCTGGCTAGACCAGAGCATATACAAGGGTACAAATAAGAGCTGGAACCACAGGGAATCCAGGACAAACAACCCCTTAGGACCAATAATGAGAGTAGCAATACCAGGAGGGTAAGGGGAAAGTGGGGGAAGAGAGGAGGAACTGATCACAATGATCTACATATAACCCCCTCCCAGGGAGTGGATAACAGAAAAGTGGATGAAGGGAGACATTGGTCAGTGTAAAACATGAAAAAATAACAATAATCTATAAATTATTAAGGGTTCATGGGGGGTGGTGAAGAGGGAGGGGGGAAATGAGGAGCTGATACCAAGGACTTAAGTAGGGAGAAAATGTTTTGAAAATGATGATGACAATGTGTGGACAAATATGCTTGACACAATGGATGGATGTATGGATTGTGATAAGAGCTGTATGAACCCTCAATAAAATGATTTTTTT
>NW_022111372.1:76512852-76514488 GCF_000313985.2 Echinops telfairi
GGGGGGAAATGAGGAACTGATACCAAGGGCTCAAATGTTTTGAGGGCAACAAATGTACAAAAGTGCTTGACGCAATGGATGGATGTGTGGATTGTGATAAGAGTTGTACAAGCCCCCAATAAAATGATTTAATTGTTTAAAAAAAACAGAAGAGAAAGAAAAGATCAAAGTGGATGTTGGAATTTATTCTGAAACTCGCTCTTAGTTATAAAGGAAATGGCAAAAATGATGGAGTCAAAGAGCTGAATAGAAAGTTTCAAAAGGAAATTTGAGAAGACAAAGTCACATATTATTATGAGATGTGCAAAAACCTAGAGTTAGAAAAGCAAAATGGAAGAACATGCTCAGCATATATTAAACTAAAAGAACTCAAGAAAGTATTTGAGTCTCCAGTTGCAATGCTGGAAGAGTCTATAGGCAAATATACTGAGCGATGCAGAAAGCATCAAAAGAAGATGGAAATAATACATAAAATCGCTGTAACAAAAATAACTAGTGGATATTCCACCATCTCAGGAGCATATGAGCAAGAACCAACGGTGCAGAAATAAGAAGACTGAACTGCACTGAAAGCATTAGCCAAAAACGAGGCTCCAGAAATTGGTGGAATATCCATCGAAATATTTCAACAAGCTGATTAAACACTGTCTGATTAAATAGACAGTGTCTGTGCCAGGAAAACTGGAAGACAGCTACTTGGCCAACCAACTGGAAAAGGTCCATGTTGGAACCCATTCCAAAGGAAGGGGATCCAATAGAATGTTCAAAGTATAAAGCTATATAATTTATATCACATGCAAGTAAAATTTTGCAGAAGATCATCTAACAATAGTTACAGCAGTACATTGATAGGAAACTGCCAGAAGTTCAGATCAGATTCCGGAGAGGATGGGGAATAAGGGATAACATGTTGATGTCAGATAGATTTTGGCTGAGCACAGAGATTACCAGAAAGATGTTTACTTACATTTCATTGATTACAAATTTGACTGTGTCCATTTAACTGTATCTATTTGACTGTATGGATCATAAGAAACTATGGATAAACTTGGAAAGAATGGGAATTCCAGAACATTTCATTGTGTTCACGTAAACTTGCACATGGATCAAGAGGCAGCTCTGAGGACAGACAAGGTAATACTGCATGATTTAAAATCATTAAAGGTTTGTGTCAGGGTTATCCCCTCTCCTTTCACCATACTAATTCAATCTGTTTCTTGAGAAAATCATCAGAGAAGTTGGCTTATATAAAGAAGAGTGTGGCATCAACATTGGAGGAAGGCTTATTAATAATCTGCAGTGTGCGGATGGCACAATCTTGCTTCCTGAAAATAAGGAGGACTTGAAGCACATGATGATGAAGATTGAAGATTGCAACCTTCAGTATGGATTACAACTCAACGTAAAGAACATCAAACTTCTCACAACTGGACCAATGGGTACTATCATGATAAATGGAGAAAAGATTGAAGTTGTCAAGAATTTAATCTTGCTTGGATCCACAATCAATATTTATAGAAACAGCAGTCAAGAGATGAAATGACACATTGTACTGGGCAAATCTGCTGCACAAGACTTCACTAAAGTGTTGAAATAATGTTATTTTGAGGACTTAAGGGCACCTGAGCCAAGCCAT
>NW_022111372.1:76515707-76517392 GCF_000313985.2 Echinops telfairi
AAACTAACTAGTCTGTACACCTAAATAAAGAAAAAGAATAAAAGAACCTTTAAATACAAAAACAACAAAGATTGATATGGAAAGAAAGTCCACACAAAAACAACTCAGCACAAAAAATTAACAAGATCAAAATTTCCTACTGCTGTCAAGTTCATTGCAACTTGGTGACCCCATAAAACAGAAAAGGATTATTCATTTAGCTTTTCAAGGTTCCAAATATTCCCAGGAGCACGAAGTCTCATTTTTCTCCCCCAAAATGGTGGGTTTAAATCACTAGCCTCATGGTTAAATAGATGACAACTGAATAACTTTATTTAAATAGAGAAATTAGCCTAACACTAAAGACACATATACACCAAGTATATAAAAATGACAGCAATGAATTCATAGCTTTCTTTAATCACATTGAAGATAAATAAATTAAATGCACCAGTACACAGAGAGTGGCATCATTCAATATTTTACCCAAACACTATTTCAGTATTGCAACTGGAGACTTGAATTTTTTCAGTTCTTTCAGATCCAGATACACTGACTGACCATGTTTTTCCTTTTTGGTTTTCTAATTCTAAGTCTTTATCGATCTCAAAATTAACCTTGTCTTCTCGAACTGGCCCTTGAAATTTTCTATTTGAATAGACATATAAAATGCAATAAATTAATGTTAAAAAGGAAATTGAGAGAAAAGGAAAATGGAAAAATATTCCACTCATGAATTGGAAGACTTAACATTGTGAAAATGTTAATAATATGCAACCAAAACCCCTAAATTAAACTCAGTGCCATTAAGTGGCTTCTGACTCATAGTGAGCCTGTATAAGATTTCCAGTACTGTTAATCTTTATGGGATCACACAGCTTCATCTTTCTCTTCTACAGAAGCTGGTATGTTTTTCCATTGATCTGGAAGTTAGCATCCAAATACTTAATCCACTGCATTACCAGAACGCCTACACTACCCAACGTGGTCTATAAATATAAAGCATCGTTGTCTAACCCCTTACTACAGTTTTTTAATAAAATGAAAAGGCTAATCTCTAACTTTTTGTGGAAAGAAAGGAGGACCTTAATAGCAAAAGCAATATTTAAAAAGAAAATCAAAAAAAGGAGTCTCACTTTTCTTTATCTCAGAACTTACAATATAGCCACTGTAATCTAAGCAATTTAATGTTTGTACAAAGACAGATACATGGCCCAATGGAACAGAATTGAGAGCCCAGAAGCAAATCCATTCATTTATGAACAGCTGATCTTTCATAAAAGTGCTGAGATCTGGTCAACGGGGAATAAGCAATTTCTTTAACAATGGTGCTGGAAAAACTGTATATCCATTTGCATTGTGGTGGTTAGATGCCATAAGTTGGTTCTGACTCATAGGGACCTTATGTACAGCAGAACAAAACATTGCCCAGTCCTTGGACAGCATCACAATTGTTATGTTTGAGGCCATTGTTGCAGCTATTGTGTTACTCCATCTCACTGTGCATCTTCCTCTTTTGCACTGTTCCTCCACTTTACCACATATGGCGTCATTCTTCTGGAACGCATTTCTTCTGATGACATGTCAAAATTACATGAGATGCACTTTTACCATCCTCATGTCTAAGGAGAATTTTAGCTATAATTCTTCCAAGACAAATGTTTCTGCTTCTGGTAGTCCACGGTATTTTCAATATTCTTCTCCAG
>NW_022111372.1:76518120-76531282 GCF_000313985.2 Echinops telfairi
ATCCCTTCAGGACCAGTGGTGTGAGTGGCGATATTGGGAGGGTAGAGGGAGAGTGGGTAGGAAAGAGGGAACCGATTACAGGGATCTACATGTGACCTCTTCCCTGGGGGACGGACAACAGAAAAGTGGGTGAGGGGAGACGTCGGACAGGCCAAGATATGACAAAATAATAATTTATAAATTATTAAGGGCTCATGAGGGAGGGGGGAGCAGGGAGGGAGGGGAAAAATGAGGACCTAAAGCCGGGGGCTTAAGTGGAGAGGAAATGTTTTGAGAATGACTAGGGCAATGAATGTACAAATGCGCTTTACACATTGATGTATGTTTGGATTGTGATAAGAGTTGTATGAGCCCCTAATAAAACGATTAAAACAATCTTAGAAATTTAACATCGAATGTAAAGACAAGCAGCACAGCGGAGATTCTCATGCTGATCGACCCAAGCCACCCTGAAACCAAGATCTTAAATGTTGTATAATATTAACTATTATGAGTTTTATATAAGTATATTGTGTCACATAGTTCATTTATAAGTTAGAGTGTATAATTATGCAGTTTTTAAATAAAATAAGTCGTTTTTAAAGGAAAAAAAAGCCTTTAATAGATTTTCCCAATGAATCAGCTGTCTCAGTTTTTCACCACTACTTCCGGAAGTGTTGATTCTATAAAATTCCAGGTAAAATTAAATCCTTGACAACTTAAATCTTTTCCCCTTTTATTGTGGTGTTGTCTGTTGATCTAGTTGTGAGAATTTTTGTTTCCTTTACATCAGGGTGTAGTCCATACTGAAGGCTATTTTCTGATTTCATCAGGAAGTATTTCAAGTTCTCCTACAAAGATCAAGGTTTTATCATCTGCATATCAGAAACAAAGTTAGAATTTCAAGTTTTTGGCATAAATATACCATCAAACTTCATGCTCTAAATCCCTTTCACTTTCAGCAGGCCAGGTGTGTCATCATCATATCAGGTCATGAATGATCCTTCCATCCTTGATGGCACCTTTCCAGATTATTTGATCGATATATATATATTGGATAAGGATGGTGAAAGGACACAACGCTTATGCATAATTTTTCTCATTTTCAACTATGCACTATTCTTTTATTATGTTCAATCTATTTCTTTGTCTCTATACAAGTCCTACATGATCACAATTAAGTGTCTGAAATTTCCATTCTTCTAAATATTATCTATAATATTATGATACACACAGTCTAATGTATTTGTATAGTAAATAACAACAACAGCAGCAACATAGGTTTTAAGAAAACACTTCTCTGGTATTTGCTGCTTTCCGCCCACTGGAACCAGAGCCTATCAAGGCCCTGAGACCACAAGAACTCCTACCACCAACCACACTGACAATTAACACAGTAGAAAGCACTGTTGGAAGGGGAGAAAATTATAGAACAAACCTCAGATTCATAAAAAAACACTAGACTGACTGGACTGATTGAGATTGAAAAAACACCAAGACAATCACGCTAAGGTTCCTTTCTAACCTAGAACTGAAGCTCTAGGAGGTCTCCTTAAAGGCAAATAATGACGTTTGTTATAAAATAAACAATCACGAGCCAGTCAGGGTGCGATGTAGCAATGATGAAAAATACAACTTTCCTCTAGTTCCTAAATGCTTCCTCCCCCTCCCATCCCCCCACTATCATGATCCGAATTCTACCTTGCAAGTCTGGCTAGACCAGAGGATGTATACTGGTACAGATAGGAACTGAAAATACAGGGAACCCAGGGCGGATGATCCCTTCAGGACCAGTGGTGTGAGTGGTGATACTGGGAGGGTACAGGGAGGGTGGGGTGGAAAGGGGGAACCAATTACAGGGATCTACATGTGACCTCCTCCCTAGGGGACGGACAACAGAAAAGTGGGTGAAGGGAGATGTTGGACAGGGCAAGATATGACAAAATAATAATTTAAATTATCAAGGGCTCATGAGGGAGGGGGGAACGGGGAGGAAGGGGGAAAATGAGGACCTGATATCAGGGGCTTATATAGAGAGCAAATGTTTTGAGAATGATGAGGACAATGAATGTACAAATCTGCTTTCCACGACTGATGTATGTATGGATTGTGATAAGAGTTGTATGAGCCCCTAATAAAATGATTTAAAACAAATAAATTCCAAAAAAACCCAAACAAACAAAAAAAAACCCCAATCACATCTATGAGCTATGTGATCCTTTAAACAACCAGCTCTATGAGCTCAAAAGGTCAACATTTACTCAAATGCACAGATGAGCTGGCAGGGAGGGGCAGGGCAGCTGGATGGAGGACAACGGGGCGGGTGTGAAAGTGCGGAGGCTCTGCATGGGACTGCAGTCACAGTCACGGAACAATTTCTGCATGAATTGTTGAGTGAGACTTGAATTTTCTGTGTAAGCTTTCACCTAAAATAGGATATTTTAAAAGAAGGTGTATCTCCCCAGTAAGAAAAGAACAAAAATGGGGAAGATCAAGATAAAGAAAAGCCAGAATATTATGGCTTTTTCTGAGTTATGATCATAAAAATAACAAAATATTTATTGAGTACTTACCATATTCAAATAATTTTATGTATATTTTCACAAATTATTATCCAATTCTGATCATCCTTCAAGAATTTAAAGTGACTTATATTTACCATCCAGGTCAAATTTGAGAAAATTGAGGCATAGCTAGATAAAATGTCTCTTTACATGCATATTGTTATTAAACGGTGGAGTCAGAATATGGACTCAGAGTATCTGTGTTCAAAGGTAGCAAAAGTAAATGTATTTTTGCTAAGAACATTTTTGTGGTACTTAATGGTGTCCCAGTGACCTGCTTTCACAGATCACCTGTGCTCCTCAAACAGCAACTATCTTCAATTCACTAAAGCATCATTTCTGAGTCAGTCTTCCATGGGACACAAGTGTACTTGGCAGATATCAGTTATTAACAGAGCAATTTAGTCAATTAAAGTGGGAAACTTGGAATTGAGCCAGATCAGACAAGTTACTCTATTCCAAGACTCCTCAGAGCCCTTAGTATGATACTGTGCATTTAATTAAAAATAAAACCCAAACTTCTCAGCACTGCCTAAGAAATTTATAAGGGTCTGACTTCTATCACTCGTCCCAAACTCAAGCCCTGACTCACTTTTTCTGTGCCCATGTGCTCTGATGGCCAGCTTTTCTGCGCAGCCACAGGATTCCTGTGTACTCCTCACGCTCTAAGCGATCCCCAACTCCTCCGTGGTGCTTCCTTCAACCTCTTACCTCTCCAGTCTCCGTGGAAATGTCGACGTTTTCACTAGGTCTTTCTCACCACTCCATGTAAAACACATAGGGCCAATTTTTGACCCTTATCCTGCGTCTCCTTTGTTTTCCTCACACCTTGATCATGTTTTTGTTTTAATGCTTATTGGCTACTGACTGTCTTTAGGCCCATGAGCGCATAAGAACCCTCTCTCTATGCCTGGTGAATCCCCACTACTTAACACAATGCTCAACACATATAGCTGCCCAGTAGACGTTTGTCAAGAAAATCTGACCACTGAAAACCTTTCAAAAATACAATTATCTCTCACAGAGACAGCATGTTCCACAGAAGACAGTTTGTGAAGAGCAAAATTAAACCAAATGCAGTCACTATTATTCAAAATAATGCAAAATTCAAATTATTCTATTCCTGGCCAAACTTAGAAGAGCAGTGCTTTAACATTAATATTGTGGAGGTATTTCTAATGAACTTTTTAAATGCATCGAATTAGTATAATTATGTTCCTTTTGATTACTTTAAATATTTCTGGTAGTTTTCATGATTTATATCCTCAAAAACACACCAGGCCAAATACTGACTGTGGAAGTGATGCATATTTTAAATATAAATAGAGGTATTCAAAGTTCTGAATTCCATCACATATTTACGCAGGTCCTCTAAGAAGGAGATGCTAAAATGGATCACACCTGCAAGAGATTAATTACAGAAAACACCTGACAAGAAAGAGTGGAGGGTTCCCCAAAAGTCTGGAGAGCCATCATATTGCCATGCTGTTGTATCCTCATGGACCAGAGTAGGGAGGAAGGAACAAAGGAAGAAGGAGTGGAAGAGTACCCCAGGAGATCTATGGCTTTATCATTAAGGCATTGACAGTTTCAAAGTGTAGCAACTGAGTCAGCCAGAGATCTATGAAGCACATTATCAGGACGGCCACACTGTTGCCTTTCTTACATCATGGAGATGTCACTGAGAGTGAAGCTAGGTAAGCTTTATGAAAAAGTCACCGTATACTTAGTAGATTCAACCAACCGCAGCAGACTCATTCAACCAACCACAGCAGACTAGATCTGAATTTTAATACTAGCTCTGCTATTTGCTGTTTGTGCGATTGTATATAGTAATTGTACTCTTTGGATCTCAGTCTTCTCTTCAGTAGAGTAGAAATAGTAATAATACCTAACTCAAAAAGTTATTAAGATTTTTAAATTAGGTAACATATCAGCAGTCCTCAGTGCTGTTTCTGGCAACTAAGTTTCCTGTCGCTGCTGTTGTTGGGTGTTGTCAAGTAACTATTCTTCTCTCCAGATAGAAGTAAGATAAACCTTAGATGGCCACTCACTAGCTTTTAGGACCCCAGATGTTACTCACTAAAGGAAGATATGAAATAGCATTGTCTTGGTAGCCTATGCCAATTGACTTTAGTGTTCCTGAGTCCCTAGATTCAGTGACTCATTTCCACAAGGTATTTGGCTTAGCCTTTATCTTTCTTATGGAACTAGTCTTCTCACTTATGAACAGAGGTTGTGATTGGTCCCTCACTCTCTTTGTACCACCAAGATAATCCCATGTCCTCAGCTACTGCATCCAGTCAATTTCGATTCAAAGTGACCCTATAAGGACAAGGTAGAACTGCCCTGAATCTTTACTTGTAAGCCAACAGGGCTCCCAGAGAAAGCCAATTAGAGGACCCCATTCCCCTGCCACCATCAGAGATGGTGATATGTCCTTAAAAAAAAAGAAAGAAAGAAAAAACACTACCATTGAGTCAATTCTAACTCATAGTGACCCCATAGGACAGGCTAGAACTGCTTTTGTGGGTTTCTGAAACTAACACTGTATGGGAATAGGAAACCTCATCATTTCCCCATGGACTGACCTTGTGGTTGGCAGCCTAACATGTACCTGCTGTACCACTGGGGATTCTGTGATGGGCCCTACGGTGGTCTAATTATAGTCATGTTTCCTACCCCAGCTCCTAGGAAAGAAGCTTGCATCTTACATAGGTGGCTAAACTGCTGAGTTGGATGTCTTCAATGCTTCTTCACCAGCTATGCCCTGCGTATTCCATAATTTCAGCTTGTGCCACTCTCTTCTTTATTTACGATTCTCCAGCCATACACTTTTCAGATTCACAAATACCATTAGTCCTATCCTAACAGAGGCCTTTAACCAGAATACCTCAGCTCCCTCTCGGACACCCTGGCAGCTGGGGTTAGCTTATCCTTCAAGTCCTAGCTAAAATTCCTAGAGATTTTTCTGTGGCCCCTAAGGTATCATTAGGTCCGCTTTTCTAAAACAACATTCATAATCTTCCTTACAAACCTTACCTTTCAGCTCCATTAATAGACAGGAAGTTTGGAAACGCAACAGTGTTGACCTATCTGAGGATGATACCTATCTTGTGGGTGGAGCCATCTGAGAGCTGAAGGGAAAGAAACCTGGATCCAGCTGCAGCTGGACTTACTGGATAAGGGAGTCAATAAATCTACTTTTAAGCTTTTTTGGACAGTTTCCATTATTATAATTCAGGCAACATAGTTCTTATTATTATCATCAACACGATCAATGTTGTCACCATCATCAACATCATCACCACCACCACTATAATTAATACATTTGTTATTATTATTATAACCTATTTTTAACAGGAGCAGCTCCCTCTCCTCTCACAAGTAGGTGTACTTGTGAAGGGATTAAATTACAATAGAGTAGGCTGATGACAAGTCAGCCTTTCACCCAGATAAATGGGTTTAGGAGCTGGAATCTCAGAAGTGAGCGTTCTCTATCTCAAATTTCACTGCCCTTAACCTTCAGCGGTGCTCATTTGTCTCATTCACCAAAACCGTTTCACAAAACTTTGAGTACCCCATCCATCCATCCACCTGGGTGTCACAGGCAGTGATTTAGAAAGATTAAGATGTGTCTGTGCCTTTGCATTGTCCTTAGAATATAGACAAATGTCTGGTTTGAGGGCAGCATGGGCAGCATGACTAGGGGTACTCTGACAGCAATTCTACTTCCTGGTGGAGGATGAGGATGATCCAGGGAAGTGGGATGGGCATATGACCTATGCAAAGGCCACAGTACATTCAGTTATCCTACCTCCAGATGGACTCAGGGATGGGCACGAAATCTCAGCTTGACCAGTCAGGTTGAGTGAGAATCACGGTGGATTTTCTGAGAAGGTTGAAACAAGGACTTTTTTTTCCCGTACTTGCTGTGAATGACTCAGCTTGAAATTTCAGAGCTTACAGAAATCCTGTGGGGATCACTACATGAATCAGCCTCTTAGAACCTAGGTAAATCAACTTTAAGATAAAATTAAATCTGAGGAAGAAAGGGCATAAATAAATCAAAAACAAACAAAAACTCATATAGCATCGGTGACATTATTGAATTACTAGATCAAGCGTCGCCTAAATAAAATGTTTTTCTAGTGCACTGTTGAGTTGACTCTGATGCATAGCAACTGTATAAGAACAGAGTTAATGACCCTGTAGGGTTTGCTAGCTTGTAATCTTCATGGGGAGAAGGAGCCTTGGTGTCACAGCAGGTACGTGCAAGGTTGCTACCAGAAGCTCTTGGTTCAAACTCTCCTGCTGCTACATAGCTGAAAGGTGTAGCCGTCTACTTTCATAAAGATTAGAGACAAGCCCTCCCTGTGGGAAGTTCCACTCTGTCTATAGAGTAGCTAAGACTCAGAAACAACCTGCGAGTAATCGGTATGGTTTGGGTTTACTCTTTATAGTAGCAGACCATTGGGTCTTTTGTTCTATGGAGACATTGTTGGGCTTGAACTAGTGCTTTGAACTCATTCAAGGTGGTCAGTCATGGTCAGTGGAAACAAGGGCAGTGTACAAAGTGTACAGTAAACAATTTTCTTACAGGTCAGATTTTGACTTGAATCAGAAACAGGGTTGCTCTACTCAAAGAGAGTGTCACTCTCCACAATCCTCCCCAAACTCTAATCTCTCTTATCAGGAAATATAAATATGTGATTTAAAACTTAAGTTAGGTATTTCCATTGTAAAAAGATACATATGCTTAGAAGAAACAAGAATTGAAAATAATTTTTAAAGTATAACATAATAGACAGATGCTATTAATATTTGCCACCCTCTGGCCCCATGCATTTTGACTCATAGGTTTATTAACATTTTAATGTGGTTAAGCTCATAGTATATTTAAGTTTTGCTCTGACTTTTTCCCTTGACATTCTAACATAAGCATTTACCTAGATTGTCAGGAAATTTCTGTAAACATCCTTTTTAATGTCTACTAAATGTTCCATGGAGGTTTATAATTTACTTAATGATAAACAAAATAAATTAGCGTGATTGATTTTGCAATCATATTCTGATTCTTAAAAATGCATGTTTAGGCATAGAAGAAGCAACTACTGGACACTGAGCGAGTGCAAAGCAGAATGAAGAAAATTGTAGAATTAAGGAAATAATCAGTCCAAATGACTAAAGGCACACAGCAACCACAGCTTCCTCTAACCTCACACGAGAAGAACGAATTGGTGCCCAACTACTACCACTGGCCACTTTGACCAGGACAACAAGGGAAGGTCCCATTGGAATGGTAAAAAAATATATAACAACACTTTAATTATACACACACACACAGACTTAGATGGTTGAAAGACACTGAAGGAAACCTTGAAATCATTGCCATAAGAAAACATTCTACATTGAAAATGAAGTCTTCCTGGAAGCAAGCTTTCATATGATTAATAGATGGATCTATAAAATAAACAGTAAAATCCAGGAGGAAGATGGATGCTAGAACACAAGACAATCAATTATAGAAGCTCAAAAAGAGCAACATTTTCCAAAATGAAAGATTAAAAGGCAAGAAGGGACGAGAGACCACATGAATGAAAACAAAGAGACAAGGGGGAAATGGGGAGAGTGGAAGCAATGTTATGGAATAATTTTGTCTGAATCAGTCATTTGAAAATTAATTTGCTATGTAAGCTTTCAAAACTGTAAAAAAACAGTATATTTTTTAAAGAAAAAATGACCCTTACCTACATATAAGCATAGAACCTTTCAAAGATGGAAGTGGCCATGACTTTAGTTGTTAGTGCTGATGAGTCAGTTCTGACTCATAGGAACTGAGAGGTCGACACTGACACTGAACGGAGATAGGATTGAGACAAAGAACATGAGGTTAAGAGTGGCTTTATTAGGGCAGGGGAAAGAGCTCCCAGGAGGGAAGGGAGGGTAGAGAAAGGGACAGGAGCATCTTGAGCTCCTGGGCGGTTCCGAGACTCAACGAGTTGGGTCAGGGAAATCGCAGCTTGTCGGTGAGGTGGTGGGAGATACATAGGGCTCCAACTAGGGAGGTAGACGTTGACAACAAGGGAGATTTTTTGCTTGCAGCTACAGGACCTTGAGTCAGGATGCGATCCATGGGACGTGCCTTTGTTGTTTGCCAACCTACTCCCTGGAGTGCTGGGACAGGGGCTGCACAACCTTGGTCTGGAGAGATAAGCTCCTTGGAAAGTTGGGGCAGAAGATGCAACTTCAATAGTTCATTTATCTTCCCGAGAGGCTGGAAATGGGGGCCTTGAAGGTTTATCCTCCTGAGGAGCAGGAGAGGAGATGGGGGCTGCCTAGTCTGGACCCCGCCCAAACTGGAACACTGTGTACAACTTAACTAAACACTGCCCAGTCTTGCACCCACCATGCTCACAATTGTTCTTATGTTTGAACCCACTGTTGCAGCCACTATGTAAATCCATCTTGTTCAGGGTCTTCCTCTTTTTCACTGCCCCTCGGCTTTATTTGATGTCCTTTCCAGCGACTGGTCTCTCCTGACAAAGTACATGAGAAATCTCATATCCTTGCTTCCTAGGAGCATTCTGGATGTCTTCTTCCAAGATAGATTTGGGTTTTTCACTTTTTGGCAGCGCCACAATTCAAATGCATCAATTCTTCTTTTCAATATCCAACTTTTACATACTATAAGGCCATTGAAAAGACCATGGCTTGTGTCAGGCACACTGTAGTCCTGAGTAACACCCTTACTTTTCAGCACCTTAAAGGGGTCTTGTGCACCATATTTACCTAATGCAATTTGTAATTTGCTCTTTTGATTACTGCTTCCATAAGCATTGATTGTGGATCCACGCAAGACAAAATGCTTGACAACTTCAACCGTTTCTGCATTTATGATGTTGCCAGTTTTGAGGATTTTTGTTTTCTTTAAATTGAGTTGTAATCCATACTGAAGGCTGCAATACTTGATCTTCATCAGCAAGTGTTTCAAGTCCTTCTCACTTCAGCAAGCAAACTGTGTCATCTACATATCGCAGGTTGTTAATAAGCCTTCCTCCAATCCTGATGACATAATTTTTCCATATAATTCAGTTTGTCTGATTATTTGCTTTGGCTGCAGCTTGAATAAGTACAGTGCGAGGATACAACCTTGAAACACACCTTTCTGGATTTAGAACCATGCATAATTCCCCTGTTGTGTTCACAGAATTGCCTCTTGATCCATGTACAGGTTTTACAGGAGCACAATTAGGTGTCCTGGAATTCCCATTCTTCTCTAGCTGATCCATAGTTTGGTATGATCTACATAGTCAAATGCCTTTGCATAACCAAGGAAACACAAGTAAACATTTTTTCTGATAGTCTCTGTTTTCAGCTAAGATCCATCTGAAATCAGCAGTGATATCCCTTGTTCCACATCCTCATCTAACTTTGGCCTAAATGACTGACAGATCTACCACTTGTCTGTCAGTTTGCTGAACTGTAGTGGCTTGTGTGTTGCTATGTTGGCAGAAGCCATGCCACTGATATTTCAAACACTAGCAAGGTCACCTAAAGTAAATCGTTTTCAGCACAGCTTTAAGACTAAGAACAGACTAAAAAGAAGCAATAGGCTGTCAACTTCAAAGGAATTAGCCACTGAAAATCTTATAGATTTCAGCAGAACATTGTCCATTAGAGTGACAGGCTCAACTATGGAAAATCATGGGGATAAAAGTGGGAGACCACTCAGAAACTCAAGGGAGATCACCCTTCTGTGCCTGTGTGTTATTTACATCAAGCTCTTGCTGAAGAGTAGCTTCCCCTGGCCCTTAAGCCACAATGATGTCTATAGTTGATCGCAGTCTTCATGTTTTTGTTTTAAAATATTCAGCCCCCCAAAGAGGTGATTCTGTCAAATTGTAATCACAATTTCCAGTAAAGAAATTCTATTTTAAGTTGAGCCATGTGTTCAATCTTAATCCAGTCGAATGGCAGGGTAGGAGTGAGTGGCCAGACTCACATTGGATTTGGATCTCATCCTTATAGTTCAGAGTATGAGCTTTGCTGCTATTGTTGTATGCCTTCAAGTCATCTTCGCCTCTTAGCAACCCTGTGTGGCAGACAAGAACTTCCCTGTAGCATTTGCTAAACTGAAATCTTTATTAGAGCAGAAAATCAGCCTAGCAGGTTTGAAAGGGCCACCTTTTGATTAGCAACTGAGTCTTTTAATCATGGTAACATGAAGAATCCCTAAAGAAGGAGTGGTTCTCAGAAAAAAAATATGCTCTAAAAAACACCCTCAAATTATCCATCTGTGTTAGATGGAGAAAAAAAAACCAGGACACTTACACTTTCATATATATCTACAAGAGGATATGCTTATACACAGAGAAAGAATGTAACAGTTAATTAGTACAGAGGGCTCCATTCAACTTACTATCTTAGAGGTCCTTAAATTCGCATGGACTGCCAGGTCCAAAGTCAATGAAGCTGACAGCAGAGTCCTCCCTCAGGCTAGACAGGCAGAATCTGCCCTCTGGTAGCAGACAAAAGGGTGAGACAGCAACAATCAATAGCTCAGAGCTTAGCAAAGCAGACCCTGATGGGATCTGGAACTCAAGCTACAGGATCCACCAGCCGCACCCTCAAGGAATGCACACACCACTAGAGTGAGGAAACAGGTCTCAAAGGAACCTCAAGCTCTAGCGACAAGACTCACAGGTTGGCTTGGCCCACAGGTAGTATAGCACACAGGTTGCGGCAGAGAACTAACTAAAGCAGCATTACTCTGGTCTGATCACCAGAGAGCAAAAGAGACAGAAGCGGGCCTTATAGAGAAATTTATCTCTCTACCCTCCAATCAAACTGTGACCTGATGAATCTCTGCCCACATGTTCCTATTGGCCAGATTGGCACAATAAACCCAACTATCACACCATCATAACAATAGTAAATTACAAATATTATAACACCCTCCTTGAACCCCTGCTCCACAATTTGTCCACTATCCCTTGCATTCAGTACCAACCTCTATAGGAGATTTCCCCTAACCGTTATGAGTGCTCATGCTGGGTTTCACACAGTTCAAGGATTAGAAGTTACATTTTCATTCCTAAGGCTTTTCATATTCGATTTCTACCTGGTTTCTTCAAGACTAGACTTCTCTTTGGCCAGCTTGTGCTAATTTGCAAGGCTGCATGGGCTTTCTCATTGTTTATAATACAGAACACTTCCCTCCAGGAGCTACACGGACAAAGTGCTAAGAGCTCTAAGATGTTTTCTTTTTCCCTCCCCTTGCATAGGATTCCTTAGGCTTTTGATGTTGCCTGCCTGCCCCTGGCTACCCCTGGGGTTGAGCAGGTGGGGTGTAGCAGGGGTGGGGGAAGCTAGGTCAGAGAAAAGGAACAGAGGATTAAGTCTGCTCCTCTGGGCTCTGTTGCATGTCTTGTGAACACTTGCAAAGAACTCTCTGAAGTTTACACTCTTTTGAAGGGCACAGTTAATAAATGTGTGTCTCTAAGGAGATAAAAATGCTCAGGTAGCCTGTTGCTCACTGATCAGTTACATAACTCTGGTTTTTTAACTGTTTACATTCTGAATGGCATTGATAGAAGTAGCAGTTTTGTTCCTTTTCAAGCTCTGTTCTTAAAATGAAACAGGAAATATATTAAATGTGGTAAGTGATAGAAATATCAGTAAGCTATGGTCCAGATCCAGAAAGCCTAGGTGCCACAACAATCTAAGTGCTGAGTGCTGCGAAACGAAAGGTTGATGGTTCTAACCCATCAGCCATTTCACAGGAGAGAAACCTGGTGAGCTTTCCCATAAAAACACAACTTAAAAAGCTCCGTGAAGGAATTCCACTCAATTACAGGGCACCACTGTGAATCTAAATCCACCTTACGGCACCTAGCAACAATCGTAATTTATGGTATCTTCCAATCTAGTGGTTGGAGTTCCAAGGAGATATAAAATGTAACCAGAGCAGAGGCAAAAGAGGCATTACTTTTGACAGTACAGATTAAAATCATTCAGGAAGAATTAAGTTCAATCTAATTTCTTTAAAATAATTATTAAACTAGGCAACACGCTGAGAGAACTGAACAAAAAAAATTGAAGCCTCAAGATTCAATATTGAAGGATTCTGGGGGAACAATAACAAATGGTGCAGAACACATCACAAGATGAAGGAAGACAGGACCACTGTAGCAAAAATACTTGGTTAATGCCCAACCCTCTCAGGAGGGAGTACATGATCAAGAACCAAGGTACTCAGGGAGGAAGACCAAGCTGCAACGGAAGCTTTGGCAAAAAAAAAACACGAAAAAACTAATCTCTGTGATTTTACTACTAATAATTAAAATGTTTCAATAAAGGGATGCAATTCTAGGAGGACTCAATAGTCTGTACCAAGAACTTTGGAGGAGAGCTCCTTATCAAATGACCAGAAGAAATTCATGTATTTGCCAATCCAAAGAAACGTGACTCAACAGAATGCAGAAATTATCAAACAAGTTTTAATATCACATGCAAGTAAAATTATTCTGAACATACTGGAGCACATCCTGACCCACTAGGCCAAATAGAGCAGCCAGTCCACAGAGAGGACCACATGGCCAACCCCACTATGAGAC
>NW_022111372.1:76533256-76534516 GCF_000313985.2 Echinops telfairi
GCTGTGAATTCTTCCAGTGCTGTGTAGCAAGAACCAAGGTTTATCCACTCCAGCAGCCTAACATAGTCACTGGAGAATGACATTGAAGTTAAAGTTCAGGGTTGGTAAAAAAGTGATAGCTCCACATTGAGATGGGTTAACACAGCGGCCATAGTAGGCTCAAGAATAGCAAGGATTCTGAGGATGATTCAGGACCCCGTAGTGTTTCATTCTGTTGGACACAGGGCTGTGATGAGTTGGCACAAGGCTCAAAGGCATCTGACAACAATAATAGGCAATAAGAGGTAGATTGGTCAGATAGTCAAGTAAGAGGAATAACACACATGGAAATTCAAGAGATGGTGAAGGATGGTTCAGGGACCATTGTGTATTCTAGTAAGATTTTAGCAGAAGGTACAAATGGTGTATCTAGGAGAAATAAAGCTGAACAGGTCAGGTACTGTGTGGATAAGTAAAGTATTTGAGCTTTATATTGCAGGCATAATCATAAAAGTTTTTCGAGTTAGAGAAGAAACAGGGTCTAATTTTCACTTAAAAAAGTAACTCCAGAGGCAGTTGAAAGGATAGTGTGAGGAAGAAAAGAAAGATTAGATACCAAGAAGGTAGTTGAGAAGTTATGCTTTATTCAGGCTACACCACCCAGAAACCGAATTGTGGCAGTAACAAAAGGAAACATTTTAAAAGAAAGCTATCAAGACTTTGCACCTGCAACATACACTTGAATTTTTTTTTCTATTTCCTAAACAAGAGAGATTCATACTAAGGCTAGTTTTGTCAGGAAAAGAGGAGGTACTTTTTTTGAAAGATAAAAGTATTATTTATTAAAAACACACAATGAGACAGACACTATTTCTATGCATCTATAATTCAATTTAACCTGAAAGATGTATAAAATTTGAATTATAAAAAGATGATAGAGCAAGAAAGATAGACAAGAGAACAAGTGATCCAAAATCAGTGGCAAGGAGGGTGTGAGAGGCCTGGTAGGGCTTGACCAAGGGCAATGTCACTCAGAGAAATCACTGAAACCCAAGTGAAGGCTGAGCATGACAGTGGGACAAGAGGAAACTATAAGGAAATAGAGGAAAGAAATAGGAGGCAAAGGGCATTTAGAGAGGTCTAAATACAGGCATGTACATATGTAAATATATTTATATGATGATGGGGAAATAGATCTATGTGCATATATTTATAGGTTTAATATTAAGGCAGCAGATAGACATTGGGTCTCCACTCAAGTTCTTCCTCAATGCAAGAACA
>NW_022111372.1:76535330-76537065 GCF_000313985.2 Echinops telfairi
ATAGTGTAAGATATGACAAAATAATAATTTATAGATTATCAAGGGTTCATGAGGGAGGGGGCAGCGGGGATTGAAGGGGAAAATGAGGAACTGATACCAAGGGCTCAAGTAGAAAGCAAATGTTTTGAGAATGATGAAGGCAACAAATGTACAAATGTGCTTGACATACAATGGATGGAGGTATGGAGTGTGATAAGAGTCGTATGAGCCCCCAATTAAATGATCAAAAAAAAAAGAAAGACATTAAGGCCAAATGATAAAGTCACCATAAATAGTAATTCCAAAGACTGATAAGCAGTGCGTGTGAAGAAAACTTAGCAGAAAATAGGCTAATGATTTCAACCCACTTGTTGCCACGTTATCTCTGATTCATGGTGACCCATGTATCAGAGTAGAATTATACTCCATAGGCTTCTCAATAGCAGAGTCACCATGCCTTTCTTAAAACGTGCCTCTGGGTGGACTTGAACCTCCAGACTTTGTGGCAGCAGTCAGTGCATTAGCCATTTTTTGTCACACTGGGGAATCAGATAAATGTGAAGTAAGAAATCCGTTTCTTGATGACAGACAGCTAGGGAAAGTCATGTGTGAATGAAACAGAGATGGTCTGCTGCAGGTTTTTGAGCAAGAAAGTGGGGAGTGGAGCTTTACGTCAAGTGATCTTGGAGGAATCGATGGCTCATGGTGTAAAAGACAATGCTATCTCCTCTATGGATACTTCTTTTATCATCAACCCCTATCTTCCTATTCTGTTCTAGGTCCGGAGGAATAATATTGGCCACCAGGATGATGGACAGATACTTTCAACTTCTCCCCACAAGGTAAAGCTTGTAAGGAAGGTCTAGGCAATTCCTACCTCTCCCCTGTTGTAATTCTAGATTGGAAGGTAGATTCAGAAAGGGAGGAAAGCACGAGAATATTTCTGTGGACTGCCAGTTTGCTTGAGGGTTTCCCAGCACATAAAATGAGGATTAGTTATCTACCCTGTCTTTATAAAAGGGGTCCTGAGAGATAAAATGATGCAAGATGCATGCCAAAAAGTAAAGATGTATTTTTAAAAGTACAAATAAATTACACATAGACAAAATGCTAATAGATTCAAGATTTAATCTGCCTATGTAAATAGTAAGTAAAAAGGGGTAAATAATTAAAACAACAAAAAGTGCTAAAGGTTTTACATGTGTGTTGTTAGATGCAGCCAAATCAATTCTAAGGCTTAGTGACTCTATGCGCAAACATGAGACACTGCCTAGTCCTGCACCATCCTCAACATTGATTTGATGTTTGAGCCCATGCTGTCAATCACTATGTCTAGCCATCACCTCATTGTGGATTTTCCTCTTTTTCACTAACTTTCCACTTTGCCAAGCATACTACAGTATTCTAGAGGATGATCTTGCCTGACAACATGTCCAAAGCATTTGAGACGAAATCTTCCCACCCACGCTTGTAAGAAGCATTCTGGCTGTGTTTCTTCCTGAACAGATTTGTTTATTCTGGAAGTCAATTTACTCTCAATGTTCTTCACCAACACCATAAATAAAATTCAACAATTGCTCTTTGGTCTTTTGTATTCATTGTTCAACTTTCTTTCTTTTTTTTAACCAGGGGAGAGCGCAAACGCAGTCCCCCACTACCACAAATTACGCAGTCGAGTTTCCCACATTTGGGGAAATCGCAGGGGTCAGCACATCCGGAGGGCAATGGCTCAGCCTCGCCCTGGGAAAATCACCTT
>NW_022111372.1:76539139-76562991 GCF_000313985.2 Echinops telfairi
GCGGGGAGGGAGGGGAAAATGAGGAGCTGATACCAAGGGCTCAAGTAGAAAGAAAATGTTTTGAGAATGATGAGGGAAACAAATATACAAAAGTGCTTGACACAATGTATGGATGTATGGATTGTAATTGTTGCATGAGCCTCCAATAAAATGATTTTTTTTAAATGTCAAATTTGAGATCCTATACAATTTAATCCATCAATTAGTTAACCCACTGATTTATGGAGACTTAACATTATATGGTTATTTTTATTTGAGGATTAATTATTTCTCTGCTTTAAAAATTATATTTTAGTGAAAGAAATTTAACATGAAAATGTAAAACTACATGGTGTATAGTACCTATAAAATGTTATAGAAAATAATTACTGAAACTATAGCCATGATTGAATATGAATAAAAGAGAAAATGAAGTAGAAAAAAAAAAACGAAAAAACTCAGCATATGGTACTTATATAATCTGTTATCAATTTGAAGATTAAGAGTGAAGGGGTAGAGTCTAGCCTGTCAATCATAGCCAGTGAGGCCTCTGTGTGTGAGCATTGCCTTCTCCTGAGGACTCTGAGAATTCCTGTATTCCTCCTTGGAATAGAGAGACACTCTCTCTCACCCCTCCCTGTAGGAAATCCTTGAGGAGAAGCCACATGGACCTACGCTGATGCAACCAGAGCCCTGGGAGCTGGAGAAGCCACGTGGAGACCCCTGCCAGCACTAAAATGCCTCTACTGCCACTGGATCCACAGGACTTTTCACC
This sequence comes from Echinops telfairi, assembly GCF_000313985.2. Classification (NCBI taxonomy): domain Eukaryota; kingdom Metazoa; phylum Chordata; class Mammalia; order Afrosoricida; family Tenrecidae; genus Echinops; species Echinops telfairi. The sequence goes on from NW_022111372.1 coordinate 76,539,894, forward strand.
CACTGGCCTGTGATCTTCCTGCATTCAGCATCATTGTATGTGTTGCATGAGTCTGAAGAGGAATTTATAGACTGGTACTGGACATATGGGCTAATATCAGATTTGGGGGCTTGGACTGGACTGAGATGTTTTCTTAATGTACAATTGTTCTTGTATATAAAGCTCTTTCTTATACACATATGAGTCTCCCTGGATTTGTTTCTCTAGTCTACCTGGACTAACACACAACATTACACAGTACAAGTTTCAGGTTCCACATGACCACAATTAAGTGTTCTGGAATTCCTATTCTTCTCAGTGCTATTCATAATTTATTATCCACACAGTCTAACGTCTTTTAGATAGTTAATAAAAAACAAGTAAACATCTTTTTGGAATTCTCCAATTTCAGCCAAGACCCACCAGACACTAGCAATGATATCCTTCATGCCATGTCTTCTTGTGAATCTTGCTTAAATGTCTGACAGTTCTCTGTCAGTGCAATGCTGTGACCATTGTTGAAGGAGTGCCAACAAAAATATACTTCCATGTGATATTAATGATGTTGTTTGATAAATTCCACATTATATTGCATCACCTTCCTTTAGAATGAGCACAAATATAAATCCTTTCCAATTGGTTGGTCAGGTAGCTGTCTGCCAGATTTCTTGGTGTAGACAAGTGAATGCTTCCAGTGCTTCATCAGCTTACTTAAACATTTTAGTTGCTACTCTGCCAACTCCTAGAGCCTATTTTTACCCTAATGTCTCTAGTGCCATTTGAACTTCTTCCTTAAGCACCCTTGGTTCGTGATTATATGCTACCTCACGAGATTATTGAACACTGACAGTTCTTTTTTTGTACAGTGGCTCTGTATTCCTTCCATCTCTTATTGAGGTTCACTAATGAAAATGAGCCCCCGCCTTCATGGTAATCCCTGGCCAAAGGGGGGTAAAATGCTGCTTGATAGTTTTGTACCATTCGTATAATGAATTGTAATTCATACTACTGTGATTTATAAGGTTTGGGAGGCTGATTTTTCAGAAGTAACTCAGCAGGTGTTTTTCCTAGTCCAACTTCATCTGGTCCACTGAACCCTTTTCAGTATCATAGTCAAGCACTCAAGTCTCCACTGACATGAATGCTATCTGCGTATGAAGGAACATTGCCTAGGAATCAAACCTGGGTCTCTTACATAGAAGACGAGACTTCTACCACTTAACCACCACTGCATGGCCCAACAATACAGAGGAACAGTTTCTTGTTAGGGTGGCCCAGTCAATACCACATCATCATACTTCTCTTTCTTGTTCTTCTAGCTCCCTAATCATCATTCCTGATAACTGAGAACACAACTCCAAATAATCTCTTCTTACACAGCATTTATCTCAGGCGCTGTTTTTAGAGAAATTGAGACTCAGACATAGTTTGGTGGTAGTGGAAGACAGAGAATATTTCATAAAGGAAAACAGTGACTTTTCAGGGGACAGGACAGCATTTCTCCTAGTCAAGACTTTTTGGCAAAGGGATACCTGGGAATAATTGGTTTCCTAAGCATTACATCATACAAACCCTTGTGAGTTTTAATTAAAGGATATTAGAAATGTCCTTTGAATGCCCTGTTCATGACTCATGCCAAAAAGTTGTTGAAATAGAACAGACGGATAAGCATAAACATGTCAAGAGTAAGGGTTGAAGTTTAAAATTTTTGTTTCTTTGCTTCTTTGTAATATTCAATTTTCAATATAATGGAAATTCATTGAAATAATATTAATAAATTCAATACTCAATATAATATTGCCCTCTTTCCATTAAAAAAGTTTAAGAATTTAGAACTCTTGATATGTGTCCAGACACTTCATATTATTTGAAGACAGAATTTCTTATTATTTTAAGTGATTCAGGTATTTTCATCTGGTTTCACTTTTTAAATAATTTTAATGAGTGAAGACTCATGGTAAAATTTAGGGTCGTTTCTAAAGGGTTTTTGTCAGGTAGATGTATGTGTGATATTTGACATTAGCTAGAGTTCTAGATGGTCTTAGTCCGTTCACTTTCATTTGATTTGCTTCAATGAACGGTGTTGTACTAGTTGGAACCTAAACTAATAGGGCCTCAGCCACAGAGGAAGGAGGAAGAACATACTTTGTAGTTCAGCACTAAAACATGAGTTCCATGTGTGTCTTATATCCAGGAAGCTAACCATTTCATTTTAGTAAGAACATGCCACTGACAGTAGGAGCCTTGGTGGCCTACTGAGTTTTGTTGGGTTGCTAACTGCAAGGTCAGCTGTTCTGAGGTAGGAGTAGGGGGCTTTCTACTCCCACAAAGAGTTACTGTCTCAGAAACTCACAGGGAGAGCTCCACCCTGTCCTATAGGGTAACTATGGGCCAGCATCAGTGTGATGGCAGCGAGTGAAAAGAAAGTGCAAGCCTCCCAAAGCAGCATGTTCAAAGTTTCAGAAAGTGCTTACCTGTTGCTCGAAAGGGCCATTTCAAAATGTCCGTGTATTGAGGAAAAATAGTTGTTTTTTATTTGCTTGTTTACTGGTTTACATGTCTGATTTATAATAGGCTTTTTACACGAATACTTTTACATGACTAGGTAATTTTCTACATCTATGAGCTGGAACTCACCAAAAGTAGCCATGATTTTACTATTCTAAGTTGTATTCTATTTTGGTTAGCTCTGGAATTTTCTCTGAAAGACTCTTGGGATTTCCAGCTCTCATTAATTCTTCAGTCTGATAGACCAATGTGCAAAACCTCAAAATATAGCATGGCTCCCCAGAGCACTTTAAGAGGTAAACTGACCAGTTATGTGGCAGGATCCCACAAAGACCTCATCTGTAGACCCACGTGAAGCTTGACTCTACTTCTCTGCTCTCGGTCTGTCACTTCATGTGTAGCATCAATACAGTTTGCACCGACTACCAATTAGCCGAATCCTACAAATTTGGCCTCAGTGTAATGATTCAAATACTCTCCTCTGAGCCGCATGTCTGGAATTCTGACTGCCACCTCCTTGACTCGTGCCTTGGAAGATAGGGATTACACAGTGGCCTAACAGTGGTATTTCCTAGTCCTCTCTGTCTGAGTACTATCTGATTGAACAGCTGTGGGTGTCAGATCCTGGCTGACATCCAGACCTTTCCTTCTGGTTTGAATTCATCGGCCAAATGTGACCAGTCAGCTCACATCTGTCCTCCTAGATGGTCACACACTGGGAACTAACATTTCTCAAGGATACAAGCACTACCATTACACCTAGCTCTGTGTGGTCTAGAACATAAAACATTCATAATTAGAGGATTTACCATTATTCAGCAGTTTAACTTGCCTTTAACTTCAGCAGTTTAACCCCCCTATCAGGTTTTATACATCTTAACCCACTACTGTTGAGTCCATTTTGATTAGATGTATTCCTAAAGGATTCACAGTTTTGATGGTACTATTGTAAGTGTGAATCTTTATTTTCATTTGCTTCTAGTTGGTGGAAATATTATTGAATGTTTATAGTAAAACTGTGATAGTATATTCTGCACTAATGCAATTTAGCATATAAAGTGATAAGTGTTTAAGTCCAATCCCTTGATTCTATTTTTTATATGACCTAATACTCTTGGCTTCAAGTCACAGTTAGAAAGTTACTGCTTCTGCAATTGATGATGGGGGCTTTCTTGGGTCCATGTATAGTCAACTGGGAACATTATACATTTCATCATATTTATTTTTATCAAAATAAAGAAAATTATGTCATTCATTTCATCACAAGTGAGCTCACACATTTTCCTGATTGAAATTTTAGCACACTCATGATATATGGTAAAGTTATATATTAGTTTCATTTCTAACAACAATGCTAAGTTGTTTATTGACACTGATAATTTTCTGAAGAATTCCTGATGATGTAGTAGTTAAGCACTCAGCTAGAAACGATAGCTTGACAATTTAAACCTACCCACCACTTTAAACTTATTCAGCTACTCGGCAAGAAAAAGATTTGGTGATCTGTCCCCATAAATATTGCATCCCTGAAAATTCCATCATGCAGTTCTACTTGGTCACATGGGGTCAATGTGAGTTTTAAAAAAAGTCAGTCAATGACACCACCACCACCACTAATTTACAGTAGATTATTTTAGATTTTTCATATAAAGTACAACTAATAAAATATTTAAACTATTTTAGTTGGAACTGATAGAAAAATATTCCGTAGTTTGAGCACATCAAGCAGTATTGTACAATTGCTACCACAATTTGTTTCAAAACATTCTCTTCCTTCTTGAATTCCTTGATATCAGCTCCCATTTACCCCTCCCCCACAATGTACCCACAAGGAAACTTTATTCTACTTACTGTGTCTATAAGTTCACCAATCCTGGCTTTCATATACTGCAAAACAGAAAAAACATAACAAAAATTCAAGAGAGCAACACATATGCCAAAATACATCAGAGATAAGCCCCAATAATAATAATAATAATAATAAACCCTACAGAAAATGTTGAAACCCACATCAGGGTCAACATGCATCACAGGGGGGAATCAACTGACAAGGTTTTAACCATTCAAGTCAGGTTTATCATTTTGATCTATAGTCATCTCTCCAATTTCATTCCTTCCATCAGTGACCAGATTTCTTTTCTTTTTAAAAAACATATTATTATGAATTGAATGAAGGTATATAGACCAGAGTAGTATTCCATTCAACAAACCATATATGTCTTGTATGTCACTGATTACAATTTCCACAATATAACATCCCCCATCCTACTTCCTACCTGTTTCCCATTCCCAATCTTCCTTCTTTTCCACACTTTCTGCATAATGAACTTTGTTCTTGGGCAAATGCTGCTCTTTTGATTTGAAATAGTTGATTGTTCTAAATAGTGCACAGTGCTCTAGTATTATTCTTTACCTTATAACCCTGCTTGTTGTTTGGGATAAAATTGAATGGGAGTGGTAGGGTGGGAAGTGAAGATGTGGGGGAAGCATGAGCTCAGTTTCTTTCCAGGCCTAAAGGCTGACTAAATGTCTTGGTCTCCGGGGCTCCACTAGTCTTTATCTGACCAGTCAACTTGGTCTTTTTGTGAGTTTGCATTTTGTCTGGCATTTTTCACCACTCTATCCAAGGCTTTGAATACGAAACCTTCTTAGAGTGGCAGATAGTGGTAGCCAGGAAAAATCTAACTCTTTTAATCTCAAGGTGGTGGATTCTGAGGTTCGTGTGGTACTAGTCCTTGGGACTAGTTGTTTTCACGCGTGGTTTCACTTTTCTTTGCAAGAGACCACTGGTTGTTCCTTAGATGGCTACTTGTAAGTTTCTAATACTCCAGTCACTCAACACCTCTTGTATGCAGATGTTATACCAATGAATCTAGAGTCTTTAATACATCTCCTTAGTGGGTCCAATCAGCATAATGTCATCAATATAATGGACTAGTGTTACATTTTTCAGAATAGATAGGTGATCAAGATCCCTTCAGACTAAAGTATGGCCACAGGGCAGACGAGTTGAAGTACCCATGGGGAAAAGTTGTGAAAGTGTATGGTTGCCCCTGCCAGCTGAAGGCAAACTGCATCTGGTGGTCCTTTGAGACTGGTATTGAGAAGAAGGTATTAGCCAGATCAATAGCTGCATACCAAGTACCAGGAGAAGTATTCATTTGCTCAAGCAATGAAATCACATCTGGAACAGCAGCTGCAATTGGAGTCACCACATGGTTAAGTTTACGATAATACACTGTCATTCTCCAGGATCCTTTTTTTTTTTTTTTTACAAGCCAAATAGGTGAGTTAATCTGGGATGTGGTAGGAATCACAACCCCTGCATCTTTCAAGTCTTTGATAGTGGCTCTGATCTCTGCAGTCCCTCCAGGAATGCGGTACTGCTTTTGGTTTACTATTTTCCTAGGCAATGGCAGTTCTAATGGTGTCCGCTTGGCCTTTCCTACCACAATTAGCCCTTATTCCACATTTCAGGGATCCAATATGGGGGTTCTCCTGGTTACTAAGTATGTCTATTCCAATGATGCATTCTGGAACTGGGAAAATAACCACAGGATGGGTTTGGGGCCCACTGGACCAACAGTGAGGCATACCTGAGCTAAAACTCCACTGATAATTTGACCTCCATAAGCTCCCACTCTGGCTGGCCTTCAAAACACTTTGGGTCTCTTGGAACTAGTGTCAGTTCAGAGCCAGTGTCTAGTAATCCCTGAAAATATTTGATTATTTCCTTTACCCCAATGAACAGTCACTCTTGTGAAAGGCCGCAGGTCCCTTTGGGAAGGCTAGAAGAAAGGCTAACAGTATAGACCTTCGTTGATGTAGCAGGATCCTCCTTCATTTAAGGAGTGTGGGTCTGTAAACTGGCTCAAGTCTAGGAATTAATTGAGTGATTGTGACTGTCTATTCTGCTGTTCACCTGATCTAGCACTCTTCCGCCTGTGTACATCACATAAATATTTAGTAGTTTACCATGTATTTCACTCCTAGGGACACTGTGGCTAAGTAGCCAATGCCATAATTCCACAGAAGACAGATTGCTTTGATTACTACAGAAACCTGGTTGTCTCTTATAACCACGCCCACCCTGTCTCTGTTGATTCAGTGCTGACACCTGCCCTCTACCATCACTGAGACCAATCAGCCCCATTGTGGGCAAATGTCGGAGTTGGCTTAGGGCAGTTCCTACTGTTAATCCTGGCGCACATAAAATAGCAATCACATGAGTCTTCAGAGATCCTAGGACCCACTTCACAAACTTGTTCCTTATGTTTGTGGTGAAGGATATGTCCTCAGGACACCCCCTTTTTGGGTCTATGGGAATATCCTGATAGATCCATTCCAACATACCAATTTCCATAAGCTTTTGGATGCCATCTTCTACAGTGTACCAAGGTAGGTCAGGTACCTCAAATAAGTCTAATCTAGGCCATCTGGCAGTCCATGCTTCAGTGAACCAACCAAATCAGAAATTAAAACCTCTCTTAGCCTCTCTTGCTGAAACATTGAAAGAAGAATCTGTGCTTAGGGGTCTCATATCTAGAAACTCAGACTAGTCTAATATTATATTTCTTGCACCAGTATCCCACACCCATAGTAACCATTCCCAGGAATATTCCCTAGGCTTCTGCTTGTATTTGAAAACTTGAGATCTTTGTGAGTATAGTGCCCTTCTTCTTGGGTAATCATCTCAACTTCACCCTTAGGAGCTTTCTGAGCCTTAATTTTAGTTACTGGTCTAGAGGAAATAATGGTTGGTGAGGGTGTTTCCTGGGTGCTCTCAGCAATATCTTGTAAAGCATTTCCCTCAGACAACGCTACCGATGCAGCCCTACCTGGCATTTCAGCTTGAACAGTTTGGCTAATCTGCTCAGGTGTGGATTATTTTATTGATAGTGAATTAATACCTTCAGCTGGGAGGGGTGGATCTATTGACTGGGGTGGCTCAATCGTCTCTAGAGGCTCAATATCCTCCTCTTCTGGATCATCAGCCCATTTGTTCCCATCCCATGTTTCAGGGTCCCAACTTTTTTCTCTCAATGCCCTCCCTTTAGTATCAGACTCTGCTCTAGATTTTCAATTTGGCTCTCATTGTAATCAGCCACTCCCATGATGTGACTGTATCTGGTTCTCAGCAATGTCAGTTCTATTACTAGAGGAGAGAAGGCTCTCCTTTGAAGCACAGGCAGAACCTTTTAAGTCTGTTAGTCAGCACTGGAGGTGCGCTTCTAAGGTTCTGAGCCCATCCCTCTCCTTAATCAGTTTCCATTTTAAGGAGGACCAGCCAACCAGCCTCCCTATACTTGTATCCATGCCTTTAGGTATAGAAATAGCATTATCAGTGCTGTTAAGTCTAATCAAGCTGGAGAGCCAATTTAAGAAGCCCATATTTATGATTTCATTTCTCTAGAACCACTCTGTACCAATTATGTTAGATAGGTTCCTCTAAAGAAACAAAACCAGGACACTAATGATTAAATATCTATTTATACAGATATATAACAAGAAATCAAGTTAATTAATCTATAAGGCAGTACAAATGGCTCTGTGCAACTCACTTCCATGAGACAGCTAATACACTGGCAGTCCTTCAAGTCTTGAGGGCCGGTAGTCCTCTGTAGAGCAATTCAGGCTATCTGGCTGCAGACAGCAAACAGCAAGGCAGTTCACCACAGTCAGTCAAATCATTGTCAGGGTCCGAGAGTCCCCAGCTCAAATGATGCATATTCCAGTAGTGTGGCGAAGCAGGTCTTGATGGAACCTCAAACTACAGTGACACAGTCCATGGATTAGGTGTCCCACAGGTAGCGTAGCTTGCAAATGGAGGCAGAGAACAAGCGACGGTAGCCGCACACGGGTCTGATCATCAAAGAGCAAGAGACAAGCAAGGTGAGGCTCGCTGAGCCATTTATCTCTCCGCCCTTCAATTAATCCCACATGTGTTCACTGGCCATGTTGGCCCAATAAATTTACCTATCACAGATATATATTTAGTACTACGATTGCTGCATCATAAGGTATTTCTATTTCCAAATTTTTTATGGACGTGCCATACTGTTTTCTATAGTAGCTTTCATTTTACAATCCCAGCAGTAGTGCCTTAGGAATTCAGTCTTTCCAGATAGTTGTAAGCATTTGTTTTCTATTTCTTTGAACTTGCTATGAATGCTGGAGTGAAATAATATCTCATTGCTTGCAATTTACATCTCTCTAATGGCTAATAATAACAAGTATTTATTCAGGTGCTTACTAGTTGCTGTAATGTCTTCTGTGGTATATTGTCTGTTCATGTAAATGGAATCATTTATCATTTAGGGGTTGAAGTGTTGAAGTTTTCTATAATTTTTAGAGATGAATCCTTTTTCTGTTATGTCATGGCCCAAGTATTAATAGTTTTTGCCTAATCTTAGTGTTCTTTGTTGAGCCTGTTGGTAAAAATCTTTTTATGGATATAATTGTCTAATTTTTTAGGAGGTCATAGTCATTTGGTTTGTCTTCTACTGTTTAGTTTTTATCTTGTGCATTTTAGTTACATCCAATAGTGTATTTGTGTCATGAATTAGAACCCTCAAGAGCCCTGGTGGCATAGTAGGCTACATGCTGAGCTGCTAGCCAAGAGGTCAGCAGTTCTAAGTGCTTTGTGCGATAAAAATGAGGCTGGCTGCTCCTGTGAAGATTTAGTCTTGGAAACCCAAAAGGACAGTTTTACCCAGGCGTATACGTCTCTGCGAACTGGAAGCAACTTGATAGCAGTGAGTTTGGTTTGGGTTATTAGGTCCCTATGTTTGCCCTATTTTTAATTTCAAAGTTGTATAGGTTGGAGTTTACAATTAGGCATTTGATCCATCTTGAGTTCATTTTTCTATATGATGTAACGTATGTGTTCTATTCCATTTTTCTAAATTGGATATCAGTTTTGCCAGCTTCATTTGTTAAAGAGAGTATCTCTTCCCCATTTAATGAGTTTCTCCTTTTATCAAAGAATAGCTAGGCTTATGTGTGTGGATTGATTTCTGATTCTCAATTCTATTGCATTGGCTTCTGTGTCTATTATTGATTCAGTATCAGAATCGATTTACTACAATGGCTAGGTAGTAGGTTTTGATATTGGACAGAGTGAGGCTTCCTAATTTATTCTTCTTCTTTAGTAGTTTTTGTTCATCCAAGGTCTCTTTCCTTTCCATATAAAATTTATGAATAATTTTTCCATCTTTATAAGGCATGATAATGAAATTTGAATTGGGCTTGTTTTATATATACAGATTGCTTTAAAATGTCAAGGCTCCCTATCCATGAGCATGGTATATTCTTTTTGATTTCCTATAATAACTTTTTCTAGGGTTTTTTTGTTTACATTCTTTGTATCTCTGATTGGATTTATTCCTAAGTATTTCATTTATTTTTAGTGTCTGACATAAATTATACAGTTTTCTTGATTTATTTTTCATAACTTTCTGTTAGCATAAAGAAATCTTACTAATTTTTCATAATTATCTCGGCCCATGCCACTTTGCTGAATCCTTGGAATTTTCTATATGTAGGATCATATAATAAATAAAAATACAGAATTTTACTTCTTTGCAATTTGGATCCCTTTCCTGTCTCATTGCTCTGGTTAGGACTTCCAATACAATATTGAACAGTAGTGCTGATAAACAGGCATCCTTATATGGTTCTCATTTGTCAGGGGGATGCTTTTAGTCTCTCTCCGTTGAAACTAATGTTGGCTGCTGACTTTGTAGTTATGTCCTGAATTGTAATTAGGAATTTCCCCCAAAATATTTCATTTGTTTTGAGTGTGTTTATCAGGAATGAATGTCAACAAATGATTTTGACAAATGCCTTTCTGCTTTAACTGATATCATCATGTAGGGACCACTTTTATTATTTCTTTTTATCACCCTTTCTTTATTGTCCAGGAGCCCTAGTTCAATAAAATGTACTTTTACATAGACACTCTCATAGTTTATTCAGCATTAAAGGGCAAGTTTCAAATTTTCAATATTCTATATGGTGTTTTCTAGTTACATTTTGTAACTATTCTTTATTAAGTATCTTATTTTGTAAGAATGTTTATTACAACTAAATGCTGAACTACAGCACACTTTCATGCATCTATCGAGAAAATTTTTCTAACATTGGACACTACCCAATATCCCTTGAATAAGCCCAAGTTAGTTATACCATTTTACATATTCGATTCAATTTTCTGATGTTTTGCTTGGAATTTTTACATTTAACTTTATAATTGAGATTGATGTATTTTATTCTTTCTCACACTGTTATATGCTATCGTTATAAAATGAGTTAGTAAGAACAAGCGAACTTCTAAAAGTTCATGGAAATTTTTAATTTTTTAAAATTTCATTTTCCACAAGATTTTCGAAGTCCCACATATATTACCTTTTTCTATTCTCTGTAAGAGTTGATATAAGACTAGTCTTATATTATTTCTTGTAGAACTCCCTATTAATTCCATCAGAGTTTAAAGGTTTCTTTGAGTGGAGGTTTTTGAAAATAGATTAAATATCATTACTTGTTCTAGAACTTTGAGGTTTTCTAGTTTTGTTGAGTAAATTTTGCTAATTTGTATTTACATGGGGGTTTGTTCATTTTCTTATAATATTATTATGTTTCAGCCAACCAAACCTTTAGTCATGGAGTAAATTCTGATTCATAGCAATCGTATAGGACAGAGTAAAGCTGTCCAACGGAGCTTCCATGACTGCAAATCTCCAAGGAAGCAGTCAACTGTTTCTCCCACAAAGCATCTGGTGAATTAAAGCTACTTTCTTGAAATTGAATTTATTGCATTCTGCAAACATACTCTTTATTTCTAGAATTGTTATCTGTTCGTTGCATCATTTATGATGAGAAGCTTGCTAAGAATTCCATGGCAGATTTGTCGATTTCTCCCTGTATTGTGTCATTTTTGCCTTAGGTATTTGTAGTTCATGTTACTATATATCTTTCAGCTGAATAACATCATTTACCATTATGAATTGATGTTGCAGGGGAACTTTAATTTTTTTTCTTTTTTACCTTAAGTTATGTTTTGTTGATATCACTGGAGTCTCTCTCTTTCTCTCTCTCTCTCTTTGATGAATATTGGAGAGATGGATGAATTGAAGGAAAGGTCAGATGGTAGGCTCTAATAGCTCTCAGAGTCCACAAGCAATATGGTAGGCTGTTGGCTAAAGTTCCAAGAACTGAATGCAATGAGCCAGATGCAAGATACAGACCAGCAAGAAGTGAGGAGGCTCTCCACAACATCTACTTATATATAGGACGTACAGCACACTCCTGACACTTTGACCCGAGCAAGGTCATCTAACAACAACAAGGTGTTGCTCTCCACCATAACCCTCTTGCAAATGCTTGACTACTCATGGCAGATTTCACTATGCAGTTATTACATTATGTTATGCCATATCGTGGGGGAGGCCTCAATTGCCAAACTAGGCCTAGTCAAGTTGATACAAATTCTGTTACATATCTTTAGACTGGAAAGTAATTATTGAAATAAAACAAAAGGATACTGCACAGTTTTAAATCAGAAAAGGTTTGCATTGGGATTGTATCCTTTTACTATACTTATTCAATGTATAAACTGAGTAAATAATTTGGAAAAGCGGGACTATGTGAAAAAGAGTACAGCGTCAGGACTGGAGGATGATGTATTACAATGACATAATCTTGTTTGGTCAAAGTGAGAAGACTTGAAGCACTTCCCGATGAAGATCAAGTACTGCAGTTTTAAATATGTGTTCTAATTCAATGCAAAGGAAGAAAACAATCCTCACAATTGAACCGTTAGACAACAGCATGGTGAACAAAAGAAAAAAATTGAAGTTGTCAAAGTTTTACTTTGCTTAAGTCCACAACCAATGCTCATGGGAGCATCAGCCAACTTCTTTCAACACAGATTTATTTTTCTGTTTAGCAGTCAGTCAATGATATTTTCTGTATTCTTCACCAGCACCACAATTCGAATGCATCAGTTCTTCTTTAGTCTTCCTTATTCAATGTCTAATTTTCATGCATTACATATTAACTAAGAGTGTATAAATTAACTCTGACAATCTTTTTATATTCATTGAAATCTTAGTCTATGTATATGTATATGGTATATATATGTTGTTTATATATATATATACATATATACGGACATATTTGTATCCATATCTATATATACTTAGATTTAATTACTTTTCTCATTTTATCGTTATTTGTCCCCTCTGGTCTAGGTTTCTCTTTTCCCACTTATTTGATCTTCTTTTGCATATTTTTTTATCATTCTACTTGTTTAAACTTGTTTGGGGACTTATATACTTGGTTTCTATATAACGCATACCTTTAAGTTATTCTAAACAAAGATCATTAGACCCTGTCCATTTGAGGAACATGGAATTCATCATAGGCCACATGAGTAGGACTCCATTTGGAAATCCCACTGAATGAACTGGACTGGACCTCAAACTTTTCTGTAGCCCTTGGACTCCAGACGGAAACTCCTTGAGGTGAGAAGAAACACATGACTGCCACCCCAAGGCTGTGGCATCGGTGACTACTGGATCTTGGTTAGTGTAGCTTTCTTTGTGGGTGTCTAGTGAAAGGCAAACCATACTTCCTATGTTCATGCCCTCATTGCTTAATAATGGCAAGTATTAATCTGAATGGCAAGGTTCTGCCATTGGGAATGAATGTTACTGGAAATTTACCCCATCATCAACTCCCATGGTCAATGTAAACAGAGCTCAATCATTTAAGAGTTCAATCTGTACATATCAACAACTCATAGATTGGAGTTCATAGATTGTCTACTTGCATAATTTCCTTTTATAAATAGTACATTAAAGTCTACACCATTGGGTAGATTAATGACACTATTAATAGAATTAACTTATACACTAGGGAGATGATTGATAATGGTCTTTGTCATAAAATGATAATGAAGCCTCAAGTAAACCAGAGATGTACATAATCCATAGACAAGTGATTGGATTTTAGGTTCCCAATTGATTCTAGCCCTGATCCAAGAACATTTGGTTCATATGACATGGCCCTGCTCAATGCTAGCCCTTGTGGGAGGATCACTGGGGATATATGTGCTGCCACAAAGCATGGTGAAGACAGAAGACGGTGCCTGCATATCAAAGGGACTGACAGCTAGGATATTAAAGGATTGTATTCAAACAAGTAGCCATCTAATGAGGCCTTGACTGAGTCCACTTGGTGTAATGCACCAGCCTGTGTGATTAAAGGATGTTAAACAATAAAATACAAATATAAAGGAGGGAAAAGTATCAGAGCTTAAATTGTTAGCTTCAATTTTCAGAAGGTTATGAATGACAACAGGAGTCCAAAGTCTATCTGCAGTTTCCCTACATAGATTGAGGCTGGTGAATTCCCTCTCACCACAGTCCAAGGACATGAGACTATTATAAACTGTTAGACAGTTTATAAACTTGATTGTGACAGATGGAATTAGGCAATTATGTGGTACCCAGCCATTGAGCTCTCTCTTGACCCACTTTGGATTTGTTCTAGTTTTAAATATTTCTTGTTTGTTTTTTGGTTGTTTTTTTTCTTAATAGAAGTTTTCTCTCCTCTGGTTCATTGACATCCCTTTCTTTCTTTCTTTTAAAATATATTTTCTGTTGTTAGGGTGTTTTTTTTGGGGGGTGTGGAGTTTTCCTGTTTATTTTGCACAGGGTGGGTGGATGTTTAGAGACAATAATTGGGGTACTGGCTTATTGAGGAAAGGGGATAGGTTGGAGGAAATGGGGAGAAGATAATGAATATAGGAGTAGGGTGGATGTTCTAGAACTGATTGTGATGATGTATATATAACTCTTTTAAAATAGCCTCAACTATGCAAGTATATGATACGTGAGTTGTATCTCAATGAAATATTGGGGGGAAAATTAAGGTAAACAATATTTTTATTTTATCTTAATAGGCAATAGAAATATGTGCTAGTACTACCATTTTGATATGCATGTTCTTCAATTATTTCTATATTTTTAATACTCACATTATTAGCATTATGATTTTAATAAAGTCCATTTAGATTTATCCTCTTAACTGTTAGTTTTTCCTGAACTTCAGCATTTCTAGCAGGGACAATTTTCTCACTACTTGATGTTTATCTATTAAAATTCTCTGAGTGAAATTATGATCGTAGCATATTGCCCCTGTGTTAGACAGGGTTCTCTAGAGAGATAAAACCAAATTCCTGATAATATAATATATTTATTTATAAAGGTAATTAATATATAACGAGAAATGAAATGTTAAATCATAAAGATAATTAGATATATAACGAGAAATGAAATGTTAAATCATATACAGATAAATATACAATACAAGAAATAAACTGTTAAATTAGAAGCACTATAAATGGCTTAGTGCAACTCACGTCCGTGAGAGAAAGTTGAGAGACTAGCAGTCCTTCAAGTCTCTATCTGATGCCAGATCTTCCTCTATTTGTAGAGGGAGCTAGGTTATGTCAGCACAGCAGCCAATCACAAGGCAGGTCACCAATCGCCAATCCCCAGCTCCAGAGAAGTCTTAAAGGGACCTCAACTTACAGCAACACAGTCCACAGGCTAGGTGTCCCACAGGCTGTGTAGCCTTTAAATTGAAGCACAGAACAAGCAAGGCAGCCGCACACTGGTCCGATGATCACAGAGCGAGAGACAAGAAAGGCAAGGCTCACCAAGCCATCCATCTCTCCGCCCCTCAGTCAATCCCACCTGCGTTTATCAGCCAGGCTGGCACAATAAACTGTCTCAGCCCCCATATTTTGTTGTTTGTTTAATGTTGCTTCCATTCATGAAAGCTATTCCCTTTAACATGTTAGCTTTTAATGTTTTTATAGCACATTAAAGGTATTATTTCACTGTCTCCTGACTTTTATTTAGACTTCCAGGAGCCCTGGGAGTGTGGTGGTTAGCATTGGGCTCCTAACCAAAAGGTCAGAGAAGGGCCTTCTCCTCCTGTAAAGAGTTTCGGTATCTAAAACTCACAGGGCAGAACTAGGAGTCATCATCAACAGATGGAAGGGGGTTTGGTTTTTCTAGCCTGAAAACTGGCTCTTCAACAACAAAATATAGGCCAACAAATAATATCCCATCACCAAATGCAATCTATAGTTTGTTCTTAGAACTAGCTTTATAGTAACACAACCACCTCTATTCATTTATATATTGCCCGCGACTGCTTTCATACAGCAACAGCAAAGTTGATTTTGGTTGCATTGAAGCATATTGCCTAGAACATTCTAAACCACCAACTACTATTTGGGCCTTTTCAGAAGATGTTTGTTGATCTCAAGTCTAGCAGCCACTCCTTTGAAAGTAATGTATTTTTTATGGCTTCTTTGATTTTTTCCCCTTTATTTTCTGCATTTTTCACTACAATAGTCTTTTTAATTATCCTACTTGGATTTTAAAAAAATCTATCAACTGATACTTATGATCAGTGCTTAAAAATTCCAAATTTTTGTCTCTGTTAGTTACAATGAAAACATTTATCTTTCAGCAATAATTACTGATTAAAACAAAAAACATTGGTTGTGATCACAGTTTCTGTGGGAGAGATATTCAGAAGTACCCTCCCTGCACTGATTATTTCTGGCTCTAGTCTTTCATCATTTTGTGTTCACACATTGATTGAGGCCGTAGTCAGCTGAAAGCTTGACTGGGGCTGCAGGATTCACTTCCAAATCAAATTAGCCGATTCGCATGGCTGTCCAGTTGATGATGGGTTTGGTAAAAAGCATCCGTTTCTCTTCACTGGGAGTTTTCTACACAACAGGAAAGGTGACTTCAGGCAGAGCAAGAAATCTAGGAATGCGAGATGAGCGGAAGCTACCCCTTTACTTCCTTCATTATAATTCCTACCACATTATATTAATGTTTAACAAATTCCTACGTTGAGCCCACACTCAAAGTGGAGAATCAGGCTTCATATGGCAAGTCAAAAAACTTAGGCACATCTGAAACCATTGGGCTATTAACTCCAAAGTCAGTAGTTCTCAATCACCAGCTGCTCCTCTGGGGGAAGATAAAGAGTTCTAGTCCTGAAATCCACAGGGGCACTTCTATCTTGTTCTGTTGGTCCACTGTGAGAATCAACTCAGTGGTAGTAAGAGTGAAAAATTATCTGTGTTAGACAGGGTTCTCTAGAGAAACAAAACCAGGACACTTATGGTTTTTATATCATAAGATATAAAAGAGAGACCAGTCCCTGGAGAAGCACATTATGTTTGGCAAAGTAGAGGGGCAGCAAAAAAGAGGGAAGCCTTCAGGTCATGGATTGACACTGTGGCCGTAACAATAGGCTCAAACATGGGAACAGTTTGTTCTGTATAAGGTCACTATGGGTCGGAACCTACTTGATAGCACCTAACAACAGCAGCAATCTTCTGGTTCCTTTTTAAAATTTATATTTTTATTGTATATTTCCAATTTATTTATTTATCTTACTAAATGGGATTTAATACATATATGGTTCCTTAATTCTCTCATCAACTATGTCTAATCTGCTATTAAGCCTTACTATTCAGTTTTATATAACAGTTACTTTATTTCAAGAAGCTTCATTCTAGATCTCTTAGGCTCTTTTTCAAATAGTTTCTTATTTATTGAAAATAACTTCAATTTATTCTAATTTATCTAAATATAATCAGCAATGTTGTTTTCAGATCTGTCTCTGCTAACAAATATCTGAAATCCTTTTTGGTTTATTTCTTCTCTGCCTGTTGATTTTTATGCATAGAGGCAAATTTAATCATGTACTAAGATCTTTAATTGGACTGGACATTGTATTCATGTGGGGGAAGTTTTGTTCTGTCAGGCACCTGAAGGATGCTATCTATCCAGGAAAAATTTAAAACAAGTTCAAGGTTTGATATTCCCTGATTCATGCAAAAGATTCAGTACCTGATGTAACCTCTCTCAACAGCAGAGATTTAACAACTATTTCTCTCACAGTTTGGGGGAATTGATTGATTAGACTGTCATCTTGCAAATGCCCTGGATTTTTATGTGAGTCTACCTTTCTCCACAGAGTTACAATATAAGTTCCCTGAAGTGGCATCGTTGCTTTAGAGCTAACTTTAGAATAATTAGGAATTGGACCACAGTTCTTTTGTTCCTGCGCAGTGTCCTTGTTCTCCACAAGCAGTATCTGATCATATTGAACACCGATGATAATGGTAGTGGTCTTTTCTGTCCTTCTTTCACAAAACAGCCTTTAGGGAAAGATCACACTCAGCTCCTTCAAGTCATAAAACAATGCAACAAACAAAAATGTCCAAAGATGCTAAAGGCAGAAGTGCTGCAATTTACTACCTGGTCTGCAAATGGACAGAAGTAAAGCCTTCAACGTGAGTAGTCTGAGAGATGCTAGCTGACTAGTGGGAAACATAGTGTGTACTTCTGATTCAGTGCTGCCACTATTGCAGAATTTTAACAACACCGTCTACACAATAGCCGGGTCTTTTTTCACAACGGGTGTCAGCAGGGCATCTGATTGATACACTGCATTGTTTTCAATCATGGTTTTATGAGGCCCACATTAAATATTGAAAACCAAGCTATATATTTAGAAGAGTAATTAGTATGAAGCAGCCTCTGTGCCTTATTCCCTGTTAAAGTTTGAAAGTAAACCAAGGATGATGAATATTTAATGTACTGTACCTCATTGTCGTCTGATAATAAGATTTGTTATAGGGGTATAAAATGTTATGTTACGTTCTTACAGCACATCATTAATATTGTGAAATGTAGCTGGGCTTGCAGGCAGAACTCTCTGACAGAAAAACAATAGAAAGATAAGTGATATCAACCTTTTCTCCAAGGATTTAGAAGACAATCAGCTGATGTATTTGAAGGAAGGGGAAAGATGTATTTGAGATCTGGATACATCTTCCAAGCATTTCAGGGAAAGGAAGAAAGAAGAGGGTGGGGGGAGGAGAAGAGACGGCAGGAGAAAACGGAGGGAGAAGAGCCAAGGAATCAGGCCACTAAGAAAAGAGATAGGCAGAAGTTAGTCGTGAAGAGAGTTCAAGGACTATACTGAATGTTGGTTAAAATACATTTTAAAGACTTTTCCTATATTTGAACCCTAGGATTTCATGTATCCTTAAATGTGACACTCTGTATAACCATAGGGATCCCTTAAGGCTATTTGTTCCATGCTGTGGATTTCCTGACAGAAGCTCTTGCAATGACTCCCCTGGAAGTTTGTGACTGTCCACAGAGTAAACTGAAAATAAAGTAAATGCGTTTTGTAATAGTAATGGTAACTCACCACGCAGAATCTAGGAAGAGACACTGCAACCTAAATTAGCATTCTAATTTTTTAAACCAAAAAATCAGAAGAGTCCTGGCAGTCATAAAGCATATAGTACTGAGAGGGTGGCCTTCAAAGACAGGTGAATTTATGTTTGATTTCTACCACTTCGGGTGTCAGGCATCACTCTATTACTCTCCTCATCTGAATAAAGCCCACTGCCATGAATTGATGACAGTGGTTTGGGCCCACTGTCACTTCCAACTCATAGCAACCTCTAGGACCAAACACAAATGTTCCACAGGGTTTTCAAGACTAAATTTATATGGGGGTAGAGAGATGGTAATTTGTGGTCAGCAGGCCAATGCTTAAATTACTGCCAATAAGGTGTCTTCTTATCTGCAGACTTTATGGCTAGTGCTTAATAACTAAGATATTGAAAATAATGCCCTTAGCACATAAAGGCACATTTTAAACATTGATGGTGTTGGAAGTAGTAGGAACAAAGATAAAGAAATCATTATCAATTTTATAAAAAAGTTAGGTCCAAGGAGAAGGAATACCATATTTGAGGTGACATAATTCACTACTGCTGAAACTGAAAATTGAGCCAAAAATCTCTTTATTATCAAATTATCATATAATTCTTATTATGTACTTATTCCAGTTTTAGATCCTTTAGAATAAATATAAAATATGTTCCTTAATATTAATAAATAAGACTTATCTTTTTAATGCTGAGAAGTGGTCAAATTTATGCCAATAATTAAATTTAATTGGTGAGAAGTAGTGGAGACATTCAAAGTCTAATCTAATAGAGATGCTTGTGAAGAACATGCCTGTGCTTTAGTGTAAAATGTCCTTGTTGCTATTGCTGTCAGATGAAGTCAAGTTGGCTGGAAACGGGGACACTGCTGGGTCCTGTGCCATCCTCAATTGTTCTTATGTTCATTGTTGTAGCCACTGTGTCAATCCATCTTGTTGAAGGGCTGCCTCTCTTTTGCTGCCCTTTTATTGTATCTACCATGATGGCCTTCTCCAGGGACCTGTCTCTCCTTATAATATGTACATAGTATTTCATACAATATCTCACCATCCCTGCTTCTAAGGAGCATCATGGCTGTACTTCTCCCAAGACAGATTTGTGTGTTCTTTTGGCAGTCCATGGTGCTTTAATATTCTTCACCAGAACCATAATTTAAATGTGTGGATTCTACAGGCATAGAGATTTATGTAATGTGGCTTTTCTAGATAAAGTGTCTAACTCTTACCTAACGACCTTTTCTTGCCTGGGTCTGCTCAGAAGGTAGGAAAAATGCTGATAGGATTCACCTGTGAGTAACGGTGAAAAACGACTCCCTGAAACTCCATCCTACTGGGTATGAAGAGTCCACTCAGAAGCAGAAGGCAGTTCCAGAGCAAATCCTCTGGACCCAACGTCCCTGCACAGTCAACCTCCTGGGGCCAGAAGACACCAAGAACCTTAGAGCCACAGCAGGACAGCCAGTGGGTCCAGCAGGACATGGAGTGGTGGGCTTCCCAACTCCCAGAGCAAGTAAAACTCAGCGCCTCTGTGCAGGAAGCAGGCTTACTGGATTGGGGTGCTCCGGGTACTTAATTCAGGGAGCTGGGTTTGCTGACCCATGTAGCTGTGCTGAATGCCTTTGGGTTGAAGCTTCCAAAGGAATGGTATCCATATTTGACCATTTGTTATCAGACCTGAAAGAACGTAGTAATATAAACAACCTTTTCTCCTAATAAACAAATACCCTGAGCATTCCTCACTGGCATTAAAACTGGTTAACATCTTAATAAACCCTTTAATTATACATTTTCCCCCTGTGAGGTCTGTGTAGCCATTAAAATTTATATTAGAACTCAGAGATGTAAAATAGATAACAATAATTACAACACCTCAGTTTCTTCTTTGGTCTTCCTTATTCAATGTTCTATTTTCACATATATATGTGACAATTGAAAGTAGCATGATTTGGATCAGGCACACCTTAGTCGTCAAAGTAACCTCTTTGTTCTTCAACACTTTAAACAGGTCTTGTGCAGAAGCTTTACCTAATGCAATGTCTTTGGTTTCTTGACTGCTGCTTCTAGGAGCACTATTTATGGATCCAAGCAAGACACAATTGTTGACAACTTCATTTTTTTCTGCTTGTCATGATATTATCAGTTTTGAGAACTTTTGTTTTATTTAAATTGTCTTGTAATTTACACTGAATGTTGCAATCTTGGATCTTCACCAGCAAGTATTTCAAGTACTCCTTACTTTCAGCAAGCAAGGAGATGTCGTCTGCACATCACAGGTTGTTAATAAGTTAAAAAGGCAGAAAAGAAAGAAGAAACCAAGGGAGCTGTCAGAAGTTACTCTGAAACTTGCTCTTCAGCTTACAGTAGCTAAGTCAAAGTAAGAATAAAGGTCAACAGATAGACCTGGAACTATTTGAAGGCTTTTCTTTGCTGTTGTTGTTGTTTTCTTTTCTTTTGTTGTTTCATGTTGCTTTGTTTTGTTTTTGTGCTTATTATGGTCTCTGCATGTATATCTAGATAAGATAGACAAGATTAAAAAATCCAGAGGAGAAAACAATGGGACCAATGATTCTGGGGGCACACGGGAGAGTGGGAGGCAGGGGAAAGGAAGGAGGCTGCTAACAAACCCGGGGACAAGGGAACAACAAGTCTTTAAAATCGATGATGAGGAGGGCATAGGATGCTTGGTGGGGCTTGATCAAGTGCAATGTAGCCAAGAGGAATTACTGAATCCTGAATGAAGGTCAAACATGATAGTGGGTCAAGAGGAAAGTAAAAGAAAATAGAGGAAAGAACTAGGAGGCAAAGGACATTTATAGAGGTCTAAAAACAGGCATGTACATATGTAAATATATTTATATATAACAATAGGGAAATAGTACTCCCTCAACACAAGACCACTTGGTTCTAATAATCCAGCATTCTGTGATGCTCACTTTCCCTAACATGATCGCTGAAGACAAATGGGTGCATAAGCAAATGTGGTGAAGAAAGCTGATGGTGCCCAACTACCAAAAGCTATAGTGTTTAAGGTCTTAAAGGCTTGAAGATAAACTAGCAGCATCAGGATAGGAGGAAGGCTTATTATTAACCTGTGATATGCATATAGTGTAAAATTAAAAAGTAAATCCTTAAAATTTTATATAAGGTTATATGAGGGGTAAAATAAGGCCATAATAACATGGCAAAATAAAAAGGGAGATACTCCTAAGAAATAAGATTATATGAAAATTTCTTATAATTCTTAATACTTTAAAATATTTTCTAACACTTATAGGAGATACACATTTATTTATAGAATTATAAGAAATATATTTTCTTTTCTTTTTTGAATTTAAAAAAAATCATTTTATTGGAGACTTACACCTCTTATCACAATCCACACATACATTCATAGCGTCAAGAACATGGTAAAGATGTATTTTCTTTTACAAAGTTTTCATTCAAAATAACTGATGCAAAGTATATAATAATAGCTAGGAAAATAAATATAAAAGAAAGTTACAAAATCTATATGAAGACAACTAGTTATCCAAGCTGATTAGTTTATGAAGTTGTTTTTCCCCCCCTCCTTGAATCTATAGCTACAGTAATAAAGAAGAAAATGACCAAGGAGAAGTACAGTATGTTATCCAACTCTATTTAATTGTGTATGACTTTTACAGGGTTCCATAGGAAGAGAGAATGAATCTAAACAGAGACAGTTTATGATTGATTTGAGGAACTATAACAGAAGTACTTTTCTCAGAATCCATGGAGATCTTTCAGCTGAGCTGAACTATGATTGTCAAAGATACTTTCGAGCAAACAGACTCATCAGATAAGTTACCTTCCAGTCTAAAATGGTCTCTGTTTATCTGTAGCCTGTAACAGGAGACCATTCTCTAAGTACTGACCCTGAAATTATCATGGACTTCCATAGCAAACAAATCTGTCTTAAGGAAAACCAAAACAGAATGCTCCTTAGAAGTGGAGCAGGTGAGACTTCCTCTCACCTCCTCTGTCCAAGTCACAAAAAGAGATCAGTCCCTTGAAAATGACATCGCGCTTGATAAAGTTGAGGGTCAATGACAAAGAGGAAGATCTTCAGCTGCACCAGTTGACACATTAACTACAACAAAGCACTCAAACACAATAATTGTGAGGGTGACACAGGACCACGCAGCAGTGTTGCATTCTGTTGCACCAGGGTCACAATTGACAGCATCCAGACACACGCATGCACACACACACACACACACACACACACACACACACACACACA
>NW_022111372.1:76563091-76579329 GCF_000313985.2 Echinops telfairi
CACACACACACACACACACACACACACACACACACACACAACGTAACTGGAAAGATACCCATAAGGACTTTCATAATGCAATTAAATTATTCACTGTCTAAACACATCTTCCTGTCTCTTTTAAGTCAAAACCTTAGGGTGTCCAGTGCATGGATGAGTGCAAGTCTGTGGGTATCCAGGAGAAGAGAATCATCAGTGAGGTGTTTGCTTTCTGATGGAGTAGGAAGATACTAAAAGCTCTGTCCAAACTCCTAGGGGCAAGCTCTCCAAATATGGATGGTTGGATAGTGGTCTGCAAACAAGAGTGGGCCTAGGAAATGGGTCCTCTGAGATTGATGCCTGCCAGATGTTTCAAGCACTCAGAAGTAGTGGGGGTGAGATGTAGTCAATTAATATAGCTACTTTAGCCATAATTTCTTATGTGGTATATTTTAATTCTGGACTCTGTGCCTGCGGCTAGGATCTGATTTTGGAGCTAGTTCTCTGTTACCCTGGTGGTGGTGTAGTAATCTGCTGGACTCTTAACTGCCAGGTTAGCAGTTTGAAACCACAAGTAATTGTGTAGGCAAAGAAGAGGCTTTCTACACCAGTAAAGAATTACAGTCTTGGAAACTCGCAAAGGCAGTGCTGCCCAGGCCTGTACAGTTGCTGTAACTTAGAACCAACTTGATGGCTATGAGTGTGGATGGCAGTCTCTGTTACAAAGGGTTAAGTCCAGACCTTAGTAGCAGATGTGATCAAAGTCACACATTCTTTTAACTTAGGGGCATCTTTAATAAGACTAATTTACTAGAGCTGATTCTGGGAACCCAAGAGGAAAGCGAATTTTGGGAATGATGAAGGCAACAAATGTATAGGTGTGCTTTACACAATTGATCTATGTATTGTGATGAATTGTATGAGCTCCAATAAAATGAAAAAAAAAAATTTTTTAAAGACTAATTTACTAGAAGAGGGGACTTAAGACAACACACTTTGTTTTCCTAAGGGTATGGTTGGCTAAGAGACAAAAACCACACCTCCACCAAAGCCATTTTTCAGTACGTAATAAGAGCTATCTCGGTTGTTGCTAGGTGCCACAGAGCCTGTTCCGACCCATAGCTACTCTATGCACCAGAGAACCAAACACTGCCGTCCTGCACCCCCCTCACAATTGGTCCCATGTCTGAGCCAAATGTTGTAGCTACTGTGTCAATCCATCTCCTTGAGGGCCTTCCTTGTTGGGGTGGCGCGGGGCGGCACCACTTTACTCAGCATGATATCCTTCTCCAGGGATTGGTCTCTCCTGACAATATATCACAATTATGTTAAATGCAGTCTTGCCATCTTTGCCTCTAAAAAGCACTCTAATCATACTTCTTCCAAGACACATGGTTTGTCCTTTCAGCAGTTCATAGTACTTTCGATATTCTTCTCCAGCACTATAATTCAAATGTATCTATTCTTGTTTGGTATTCCTTATTCAAAATCTAACTTTCACATGTGGATGAAGCAATGGAAAATATAATGGCTTGAATCAGCACAACATAGTCCTCAAAGTGACATTCTTGCTCTTGGAAGCTTGAAGAGGTCTTGCGCATTACATTATTTACTCAATGCAATTCATTGTTTGATCTCTTGACTGCTGCTTCCATGAGAATAGATTGTGGATTCAAACAAGACAAAATCCTAGATAACTCCAACTTTTTCCTCATTTATCATGATGCTACCTAGTGTTCCAACTGTGAGGATATCGGTGTTCTTTATATTGAGTCATAATCTATATCAAAGGCTGCAATCCTTGATCTTCATCAGCAAGTTCCTCAAGTCCTCCTCACTATCACGAAGCAAAGTTGTGTTATCTGCATTTGGTAGATTGTTAAGAAGCCTACCTCCAACTCTGATGCCAGTTTCTTCTTTATAGGATTCATATGCTCTGATTATTTGCTCAGCAGAGATTGAATAAATATGGGTGAGAGGATACAACTCTGATGCACAACTTTCCTGATTTTAAACAATGAAATATTCCTTAGTTCTTTTTGTACAAGTGCATCTTGATCCATTTATAAGTTCCACAAAAGCACAATGAAGTGTTCTGGAATTCCCATTATTCTCAAGGCTTTCCATAGTTTGGTATGAACCACACAGTCAAATGACTTGGTGTAGTCAATGGAACACAAGTAAACATCTTTCAGGTATTCTTTGCTTTCAGCCAAGATTCATCTGACATAAGAATAATACCTTATTCCATGTCCTCTTCTGAATCTGGCCTGAATGTCTGGCATCTCCCTGCCAAGGTACTGCTACAACCATTGTTGGATGATCTTCAGGAAAATTATACTTTCGTGTGATGTCAATCATAGTGTGCTATAATTTAGCATTCTGTTGGGTCACCTTTCTTTGGCATGGGCACAAATATGTATATTTTTCAGTCAGTTGGGTTCCTGTGCTTCCAGTGCTTCATCAGCTTGTTAAAACATCTCAATAGGGAGTTTATTTGCTGTCATTGATGTCCATTCCCTCTTCTCCACTTTCTTCCTTGTTCCCTTCCCCTACTGGAATTGTTACTCCCATTACTGATTCTGAGGGAGTTTGCATTTCCTAAATTCCATATATTTAAAGTTCTTGTCTGTGCCACAGTATGGACACCAATCTAGTGGGATTTGCTAGATAGAACTGGGATCCTAATAGTGGGGGGAGGAAGAATTAAAGTACCTGGGGAATGTTGTATATTTCATCAGTACTAAACTTCCCCCTGGATGCATTTTCTCCTCCTTTTAGCCCTTCTGTGCAGGAATGTCCAACTATCAATGGTTGGGCTCGGGGTCTTCACCTTGCCCTTCTCCATTACCTTGATGAGATGAGATTGTTTATTTTTGAACTTCTGATGCCTGTTTCCATCAACACCTCATGATCACAGAGGATGGTGTGCTTTTTCCTGTGGGCTTTGTTGCTTCTGTGCTAGATGGCCACTTGTTTTGTTTCAAGCTTGTAAGACTCCAGATTGTGTCTTTTAATAGCCAGGTACCATCTGCTTTCTTCACCACATTTGTTTATGCACCCAGTTTGTCTTCAGCATCAGGGCGGTGGGCATTGCCCAGTGCCACATTACTAGAACAAAGTGTTCTTGTGTTGAGGGAATACTTACAAAGAGATCCAGAGTCCATCCACTGCCTCAATGTATTGCCATGTAAATACATGTACATAGCCCAATACCCCTATTTTTATGCATTAATATATTTACATATGCACACCTCTATGTTTATACCTCTATAAATAGTTTTGATTCCTAGACATTTCCCCTATTTCTTTTTACCTTTCTCCTGTCCCACTATCATGTTTACCCCTTATTTGCCTCTCAGAAATTCTTGCCACTAGATTACAGCTGCTTCGCCATTACCAAGACTCTATGCCCCCATCATCATTGATTTTAGATCACTACTTGTTCCCATACCCATGACTTTGTTTGCTCATTAACCCCTTCCCCCAAGATCCTCCAGAACCATCACTCCCATTGCTTTCTTTTTGGGCTTGCTTCTGGTGCCTATGCTATATAGGAAACAAAAGGGATACAATGAAGACAAAACACCAACCAACCAACAACAGCAACAAAAAACATAAAAATTTAAAAAGTAATACATAGTCCCAGTCTGTCTGCTGACCTTTATATCTAGCTCTCCTCTGGTCCAGCAGGGCTCTGTGCACTGCCCCTCCAAGTCTGAGGTCTATTTTCAGGATTCCTCAAGGGCTTTGTGACTTTGCTCCCATTGGTCTTCTATTATGTTCCCTCCGTGTTCTGCCCCACAGTGGTGGAGGGCTGGGGCAAGGGTCAGACCAGACTCACTCCCCACGTTATCTCCCTAATATTGTCCCATGTAGCAATATGCTTCACTATGGGGACATAATGTCTTGAGCTGTTTTCAGCCCTACAGTTGTCTCTGTGCCCTAGCTGTTCCTAACAGGGACATTGTTCCAAGCAGGGACATTGTCCTCAGGACTTGGTGTGTCAGATTGAGGTCTAGTCCCTCATTCTCTCTCTTTTTACTTTGTTTGCTCTCATGTGGATGGGATGGGCTGGCCCTTCACCCCAGGCTGTAGCTTCGGTGTTGACCTGTGTAGCATTTTCTTCTAGGGAGGGGGGAAGCATAGCTCAGATTGGTGCTGACCCCGTAGCTCTCTCTCTGTTAATGGGTTGCTCCATGCTGTTACATTGCCCTCAAGTCTTGGTGCACTGTGATGATATCTGCACTCACTACTTTTCTGGTGGAGACATAAACAGTACCCTCCCCATGGGTGGATTAGTGCCCTGCTCCCCCCAATGCCATCATATTTTCCTTTTTTTTTTCTCCTTCCCCTCCTTATCCACTTCTTTATGTTGGTATGCCATATGCATCATTGAGCTTGGTCTGTTCCCCAACCTGTAAAGTATGTATTAAGTAGGTTTTCTCCTGAACCCACTGTGCTGATTGGACTTACCTCAGTGGACTTACGTTGTACTTGTCCTTTTCATGCCTGGCTAACTGCATTTAGCATAATTTCCTCCAGCTCTTCCCATGAGATGATGTGTTTCATGTGTTCATCACTGTTTTTTAGGGATGCGTAGTACTCCATTGTGTGCATGTGCCAGCATTTTCTAATCCACTCCTCTATCGATGGAAATTTAGATTGTTTCCAATTCTTTGCTATTGTGAATTGTGCTGGAATAAATATTGGAGTGCAGATGTCTGGTCTTGGTCTAATTTTACTTCTTCTGGGTATATACCCAGTAGGGGGGTTACTGAGTCATAAGGTAGCTCAATTTCTAATTGCTTTAGATATCACCAAATTGATGTATACAGTGGATGTTCATATCTACAAGACCACCAGCAGTGGATGAAAGTTTCTATCTCACCACATATCCTCCAACCTTTGCTGTTCTCTGATTTGTTTAATTGGGCTAACCTCAAAGATGTTAGATGATATTTCATAGTTGCTTTAATTGGTATTTCTCTGATGACTAAGGATTGGGGACATTTTCTCATATGCTTATTGGCCATTTGAGTTTCCTTCCTGGTGAAACTTTGGTTCTGGTCTTTTGCCCATCTCCTCAGAGGGCTATCTGCTTTTTTCTTATTGCAAGCTAGTAGGGTATTAGAGATTTAATAATAAGCCCTTTCTGATGCATCAATGCTAAAGCTCTTCTCCCAGTCTGTGGGTTCTCTTTTTACTCTCTTGGTAAAATCTTTCGATGCACACAGGTGTTTTATCCTTAGTATAACCCACTTGTCAATTTCAGCTTCTTCTCTGTGTGTATCCTCTATTTTAGTTAGCCTATGTATTCCCTGCTCTAAAGGTTCCTAGGTTTGTCCCAAGTCCCTCATTTATAGTCGTAATAGTTTGAAGTTTTACTTCGCCGTCTGTGATCCACCTTGAGTTTGTTTTTGTGCATGCAGTGAGGTAAGGGTCTGGCCTCCAGTGAGTTCTTTATCTGTTTTGCCTCTAAATGACATCATCAAGCTGCCACCTGGTTGACCAGCCAAATTCCATCCCTTTACTCTTAATACCCTCAAGTTGACAGAAGATTGTGTAACTACCACAACTTGTAAAAGAGGGCATCCACTTCCCATTTGAAGTTTTTTTGGCCCTTAACAAAGGTCAATTTTCTATATGCTGATGGTTATATTTCTGGGTTTTCTGTTCTTTCTCATTGGTCTGAGTATTTGTCATAATACCGATACCATGCTGTTTTGACCACTGTGTCTGCATAGTATGTTTCAACGTCACGTAAAGTAAGCCCTCTGACTTTGTCCTTCTTCTTGAGGAGTTCTCTGCTGATTCTGGGCTTCTTCCCTCTCCATATGAAATTGGTAGTCAGTTTTTCCATTTCTTTGAAGGGGTACATATCGGTATTTGTATTGGTACAACATTAAACTTAAATAGTGCCTTGGGTAAGATTGACTTATTTATTATATTGAGTCTTCCTATCCAGGAGCATGGGATATTATTCCATTTGTGGAGGTCACTTTTGGTTTCTTGTAGTAGAGTTTTGTAGCTTTCCACATACAAATATTTTGGTTTTTTGGTTAGGTATGATTTTTCTCTCTTTCCTGTCTTTTTAATGATCTTTAGCTTTTTTCATGAATGCTGTTCTTCCCACAGATAATTAGGTCTTCTGTCATTAGTGTTCAATGAGTCAAATCTGTTCTTGAGATTTTCTGGAAATTCAGGTGCAATAGACTCAAGATCGAATTTTGGCTCTCATGAATTTGTTTTTAATTTTCTTCATTTCAACTTAAACTTACACATGAGCAATTCATGTCACTGTCATCCCCTGGCCCGGTTTTAACTGCTAATATTAAGCTTCTCCATCTTCTCTTCCCACAGATACGATCAATTTAATTTCTGTGTATTCCATCTGGAGAAGTCTATCTGTATAGTTGCTTTTTGTGTTGTTAAAGAAAATGTATTTGCTATGAACAAGTTATTGGTCTTGCAAAATTCTATCACATGATCTCCAGTTTTGTTTCTATCACCAAGAGCATATTTTCCAACTATTTCTTCTTCTTTGTTTCAAACTTTTGCATTCCAAGAACCACTCATTGTCAATACATCTTGAATGCATGTTTGATCAATTTCCCACTGAAGAGGTTGACAGGATTCATCAATTTTTTTATTACTAGATTTTGTGGTTGGTACATAAATTTGAATAAGCGTATTGATTGGATTTCCTTGAAGGCAGATAAATATAATCCCATCACAGATAGCATTGTACTTCAAAATTGACTATGAAATGTACTTTTTGACAATGAAAGCAGCACCGTTCCTCCTGATTGTGTCATTCTAGGCATAGGAAACGATATGCGTTTCTGATTCTAAATGGCCAGTACCAGTCCTCCTCAACTCACCAGTAACTAGCATATTTATCCTTATGCATTCCATTCCAGTTTTGATGACTTCAAATTTTCCTACATTCATACTTTGCACATTTCAAGTTCTGATCATTAGCAAAATTTTGCAACTATTTCTCTGTACCTTGAGTAGTGCTCCATTAGCAAATGATCCCAAAGGCTCCACTCTCACAGGCTTTACCATACTCAAGGCAATATGGTCCCCTCCACTTTGAGAAAGCAACTCCTCCTGAGTCACATTTTGCATGTTCTCCAACCCAAGAGGTCCATTCTCTGGCACTATCTCGACACTGTCCTGTTTACATTCATGAGGCCTTCAGAATCTGACAATGTTTCAAGGTCACACATAAGGTTTTCCATGGCTACTGCCTCCAAAATGGGCAGCCAATTAATCTGGAAACTCCACTGAAACCTGCTCATTTTGAAACCTGTCACCATGCTTACATTTGAAATACCAGGGACATAGCTTTAAGCAGCAAAACAACACACAAGCCAACACTGTATGAAAAACTGACAGACACATGGTGAAATGGAAGTGAAGTTAGATATCATCATATCTTTGTGGTTCTGCATCATCTTCACAATTGTTTTTATGCTTGATCCCACTGATGAAGCCCACTGAGTTGATACATATCATGGAGGGATTCTTTTTTTTTCACCAACATTTGTTTTTACCAAGAATAATGTCCTTCTACAAGGATTTGTCTGTCTTGATGGCATATCTGAAGTACATGAGATGAAGCCTGTAGGGAGAATTTTGTCTGTACTTCATAATTAAAATGAACCAGCTCTTCCTTCTTCTTTATTCATTGTCCAGGTTTTTCATGCATATGAAGTGACTTAAAATATTGACTTGAGTCACATGAACCTTCATCCTTAACATAATATTGTTTAAATTTCAGCACCTTTAAGAGATCTTTGCAACATGTTACCCTGTGCAATGTGTCATTTGATTTCTTGACTGCTGCTTCCATGGGCATTAAATGTAGGTCATACTAGAATGACATTCTTGACAACTTCACTTTTTTACACATTTATCATGATGTTGCTTATTGATCAAGTTGTGAAGGGTTTTAGATTCTTCGATTTGTATTTCTTTTAATCCATACTGAAGGCTGTAAATTTTTATTTTTATTAGCAAATGCTTTAAGTCCTCTTCACTTTTACCACAAAAGATTGTCATCTACATATCATAGCTTTATAATGAGTCTTTCTCCAATCTGAAAAATGAGATCAAACAGCAGTAAATATCCATTAATAATTGGAATATGTTGTTTCTGTTAGATACCACTGAATCAGATCCAACCAATAGTCACAATATGCACAACGGAATGGAACACTGCCCAGTGTTCTTCACAATTGTTCCTATTGGGCTTCAGCCCATTATTGCATTGTGTCAATCCATCTCCTTATCTCTCTGCAGGGCCTCATCTCTCCTGACAAGTCCAAATTATGTAAGATGAAGTCTTGCCCTCTAAGGAGTGTTGCCTCTAAGGAGTGTTCTGGCCATGCTTCTTCCAATACAGATAGGTTTGTCTTTTTAGCAGTCCATGGAATGTAGAATACACAAAATATAAACCTAGGAAAATTGGATTCATCAAAAATTAAAAGGAACTCATAGAGATTGAAATTCTAGGCTTTTATGAGCTGAAATGGACCGATATTGTCCATTTTGAACTATAGAATTATATGTTTTACTATGTTTGGGATGACAAACTGAAGAGAAATGTCATTGGTTTCAGAATAGCACTAGGTTAAAAATAATAACTTACATCATATTAGGCATAGGATAATATTATTTTTGTTTATTAAAATATACTCATGTATGTATGTGCTGAGAAAATGTAGTCCCTAATACTCATTGAGTTATTATTTTGTGCCATATTCATACATATTTGCTTTTTAATCCTCTCAGCATCACTTTTAGATTAGTAATTAGTGGTATCCACACATTACAAATGTCTAAAATAAGGTTAAAGGAGTTCAGAGACTTACCAGTCACCCAACAGGTGAGGTATACAGCACATGTCACATTAATAGTGCTTACACCAAGAAGAGGGGTGAGCATAAGAGGGAAGAAGAGAGCAGAAGGCTTTTACTCTCCTTTTGTTTATTGCAGAATAGTTTCATTACTTTTTGAGGATTCTGTGCTTTAAAAACAAGTTGAAGGTTTTCTGTTTTATTTTGATTTTTTGTTTAATTCAACCTACATTTAACCACAGAAATGAATCCATTTTATTTGCTTTGGATATGCCTTTTCTATATTTAAATTCATTCCCCCTATTTATTTTTATACCATTTTCCTCAGCTTTATTTCTGCTTCCTAACAATGCTATTCCATCTCCTCAATCTAAAGCTCACCTTCAAAGTAAGACAAATTTTGCTGCTACCACCTGCTTTTCAAAAAAACAAACAAAGGAAAACAACAGAAACCAAGCTCTCAAGTCAAGCTTACGGAGGATTATGCCTGTCAGAGAACTGCATTTTGATGTAGAATACATCTACAGATGGGTGCCATCGAGCATTACTTGAAGAGTGCGATCAAGCAAACCCTTGGGGTAGCATCAAACAGAGTTCATTGTCATGCATGGTAAGAAGAAAACAGAATGAAGATAGACAATGTAGATGCCGTCAAAGGCCCTGTATCAAACAGGGATTGGAATGCTAGACTCTAGTGTCAAATCCCAAGGCAAGGTGGAGAAAAATTTTGACTCAGAGAGAGAAAATCTCTTCAGCCTTTTAAGTCGCTAGATCCCTGTCTCTGTTTAGAGCTTGTCTTTGAGCATGTTCCAAGCTCCAGTTGGACTTGGTGATAGGGAGTGTGGATTAAGCACAGCTGGACTTTGACACTTAAACCCTAAGCTTTAACTACTCAGCAAAGCAAGGTTTCCCCATTAGAGCTGCAGTACTTGAAGTCCAAACTATCGATAAGCTCCCAAGTTTAACGTATCTCTAATAAATATACGTGTATGTTGGCTACAAAGTAGAGCACACTTCTTAAAGTGGAATCAAGAGTTTAGGAAAAGAGCCAAGTGAAGGCTGTCATGGCTAAACAAATAGTATTTCTCACACATTTCTGGGTTTAAGAATAAAACTTTTCCCAACAGCTACTTATCAAATATAGTAGCAATAAAATATGTCAGGGAAAGGAGAGATATCTATTAAATGTACCTATTTTTAAAAAAAGAAAAGCAATGTTAATGGTCTCTATTATGAAGAAGAAGTTAATTCCTTTGATGCATTTCTCAAAAGCCTGATAATTTAAATTCCACTAATTATTTTTGTTGTAATAAGTACACGAAAGTATTCTTTTCCTCAATAGGCTCAACTTCAAAAATCTTGTTATATTTATAATTTATTCCAAGATCTGAGATTTAATGCCTTTTGTATTAAAACCTTTTAATATCTAGGAGCTCATATTTTTCTTTAGAGATCTTATCTGAAAATTTACCCAAATTCTCAAAAGACTGTAAGAAGTGAGATAGAAAAGGGGAAATATTCCATGAAAGGATTATTAAAAGTATTCTAAAATTATGTTTTTCTACTATATCAAGAAATATGCCAGGATTCTCCTAGAGGCTGGTGTTTCTCCATTGCTACTATAATATTCCTGAGAATGTGTTGCTATAGTTCAAGCTCCTACTAAGTGACTTTGCATTGCAGTGGGGGAGGGTCAGGGATCGAACGCAGTAAATTGAATAAGCAGAGTTTAATGAATGTTGTTGTTAGATGCCCAGTGCTAGCTGCACCTCAATGCTACCCCTGTACAGTAGAACAAAACACCATCTGCTTTTATGCCATCTTCACACTTTTTGCTTTGTCAGGGGCGTAGCCACTTTATCAATGCATCCCAGTGAAGAGCTTCCTCTTTTTTATTGGCCTTCCATTTTCCCAACCATAATACCTTTCTTCAAGGGACTGTTCCCTCTGAATAACCTATCCAGAATACATGAGAAAAAGTCTTACCGTCCTCACTTCTATGGAGGTTTTTGTCAGAACTTATTCTAAGACAATATTATTGTTCTTACAGCTGTCTGTAAAATATTCAATATTCTTCTCCAAGATTATAATCCAAATGTATCAGTTCTTCTGTGTCCAGTTTATCCACTGTCCACTTTTCATGTGCATATAAGTTGTGATAATTTGATTTTGTGTCAATTTGGATGAGACAAAATTCCAAAGGCTTGGCAGTTAAAACCTAACACAATACAATCACCTCTGTAGAGGGATCTGCTAAAATCCAATCTGTTGTAAGATTAGGGTGGGTGCAACACCCTTACTCAAGTTGTAGCCCTTTTGCAGCTGCAAGGAAGTGTTCTCAGGGGCATGACCTGCTTTCAAAATAATTGAATGCTCTGAAAAAAAAAAAGTGCTTTTCTTTTTGCTAGATCAGGATGATGCAACTGGCTCATTGACCTATGGTTCTTTGGACTTGATAAACAGCCTGCTATATTGTCTGCTGAACCTAGAAGTCATCAATGGCCTGCCATCTGACCTGTTGACCTTGGATTTATTCATCGCTGAAATCCTCAGCCTGTGCTTTGATTTGATCAGCCCCAGCAACTATGTGAGTCAGGAGAAGCCACCCACCCAACAGGTGTATGATCCACAGACTTGGAATCTCCCGGGACTTAGATTGGCCTGCTTTCTTATAACTGTATGAGCCATGCTCTTGATGTAAATACCCGATCTATATTGAATGGCTTTCTGTAGTCAATAGAATCCAGATAACCCACTCTCTGATATTCTCTGCTTTCAGCCATGATCTATCTGAAGTTAGCAATGATATCTCTCATTCCATATCCTTTTAAAAAGCTGGCTGAAGTTGAATAAAACAGCAACAGTTGTTAAAAAGCTCACGTTGTTAGTGAGGAAGGAGGAAATAAGAATAATTATCATTATAAAGAGAAAATAGCCATTCCTTGGCATGGAGATGTATAAATTATTACAAGAGAAGAAAGGGAGTGGGAGGGGTGACCACAAGTAAGAGAAAGAGAAGAAGGGAAAAGATAAAATGAGACCTCTTTGTATGAACGTAGAAAATTACTCACACATGATGTAGGATATTCTTTTGTTTTTCAGGCTAGATTTGCTTATGTCCCTCTGCTGCCAAATATTTCAAAATCCCTTTCCTATGTTTCAGCCTCCTTGTATAGGCTTTGATATGAATATATTATACATACCTTTCAAAGTAATCCTAACTTATAAACCAAGAGTAAAACTGTGCTTCATGGAGTTTATAATCACTGATTTTCCAGAAATGGCTCACCAGGCTTGTCTCCAAGTACTCTCCAACCTATGAGAATGACTCTCCAACCTGTGTGAACTCGGCTCTCCAACTTGTGTGAACTTGACTCTCCAACCTGTGTGAACTTGACTCTCCAACCTTTTGGTTAGCAGCTGGACATACGGGTTTCATGCCAAAAGTTCCCTCTATGTAGTTATTTTTATTTCTATTTTTCCACCCAAGAAGACAATTTAAAATCTTTGCTAAAGAACAACAACAAATAGTATGGAGAAGCTAATTTATCTGAGCCAAGTTTCAGAATATTCAAAGTAACCTATAGTGTGTATTAGTTTTGAATTGTAGTTAATTAAACTTTATGTGGGGGATTTCTATCTAGAATCCAAACCAAAGTTTATACAACAATCATGATGTCTGGTTACATTTTCTTTGGATCCGCCCTCTGATAATTCTGCCAGAAGTAAAGAGAGCACTAAGCAAATGGACTGTGATGATTAAATTGTCAACTTCATAAGACACATAACAGAGAAATTGTGTTCTGAAGGTCAAGCAACATAAAATCTGTGGAATCAAGACCTTCTTTAACACATTATTGGTATAAGTTGAGGTTTGTTTGTTTGTTTGCTTGCTTGCTGACTGTACATACAACTTAAGCAATAACTTTATTGAGTTGATATGGCATCACCTAAAGAATTATGGCTTAATCATAGAGTAGCTAAAGTGAATGAAAAAAAATGATGAATTCAAAGAGTGGAATAGAATATTTCAAAGGGAAGCTCAAGAAAATAAAGTCAAATATTATATTGAAATGTGCAAAAATAGAATAAAAAAAAAACACAGGGAAGAGCACACTCAACATATTTTAAATTGAAAGAATGGAAGAAAAAAATCCAAACCTTTAGTTGAAATATTGAAAGATTCTGTGGCCAAATATTAAATTATGTCGGGAGCATCCAAAGAATTTGGAAAGAATACACAGTCACCGTACCACAAAAGAATTAATTGATATCCACCATTTCAGGAGGTAGCATATGAACTAGTACCAATGGTGCTGAAGGAAAAATTTCAAACTATACTGAAAGCATTAGCCAAAGTCTTCAGGAATGAATGGACTACCCAGTGAAATGTTTCAAAAAGCTGATGAAGCATCGAAAGCACATGTCTATGCCAGGAAATTTGGAAGACAGTTACTTGGACAAATGACTGGAAGAGTCATTTGTACCCATTCCAACAAAAAAAGATGACCCAGCACAATAGTTAAACTATAGAACAATATCATTAATAGCACATGAAAGTAAAATTTTGCTGAAGATCATCCAAAAATGATTGTAGCAGTATGTTGAAAGGGAGCTAACAGAGGATCAAGCCAAATTCAGGCCAGAAAAGGACATGAAACAAGGGATATCTCTGCTGATATCAGATGGATTTTGGCTGAAGGCAGAGAATATCAGAAAGATGTTTACTTGTGTTTTATTGACTATGCCAAGGTATTCATCTTTGTGTATCATAAACTATGGATAATCTTGAGAAGAATGGGAATTCCAGAACACATCCTTGAGTTAAGGCAGAATCTGTACACAGATTAAGAGGCAATTACATGAACAGAACAAGAATCTACTGCATGTTTGAAAATCAGGAAAGATGTGTGTCAGGTTTGCATCCCCTCATCATACTTATTCAATGCATACGCTGAGCAAAGAATCAGACAAGCTGAAATCTATGAATAAGAATGTGGCAACAGGATTAGAAGAAGTCTAATTAGCAATGTAAGATATGCAGGTGACACAGCCTTGTTTGCTCAAAGTGAGGAAAACCTGAAAAAATTTCCCCTTCCTAAGGACTGCTATTTTGATCTCATTGAATAAGGACGACCAAAAAAGAATCCATGCATTTGAATTATGGGACCGGGGAAGAATATTGAAAGTACCATAGTAAAGGACAAACAAATCTGTCCTTTACTGTCCAAATCTGGAATATGTACATCCAGAGTGCTCCTTAGAGGCAAGAATGGCAAGACTTCATCTTACGTGTTTTGAACATTTTGTCAGGAGAGATCAGCACCTGGAGAAAGACACTGTGTCTGGTAAAGGAGGGGACAGTGAAAGATAAGGGAGTCTTCAGGGAAATGCTTCGGCACTGTGGCTGCAACAATTGGCTCAGGCATTGGAAACATTGTGAGGTTGGTGCAGGACCAGGTTGTGCTTCATTCTGTTGTGCATAATGAAGTCCTGTTGGTCAGGACTTACTCGATGGCACTTAACAACAACAACAACAAATCATTTAAATAAAAATGTAAAAACCTCTCAGAAGCCAATCGCAAGCACAAATAAACAAAACAGGACAGAGGACTTGCAGCAGAAAGACTTGATCAGCAGTCGGAGTGCCAGCACTGCCAAGAGCCTGCTTGAATCATCTGGGCATATTTGCAACCCTGAGCTTAATATCAAAAGTTCTCAAAATGAAAATCCAGTTGAACAGGGAGTGTTAAAATGATCATAGAAATATTTATTCTGGGGGACTTCCGGGAAGATGGCAACGGAGTTACACATACCAGAGGGACTCTGCAGAATCCAGCCCAGGAGAGATGCTTAGAGGGACTTTAACACAACTGGAAGCAGGAGGAGCATCATAAAGATAAGTAGGCAGAGACCACAGGGTTTTGAGGGGCTGGGGGCTTGTGGTTTACCTCAGTGAAAGCTGGCTGAGGCTTGACCTTTGCCTTGCCACTGTCTCTGCTGGAGCCGGGACCATTTGGAGCTGGTAGGAGGATTTGGTCTCAACACAGCCACAGTTTACCCCTGCCAGCCTCAGGACAGGAATTGGACACTTGCAGCTCCATGGGCAAGGATCAAGGTTCAGCTACATTGTAGCTTTTGTTTACATCTCTGCTCTGTTCTCCCACAGTCCGGGAGGCCTACACAGGGGCTTTTTCTTGGCACAGCCACAGCTTGCCACCACTGCCTGGGGGCGGGGACTAAACCCTCACAACTCCACAGGCAGGGGTCAGGGATTGGGGTTCAACTACATTGTTGCTTCTGTTTACATCTATGCTCTCTGCCCGCCCCCACCCCCGCCCCCCCAGTCTTTGAAGGATGCACAGGGGCTTTTTTCTCAGCTCAACTGAGGCTTGCTGTCACTGCTTCAGGGTAGGGACTTAACTCTTGCAGGGAGTAGGACTCAGATACATAGTTGTTTTTCTTTCCCTCTCTCCCCTATATTCCCCACACAGTCTAAATGGTCTTACAGTTTTATTTTTTTTCTTTCCTCTGTCTCTTTCCTGTTCTCTCACACTCCACTGCTGACCTCCAGACCACTCCCAGTAGCCTAGGGCACTTACGCCTACACCACACCAAGCTAGATGAGTTCCACCCTGTGTAGCTAGCCCGAGGCTAGGGAAAGCCCTGCTTTCCCTCCAGGGGATACTCTGCCCAACTTCTCACCAGGGAATTCCTGTCTGTGTACCTGGGGCCATAAGGATGCTCGGCCAACACTCATCAACATTCCAAGTTGTTGCAGGAACCTCTGCCCAACCTCTGCAATACCAAAGCAGGCAATCCACCAGCCTTCTGAGGCACTCCCCTGATAGGGAAACCACAGGAAGATAAAGGAGTAGGTGAATCCCATAGTAAGAATTAGCTGTAGGCAGTTCGAAGAAGCATTCCTACAGGTCCCCCAGAGAGAGCCAGTGGTCTTCAACTACCTGGAAAAGCAGCTGGCTCCTCTAAAACAATGCAAAGCAAATAGCCATCAGCCCCAACCACCTCCACACAAAAAAGGAGAAACAAAAGGCAATGGCAGAATATATCCCGAATATAACAACATACATAGAAGGAACAGACATTGAGTTGCCACAGAAAGAAATTTTCAGAATGCTATTTGGAGTCAGACAGAAAAAGGATGAAATGATAGAGGAGATAAAGGCAATACACCAAGGGGAAATACAGGAGCTTAGGGAGGAGATAACAAAAACCAATAGCAGAAGCACAGAGCTTGAGAATAGACTGGAGTAATCAGAGAAAAGCATCAGTGACTTGGAGGACAGCCAAGCAGACTTCAACAAATGTGAACAAAAATCTAATAAGATCATCAGAGAAGCTGAAGAAAACTTAAGAGCTATGTCTGATGCT
>NW_022111372.1:76586231-76599675 GCF_000313985.2 Echinops telfairi
TTTGAGAATGATGAGGGCAATGAATGTACAAATGTGCTTTACACAATTGATGTATGTATGGATTGTGATAAGAGTCGTAGGAGTCCCTAATAAAACGATTTTTTAAAAAAGAAATATTTATTCTGGGCTCTTAAAACAGCTAAGAGAATGCATCTGAATGAATGCGGCATGATTTGTTCTGCTGATATCTTGACAAGGAAATCCGAGAGAAATGAAAATAGGAAAGTGTAAATAGAGAAGGCTAGGTGGACCCTCGTGAGATGGGAGAGACACTCTCTAGAAAATGTGAACTGGAATGTACATTCAGTTACCTACAAACCCTGCCCTGATCAAGACCTGTAAATTAAGTCTACCGTTCTAGGAAAGGCTTTTGTGGTTAATGTACCATGGTAAAAAAAAAAAAGTGAACTAAGCAAGCCCACATGTATAGAGCAATCTACGTGGAACTAGAGAGGCAGCAAGATGAACAGAATAACTACTTTGACACCTAATGGCCTCTCAAGCCCAGTTTATGTCCAGCCTGAAGAATGGCCATATTTTTAGGCCTTCGGTTTAAAGACATATCTCTCATTCCATATAATAAATCTCTCTAAAATTGAGCCAGATAGATTGGTTCCTGGTTTACTGCTCTCAAAACATTTTCAGTAGAAGACAAATATCCTTATTTAACCTTGGGAGGAAAGTTTGTAGCCTGGCCAGGAAGCCCAGTGGAGACTGTCAACAAAGGGAGCATTTGACAGGAAAGGGGCAGAAGCCTGTGATGGAACCCCACTGTGGATGATTCAGCATCAGAAACCAAGGGGATGGAGCTGGGAGCTGTGGACTGGCAGCCCGGATCCAAATATACCAATTTGGGAAAATAATAATTATAAACTTAGATCTGAAGCTTGTGGTCCTGACAAAGTGTCCCAATGCTAGCCCCGCTGCCTGCATTGGCTGAATCATGCCACTCCTATCACGCTCCTTCAGATGGTGAGCAACCTGAGTGATGAGGAGAGTCCTCCCAACTTTTCACAGCGCGTGAGTGGTGAGTGATTACTGTGATTAGCAAGGACACCAGGTCCATTGGCACGATGAACTTGCAGCTTTGGGCAGTGAGAAATGATGGTGATTAGCTATTCAGGGTGATTAGAAGTTCACTGTTAAGGCAAAGCCTTGGCTGATGGGGAAAGGTGAGGGAAAAGGGCATGCGCACTGTAAGGGGCGTAATGCTGATACAGAGCGACTAATAAGAACAACTAGGGATGTACATGAGCGGTCATTAACCTGGTCATGTCCACAGTGATGCGTCATATATTACATTTTCCTCAAAGAACAGGGAAGGAAGAGCAATAATTAACAAAATAACATGGCCTTGTGTGGTGGGGAGGAGGGACTGATATCTTCTTTATTCTTAGAAAATAGGACAAACTTTTAAACATCTCCGCAGTTTCTACTTTAGTCAGATCCTGCCAGTGATACACAGATAAATAGAAATGGCAGCGATAAATGTCAAAAAGAACTAAAAAGCTTGGGCTTTGAGGTCAGATGCATCAAGAATAATCATACATGGGAAATTCACTAATGCTTCTAAATCTGAGAGAAAAAGGTTAATATGATTAACTCATCAATGATTTGCTTAAACTTCCAGTATGCTAGAACTGTCCCTAGCATACCCGATTCAAGAAATGCCATTATCAATAACAACAAAGGCAATCTCTTAAAACCATTCTGTCACTTGCATATCCAAGGGATCGGTGTATTATAGGTGCCTCAATGAAGTCTCTATCATTTGAGCATATTTATCAAATATGTAATTGATATACTACTGAGAAATATATTCAATAAAATGAGTATCATACTTGAGACGTCAAATGCTTTAAGGTTGCTGGGATGATGAGCTAACACTAATATAATGAAATTTAATTCTATAGCTAATTCTATATTGGGCATCATGCTGAGTGGGCACTGAGCAAATAAAGATGATTAAGAAGGTACCTCTGTCTATAATTGTCTCAGAGTCTATTAGGAGAAAGGCTCTCTCTTCACTGCAGGCACTCTCCTCGTGGACACAGAATCCCGGGGCCATATCCCGACAGCCCCAGTTCCCAGTGGCCATCACTTCAATTCTCAGTGAGGGAAACCTCCCTGTGCCCTAGAATTAGATTTCACAAGGTTTTTCAATCACTGAGTTTTTGCAAGTAGATACCCAAGTCTTTCTTCCAAGATGCCTCTGGGTACATTGGAGCATCCAAACTTGAGGTGAAGTGCATTAACCATGTGCACCACCCAAGGACTGCTCAGAGAGTATTAAGTTTTATAAAATATGCTACAAAGAGCAAAGAACCAGGGATTCAGATAAGGATACTCCAATCTGAGCCAAAAGAGCCTGGGAGTGCCTTTCTAGGAGGTGACTTTGAGCTGAGACCTGAGGACAACCAAGAAGAATTGAGCCAGCTGAAGATTTGAGAGCAGGTCAGTCCAGGGAGAAGGGGAAAATGTATAAATAGTAATTATCAACCTTGAAGGCAATAGGCTTAGAGCACTGTAAGGGAGGGAGGGCCTGTAGCTGATACAAGCAGAGAAGCAGGCAGGAGTTAGTGGGAAAGGCACTTTCCATGGAAAACGTAATGCTATCCACCTGTGGGGTCTTCATGGACCTCTTTAGGGTGTTTGGTCGTTTGTTTATGCAAATGATGGCTCATCTGTAGTGGCATTTAGAGGGCACAAGCAGGCTTCTTGCAGTGCACAAGACAGGATCCATATCAAAGAGTTGTCTTTCACCAGACTTGGCTTTCTTATGTCTCAGTGGACATTTGAGTAGCTGAAATACCTGTCTATAATGCTCTCAGCTGAGGACTTACCGCCATTTTTTTAAACCCTCCATTTAAAACACAAGTTTTAAAGGAAAATGTACAATTCTCAAGTTTGCAAGAAACATAAACTAAGGAAGCGATATACTTTTTCTGTTGTTATTCCAAACATTATCACGAATATTTAGCCACTCTGTCACAAATAGCTGTTGTTTTGGGTAAATACACAAGCAGGCATCTTTCAAGCTGATTTTGTCACTCATATTCTCCTGGTGACTGTATCTACAGATCGACACATCTGTTTACCTCAAGGTTCCAGGATAATTATGCCTGTGAGGTATACACTGCAATACAAACAGCTTTGCTGTAAACCATTTTCCTTTTGCTTTGCACAATATTAAATGAGCATTATTTCTTTTAAAATAATGAATAATTAAGCCCATTGCTGTTGGGTCGATGTCAGCTCACTGTAACCCTCTGGGATGGACTAGAACTGCTCTAGAGGGCTTCTCAGGCTGTAATTTTTACAGTCTCACAGACTGTCACCCGTCCTTTCTTGGCGCGGATGATGGCTTCAAGTCACTGACTTTTTATTAGCTTGGTGGCCTTAACCACTGTGCCACCAGGTGCCGTGAATTAAAAACTAGATTGGTGATATTGTCTGAACGCCTCATCTCATAAAAGTAAAGAGAATGACTGAAACTGTCTGTTGTTGGGTGTCATCAAGCGAGTTCCAACCCTGGGGACCCCATGCACCACACTGCCCGGTCCTGTGCCAGCCTCACAGCTGTTCCTGTGCTTAAGCCCATTGTTGCAGCCACTGTGTGGATCCATCTCACTGATGGAAACTACTGGTTATGAAATGGTGGCAGTAGGCCGGAGGGCTGTGTGTTTTCCACTTGTGATGAGAAATATGGAGGGTGTTAAACAATGAAGTGTTAGAATCTGATTGACATTTT
Source organism: Echinops telfairi (assembly GCF_000313985.2). Lineage (NCBI taxonomy): Eukaryota > Metazoa > Chordata > Mammalia > Afrosoricida > Tenrecidae > Echinops > Echinops telfairi. Next base: position 76,589,983 of record NW_022111372.1, read on the forward strand.
AATAGCTCAGCCCCTGATTATCAGCGTCAAGAAAGAAAGAAATCAGGAGATGATTGAGATGCAGATGTGCAGGGAAGCACTGATAAGGATGAGGACTAAGGTGCTAGGAGTAGAATTGGGGAGAATCCACCATTCCTGTCTACTTCGCGTCTTTGAAATATTATGAGGAATATTATGTCCTTCCTTTTTGTGTTTTATTTTTCAGTAATTCTGCCCAAATGATTCAATTATGTTTTAAGTGACATGATTTCTAAATTTCTTTCTCTTTTGTCATCATCTGGAAAATGTCTTGATTGTCCGTGCCCCTCTTAGAATTCATAGAACTGAAAGTTGTTCAGCAACTGTGGTGTGACTGAGCCATTGGACAATTAACGGACTGGCACCTGCGACCTATGCACCCTACTGTTTATTGAAGAACAAATTAGCATTTTCTGCTGTAGCAACCATTGTTTAATTATATGAAGCTTGTTGTGAACGATGACTCCTCACTTCAGACATTCTCTGAGCCTATATGCTAGTCTTTACAGTTCTAAAAATGTTGCCATTAACTTTGATTTCTTTGTCTCTTTTTTTACCATCCAAATCCAATTCATCATCAGATTATATTAGAAAGAATAGCCCTCTACATAGGACAAAAGCATAGAAAACATGGCAGTGTGTGACAAATTCTAGCTGAGGAGTTCAAATAGAAGATGTTTTAAGCATTTATTATTTGTTTCCCATAAGCTCCAACCTAGGTAAGGAGAGCCTTTCTTTGAAGCTATTTTCTCTTGGGCACCTGTGTTTGTTGAAAACTTTGCTTGCAATGAAATATCTCTTCTTGGTGCATCTGATGTAGCTCTCCAGGAAAAGATGCTTCATGAAGTTATGAGCATCCCATCACTAGAGATGTGTATGTAAGCCAAGAGTAGTTGTTAAAGAGACTATTAGTGGTAATAGTAAGGGTGTGGATTTACTACATGATATTCATGGTCCTGTATAATTATGAAATATTAGTAAGCTTCAAAATTGTCCTGGAAAAGGTAGAATTAAAAAATACTGGGATATTTTCTACCAGTTTTTGAAGCCCTTGCTTATTAGTGATTGCATGAGTCTTGTAAGTACTCTCTGGTAAATACGTGTGCGGTAATCCTACTTTATTTACTTGACACTTTGAGAATGACTTCATGAGACCCATTTGTGATGGGTTTTGTGTCAATATAATTGGGTCTGTATTCTCAATAATTTGGCCATTGAGGCCTCCCCCATGATGTGATCTAACATAATATAAACAACTCCATGATGTAATCTTCTGTGATAAGTCAAGCAGGTGAAAGAGGATTAAGTAGGAGTATAGCCCCCCTTCTCAGGCCACTGCCCTGATGCAATTGAAAGAAAACTTTCTTGGGGGTGTGGCCTACTCCTATTTAAGCTGACTTTCTGATGAGGCTTTTCCCTTTTGCTACCCCAGATCCTGTACTTGTCATGTGGAACTCTGGTTCTTTGGGCTTGAACTAGCAGCATGCCATCTTCCTTGCCAACCCTATGAGCTATCGGTGGCCTGCCATTTTGAATGCTTACCTTAGATTCATTTGATTTTACTGCCATAAGCCTGATGTAATGGTATTGGATTTGTCAGCCTCTGCCTCCACTGTGTAGTCTTCCTGCTTCTGGGCTCACCTTCTTGCTTCCTAGCTGATCAACCCCAGCAGTTACATAATTCAGGAGAAATCTCTAGCCTAACGCCTGATCCATGAGCTTGAATTAGACTAGACTTACCTGCTTCTATAACTATGTAAGCCACTTTTTGATAAAAATTTTTCTTTGTATGCATAAAACAATGACTTGATTTGCTTCTTCAGAGAACCAGCCTAATATATCATTTTTTTGGCTATGAATTACATATAACAAACCATCCCCAATCCTACTAACGTAATGAAACAGTCATTTTATTATGCTTATGTACTCCATAGGCTAGGAAATCACCCAGTGAAAAATGAAAATGGCTTGTCTTTGCATCAGGGGATTCATTGGTGTGGTAGCTAGAGTTTATGTCAACTTGCATTTGTGGAGGGGTGGAGTACAGCCTGTCAATGAGGTCACAGTCTGATGATGCCTCCTGGAAGGTGTGCATTTTTATAAGTGAGACATGGGAGATCCATCCTCCTTAACTCTTTTTCTCTCTCTCTGCTTACTGGAGCTCTATGCTGGCCTTCTGGGCTGGGTCCATGTGGGCTTTCAGATCCTGAAAGCTGCCAGAACCCACCCATGTTTCCACTGACTTTGGACTCACAGAACTAAGCACCCACTGCCTTTGACCTTCCTACATCTCATTTCACCTGTTAGTGTCTTCACGCTGCAGCTACATGAGTCTGTCTGCAGCTGTGTCAGTCTGTAGAGGGCCCCAGCTAGCATCGGACCCATGGACTTACATTGGACTGGCTGGGATGCCTTCTTAGTATGAAATTGCTTCTTGATATAAAGCTATCTTTCATACATACATATATGAGTGGCATTGGTTTTATTTCTCTAGAAAACCCAACGTAACACAATTGGGAAGACATGAATGTTTGGGGTGGATTCAAATGCTTGGAGATGGTTCAAATGGCTGGGAATAGGATTCATCTGGTACATTCGCGGTGAAAACTCAAAAGTCAGCCTCAGCTGAAACTGTTGGCTATGGTTTCATGATGTTTCTCCATGTGGCTTAGACTTTGGTGAGTGTAGAGAAGTTGTGCTCTTTACAGGATGGTGCAGGACATCAAGAGCAAGTGTTCCAGTGAGCAAAACAGAAGTTATATGACTATTTATGACCTAGTCTTTAAAATCATCTTTTAAGTGTCTTCAATAATTCCTGAAAAATTCAGTTATTTTTAAATTCCAAGTTTCCATTAAGTTTCTAATTCTCTCGTAGCATCACTTCCACAATTCTCTGATGGTTGCAGCTCTCAAGGATCGACCAAGAATTAAGAGGAGGAGACAAAGACCCCTGTTAAAAGTAATTAAAACTCACTGAAATTTGAACATAAGATCTAATCTGAGCAGTTATTCTATATGTATATATGGAGACCATGTTGTTGCTGGAAAGAACAAATGGCTCCCAGAAGCTAGGGACATGGTCCTTATAAAGGGAAGAGAAGGGAGAAACATATCAGAATAAACCATTGGCTAATTTTAGCATGATTTATTGAACCTTGCCTTCCCTCTTTCACTGAAAACACCAGTTCACAAGACACTCTCTGACTGCCTCTTACCCAGACTTATTTTTAATGGTTCAAATTTAGTACACCTGACTTCAAACAGCAAAGAAAGTATTTGCAATTTCAGTTAAAGAAAAGTGGAAGGCTGAGTAGTTTGGGTCAGGGGCTTCTTTAAAGTGAGTATGTGCTGTCTGAGCAATGCAAACCTCCAAATCAAAGCGAGGTATACACCATCAGTCTCTCTCTCTCTGACATCACTCTCTGACACCCCCAAGTCCTTCTGGGAGGGATGTCACAGGGCTGCAGTCACATTTAAAATGATGATATCCCTAAAAGGTTTATCCAAGCATTTTTGCTAATAACAACGAAGCTTGTTTGTTTCCTGAAATTTCTAAGTAAAAATATGTGTCCATATAGCTTACAAACAGTGTGTTGAGCAGAAAAGGGAAGAAAAGAGATTAAACAGAAGTCACCAGTGGATGTGCAGAAATTTTCTGGAGCCAAGATCATATATACTTTTGGAGTGGAACAAAGACTGACATTCTAGGCACCTGCTATTGCTTATGTAGACCCCAGGAGCTTCGAGATTAAATTCAGCAGCAGTCAAACCCTGGGGGGACAAAGTCGTGTTCAGTCTCAATTTATTGGACACTCACCTTTAATCCAGTGAAATTGGTATGTGTTATACAAGTCCCTCACTGCTGTGTTTTGGCTAATTGGTTTACCTGGACATGTCCTCATCATCACCTTGGGAGTGCAAGCAGATGTGGACCTTGAAGAAGAGGTTGCAGAGAAAGAGACAACCATGCTTCTCACAGAGACCCACCGCGTTTCACCTCTGAACAACAGAGGAGAAGAAGGAAAGCTCCCTCTGCAAGGGAACGGAAATGCTCAAGGAAGCACCTCCCTCCTGGCTGAGTCTAGTGCCGCTCTCTGCACCAACCACCTACTCATTATTTCTCACTGCACATCAGCAAAGGCTGATCTGATTAAAATCATAAATCAGCCCGGAGTTTCTGTGGGAAGGGTGTGGAGCTGGGTGTGTTCAGTAAGATGTGCAACATCATCAAAGTTGAGACTTTGGTCACGTCTGGGGCCCTTCGATTTGTTTCGTTCAAAACACCAGTGTTATTGGTTTAGAAATATTGACGCTTAAATTCAAACTTCAAATCAATGAACGTGAAACCAGAGACAGGCGCCTGCCTTTCCCAGCAGACCCTGCAGTTCTGGCATCTTCGGATTTTTATGTGTATTGTTGTTGTTTTTGTTGTTGTAAGGTACCTTCAAATGTGTTGCAAGTCATAGCAATCCTATGTACAAAATAATGCAAACCCTGCAGAATCCTGTGCCGTCCTCACAATTGCTCTTGTGCTTGAGCCCATTTTTACAGTCATTATGCTAATACTTCTCGCTGAGGGCTTTCCACTTTTTCTCTGACCCTCCACTTTTCCAATCATAATGTCCTCTCCAGGGACATGTCTGAAGTTCATGAGACTAAGTTTCACCATTCTTGCCTCTAAGGAGCATGCTGGCTTCTTCCAAGACAGATCTATTTTGTGGATCAGGGAGCCATGATAAATTGAATTGAGTCCCCCAACAATATGTGTTGTAAATCCTGACCCTTCTCTCTATGTTGATCATCTCCTATGGGGAGTGTGTTTCCTTTGTTAATTTGACATGGTTCTCTAGGGTGTGTCTTCAGTCGATCTCTTTTGGGATGTACAGCAAGAGGGTGATAAGAGTAGAGATGCCACAGGAAGCTCACCAAGGGATCCGGAATAGGAGCAGAAGAGACAAGGACCTTGTTTCTGAGGCAGTAGAAGGAGAAAGCGTGTCACTAGCGAAAGCTCCTTGGATTTAGGTTTCGAGCCTCCTATACCAATAGAAAACATACCTACTTTGGTATGTCTCAGATAACTAAGACAGGAGCCCTGTCCACCAAGTCTGGGACACCCTGGTGAACTAGTGTGGGTAGGGATTGAGGAACCTCTTAGTAGAATATCCATAGAAAAAGAAAAAAAAAGCAAATAATCAAAGTTGCTTTAGTCATGAGAGAGGGAAAGTGGCAATACATACACAGGACTATGTTGTTGTTGTGTGCTGTCCCGTGAGTTCTGACTCAGAGCGACCCTAGCTACAACAGAAGAAAGCGCCGGCCAGTCCTGCACCATCCGCCCAATTGTTCGGATATTTAAGCCCATTGTTGCAGGCTGGGTCAGGATATCTTGTTGAGGACATTCCTCCTTTACTCTGGCCCTCCACTTCAGGGAGTGTAATATACTTTTCCAGAAATTGTTATCTCCTGATAACATATCCGAGGTACATGAGACGAAGTTGCCCCATCCTTGTCTCTAAGGAGCTTTCTGATTGTGCTTCTTTCAAGACAGATCTGCTTGTTTCTTTGGCAACCCGTGGCATCTTCAATATTCTTCACCAACACCGTAATTCAAAGGCATCTATTTTTTTCTTTCATCTTATTTATTCAATGTCCAACTTTCACATGCATGAGAGGCAATTGGAAATTTCATGGCTCGAGTCAGGTGCACCTTGGTCCACAAACAAACCCTTGCTTTTCAACACATTAAAGAGGTCTTGTGCAACAGAGTAACCCAATGCAATGTATTGTTTGATCTCTTGACTACTGCTTCATGAGCACTGATTATGGATCCAAGCAAGATGAAATCCTTGACAACTTCTGACTTTTCTCCATTTATCATGATGGTACCTACTGGTCCAGTAGTGAGGAGTTTGCTTTCCTTTATATTGAGTTACATGCATTACATGCACACTGAAGACTGCAATCCTTGATCTTCATCAGCAAGTGCTTTAAGTCCCCATTTACTTTCAGCGGACTGTCATCTGCATATCTCAGGCTGTTGGTAAGTCTTCTTTTGATCCTAGTACTGCACCTTTCTTCCTATAGTCAGGCTTCTCTGAGTATTTGCTCAGCATGCAGTTTGAATATGCATGGTGGGAAAATATCACTCTGATGCACACATCTTTTCTTATTTTGAACTATGCAGTTGTTCTATTCCCACAACTGCCTCTTGATTCATGTACCTGTTCCATATGAACACAACGAAGTATTCTGGAATTCTCATTCTTCTCAAGCTATACGTAGTTTGTTATGATCCACATAGTCAAATGCATTTGCTTAGTCAATGAAACACAAATAAACATCTTTCTGGTATTTGCTGTTTTCAGACAAGATCGATTTGACATCAACAATGAAATCCCTTGTTTCATGTCCTCAGCTGGAGCTACCCTCACAGCTGTTTGTCAATGCACTCCTACAGCCCATGTTGGATGATCTTCAGCAACATGATAATAATGATATTGTTCTACAATTTGAGCAATCAATTGGCTCCCCTTTCTTTGGAATGGGTCAAAGTATGGCTGTCTTCCAGTCAGTAGGCCAAGTGGCTGTCATTCAAGTTTCCTGGCACAGATGAGTGATGCGTCTAGTGCTTCCTCAGCTTGTTGAGATTTCTCAACTGGTATTTGTGGTAGGTCAGGTTGTCTAAAGAAACAAATCCAGTGACATATTTGTATAAGAAAGAATTTGGTACTAAGAAATAATGATACATCATAAAGGCAACCCAACACAGTCCAACTGAAGTCCATATGTTCCATGCTAGCCTGGGCCCTCTTCAGACACATGTAGCTGCATGCTATTACACAGAAAAGTGAAGCAGGAAGATCACAGGCCATCAGTGCAAGTCTAAGGTGGGTGGAAACATGATAGGATGCTGACAAATCTCACGGTCAGGCAGCCTACATGTGGCCACCCTTGGCCCAGTGACGTCCTAGCATGGAGGAAGGTAAAGTGGCAGAGAGAAAGATCCTCTGTGTTCATTTCAATCTTAGACAAAAGGCTTATGACATCAAGGATGTACCATCCATCTGTGGCTTGATTGACAGGGTTGACTCCTACCCAGGATATCTGGTTGGCATCACCCCTAACTACCGCAGTATGCCATCAATTCCAGAAACCTTGTTTTTGGCTAATGCTTCCTGTAAAGTGTGCATGTCTTCCTTCATCACCACTGGTTCTTGCATATATCCTACCTCTTTAAATGGTCCATTGCTGACTAGTTCTTTTTGGTACAGCAAGATGAACACAGTCATTACAATTTATTGAAACCTTGTTTTCTGAAAATCAACACATTAAAATTTGGCATGTATAATCTTATGTGTCCTAATAATAACTTCATCAGTTCAACACTATTATTGTTGCCATTTTACAATTAAAGTTAAGAAATATATCCACACTCAAAAACTTCACTGCCATTAAGTTGATGCCAACTCATAGCAACCATATAAGACAGGGTAGGAGTTGCCCTGTGAGTTTCTGAAACTTTAGCTCTTTAAGGGTATAGAAAGTCCCATGTCCCTCCCATGAGGCCAAAAGAGGGTCAGAACTGCAGACCTTAAAGTTAGCATTCCAATGGGTCACCACTATGCCACCGAGGTTCCAAGCCCCCATAATGCAATCTAGCTCTGTTGTAAATGAGAAGAATATTTTGATAAAATTCCCCTAAGTCCTTTGGGCACAAGCAATTTTGTCTTCGGGCCTTCTAACAGTTTTTCTCATCACTTTCTGTCAATTTGTCACACTGTGGTGGCTTGCATGTTGCTGTGATGCTAGAAACAACATCACTGGTATTTAACATACCAGCAGAGTGGCCAGGTTTCAGTAGAGTTTACAGAGGAGAAAGAAAGGCCTTGCCATCTACCTTTGAAAATTAGCCAGTGAAAAACCCAGTGGACCCAAAATATTGCACAGACTTGACGTGCACTTCGGATGCATCATCAAAAGTGACCAATTGCTGGAGAAAGACAATGTTGGACTGGAATGTCCAGGGCTAGGGAAGCCCTCAGTGAGATGGAGGGTTGACACAAGACCTACAGCAATTGACTCAGATTGTGAAGATAGCACATGTTCTGTTACATAGTGGCATACCCGAGCCATTGCTGACCAAATGGCTACTAACAACAGTGCAACACATACAAAAAGGATTGTAAAATTTCCTGGCGTAGATGAGTGCCAGTGATTCATCAGCTTTTTGAAACATTTCAATTGCTTTCCCATCAATTCCTAAAGCCTGGTTTTTGGCTAATGCTTTCAGTGAAGCTTGGACTCCTTCCTTCAGTATAATTTGTTCTTTCTCGTTTGCTACCACATTAAATGTTTGAATATTGAGCAATTCTTTTTGGTAAAGTGACTCTGTGCATTCTTCCTATCTTCTTTTGATGTTTCTTGCATCATTCAATATTTTGCCTATAAAATCTTTCATTATGGCAACTCGAAGCTTGTATTTTTTCTTGAGTTCTTTCAATTTAAGATATGCTGAGCATGTTCTTCCTTTTCGGTTTTCTAGCTCTTTGCACATCATTATAATATTTAACTGTGTCTTCTTGAGCTGCACCTTGAAGTTTCCTGTCCAGCTATCTCATTTCATCATTTCTTCCATGTGCTTTAGTTTCTAGGGTGCAGAACAAGTTTCAGAGTCTCTTCTGCTCTATACTTTGATCTTTTCTTTCTTTCCTATCTTTTGAGTGGCCTTTTGCTTTCTTCATGTATGATGTTTTTCATGTCATCAGGTCTTTTTTCAACAACACAAAAGGTAACAATATACACGAACTTCTCTAGATGGAATTAAAAAAAAAATCAAATTGATGACATCTGTTGGAAGAGTTTATGGAGAAGTTCAACACTAGCTGCTAAAGCCAGGCCAGAGGTTACCTAAGGAGCAGAACACCAATTGCCCATATGTAAATTCAGGCTGAAGCTGAAGAAACTTAAACAAGTCCATGAGAGTCAAAATATCACCTTGATTCTATCCCACCTGAATTTTTACAACAGCTCAAGGACAGATTTTCTGCATTGAACACTAGTGGCAGAAGACCTGATGATCCATGGAATGAGAACAGGAACGTGATAAATGCCCTGTGATTAGAAGGGTAGCAAGTCTTCTTTCAGTATGGCTATAGAATGTGAGGTATAAGAGGTGAAATAAAGCTGATTCCAAACTGGCCATCTCCCCTTTGCCTTCCAAAAGAGATGATGATGTGGAGGGGATGAGGACAATACCACCTGGCATTCATTAGCATCGCGCTTTGCACTTCAGATATATTGTTACAGTCAGTATTGAACCCAATCTCCCAAACAAATACATGGCCAGATAAGATGTGAGTGTCCTTGCATCCATTTGGCAAGAATCTGCTGAGGGCCAGAGAGTATAAGTATTTATAAAATGTCAATAGGTTGGTAAGTAATAGAAAGATAAATAAAACTCAGTTATTCTGTCTCCGGGCTCCAAATCCCTCAACTAATATAGAGACTCTTGGGGAATTTCCTTAATACCAGAAAATCAGTTTCACAGCCTTGCAGGCTGTTTAACAAGCCTGTTTCTTTTCCCTGCTAGAGTATTCCTTTACTATCTTGACTACAGTTCTTTAGTTGTTTGTTTTAAGTATCATGTGTTAGTCCAGGTATCCTAGAGAAACAAAT
>NW_022111372.1:76600520-76620810 GCF_000313985.2 Echinops telfairi
AAGATCACAGGTCAGTGGGTGGAAAGTCTTTTGGATCCAGTGGTGATGGAAGCATCTCTGCAATGGTGTGGGTCTCCACATGACTTCTCCAGCTCCAGGGTTCTGGCTCCATCAGTGTCGGTTCATGTGGCTTGTCAACAGGAAATTCTCCCAAGGAGACAAGCAGAGAGTGTATCTGGCCTCCAGTGAGCTTTTTATCTCCTTTGCGTCTCCAAATGGGGTCATCAAGCTGTGACCTGATTGACAGGCTAGACCTTCTCAAGTTGACAGGAGATTGTGTAACTGCCACCTGTCATAAGGTGTTTATATATTTTTTGTCAGAACAGCTGATTGTTTTCTGTATTTTGACATTACTGCAATAGCATTCTCCTCTATCAGAAAACCCATTCAAAATATTTCAATCCTTGAGATACAGCACTTTAATAACTTTTTTAATTTTTTAATTTTAAAAAACCTGATTTGTTATAGAAAAAAAATATTAAAATTATTTGTGCTTGTTAAAAATAAGCTCCTCTTGTCCAACTCTGGTGAATATAAATGCACTGTGTAAGTAAGTACATATTACTATGCCTCCTGGCACTTAGGTCTGATTATGTGACTGAGCTCTAGTCAGTGGGTCTTGGGCAGAAGTGATTTGTGCCACTTCAGTGGCAATGTCAGAAGTTGAAGATAGTGAACACACAAGATGGAAGAAACATGAAACTTTGAATCACAAGCTTGAAATAAAATTTGAAGGAAATTGCCAGTTGAACTGAAGTATTCTTTTTGGATTCTACATAAATGAAAGATCCATTTCTATTATGTTAAGTTGACAAGGTTTATCTGTTTCGGTAGCTAGCATTATCTTAACTAATAAGAGTAGGAAAATACATATGGCTATTATGAACCTAGGTAATTACAAAGGATTCCTAGGTTATGCACATCATAGTCCTTTGTTTCATTATTAGATTTATATTGTGACGCAGTCCTGACAGCAGGTGCTAATCGATTATAGTGGTTAGAGGAAACTCCTGTCTGTCTTCATAGCATCAGCACTTCGCACCAGATACAGGTTAGGTTCTGATCAAAGTGATATATAGATGGTAAACAAGCATCCTAATTACTGGGAGACACCACCAAGGGAACTGCGGTGACATTAAGGCATTAAATGATTGCTGTTGTGAGGTGACAATGGCCATTAAATGATTGCTGTTGTGAGGTGTCATCACGTCAGTTCTAACTCATAGTGAGTCTACGTACAATAGAATGAAGCAAGACCAGATTCTGTATCAGTCTCATAACCATTACTCTGTTCGCGTCCGTAATGATTATAACAATTGAAAGGCTGGCACAGGACCCAGCGGTGGTTCTAATTTACATAGGGCCAATATGAATTGGAACGAACTTGACATACCTAAGAACATCAAATGACTTGACTCAACCATCCATTTTCTCAAAGCTACTTATTGAGCACCTATTACATGTTTGTCACTGGTTTAGGGGTTAAAGGTGTAATAAAAAAGAAAACAAGTTGATCTTCTTGGCATTTTCATCCTACTGAATTACTAGATTCATGATGCAATTCTTGAAAAAGTCCTAAATCAACCAGGTACTTAGTCATATGGGTCCATGCTATACAAATGAATACTTGTTCCGATAAGCAAAGTTATAATGAGGCATATTATTTAATACTCCATTCTCTCAGTACATAAGCGTATCCACTCCAAGGCATTGGAAGCTTGAGAGAAATTAACCAGGCCCACATTTAAGGAGATAGACCATGTAGGTGGTGGCAACAATCACAGCTGCCAAAGTCAGTGGTAAAGATAAACTTTTGTGGTAATATTGTTGATGAAGATGTCAATCCTTTTGGTTTCCAACCTCCTGTTATAAAATGGTTAATCATATAATTTGGCTACAGCCACACCAGTAATGGCAGATGTGCTGTCCAAGTGACTAGGTGAAGAAAAATAAAGGCAGATGGTTTTAGATTAAAATCTGGATGGCAATGCTGCCATTAGAGAATTGACGTCTGTCGCTTGGCCGGGTCCTTTTATTTACTTTACCTTCTACATTATCTGCCACCTGGTGGTCAAGGGAACAATTTAGCAAATTTGTCATGGGCAATTGATTAAAAACGCATTAATTTGGATCTGGTTAGTCTTTCAAGAAATATTTGAGTGCCCACTATGCGTGAGGCGAGGCTGTAGGAGCTGAGGAATTAATGTGGCTTTAGCTTCTGTTAAGCATCAACAAGACACTAAAAAAGGTAATGAGCACAGGCTAGCACCAACATCAGAGTGCTCAGGAAGACCTCTAAGTGGAAATAACACACAAGCTGACACTGGAAGGCTGGTATATTGGTTTCTTATTGCCCTGTAACAAATGACCGAAACGGAGTGACTTGAAACAACATACCTTTGTTGTTTCGTTTCTGTAGCTCAATAGTCTGATTTGGCTGGGTCCTTCCTCTTCTCAGGGTTTCACGGGTTAAAATCAGGGTGTTGGCAGAGGCTGCGGTCTCATCTGAGGCTTGAATCTTCTTCAAACTCGTTGGTGTTGGTGGAATTTCTTTCTGTGAAGCTACAGGACTCAAGTCTTTGCTTCCTTGCTAGCTGCCGACTGACGGCTACATTCAGCATCTAGATGTCAGTCTTAGGTACTTGCCATGTGGTCCCCAGTATCTCAGTGTGGCTATTCATTTTCTCCCAGCCAGCAGTCGGGCATCTCTACAAGGCTTCCTCTAATCTCAGAGGACTTATCTGGTTAGGTCAGATTCACCCATGTCACTTCTGATGAACTTGAAGTCACCTGATTAGTAACATAATAATGACTGTCTCTGCTCACACTTAGAGGGGGGTGTTTAAACAGCGTTTGCTCTTCAGAAAGCAGGAGTCTATCTTAGAATCGTGTCTACCATTGAAAGCTCGAGAACAACCCTTTTAGAACAGAGAAGAGGCTTTCGAGGCAAGGAAAAGCACAAAGACCCTGAGTTCAAAATAAGGGTGCTGATTTCAGGAGAGGAAAGAAGGTTGGTGTGTTGGAGCATGGTGGATAAGGACAATGGTGGGCGAAGACGAGACGAACAGCAGAGGGTGGGCCACCTAGTCCTTGATAACAATTTTTGATTTAATTTTCTGTGTGATCGAGAGCCATTAACATTGATTAAACTGCACTAGGAGAAGATAAGGCTCTCTAAATCCTATGTGGGGTGACTGTGAGTCGGAATTCACTTGGTGACAATGGAGTTTTCTTGTTTGGTTTTGTGATGTGGGGGTACAGTTGAACTGAAATAAGCTCATCCATGGCAAAATGATCAATGGATGCAAAGTCAAATGACATGGGAAACATTAGCCTGCTGTGGCTAACTCTCATTTTGCAAAATGAGGACCTGTGATGGAGATTGTTTATGGATCTGATATTTCATTTTTTCCCTAGGTCTCAGTGGAAAAGACTGTTCGGGTAAAAATAAAAACAATGCGAGTGCATTCTCGTTCTAGCCTTGGCTGACCTAATTAAAAAGGAATCTGGTCTTCTGTTTTGTCCACGCATCTCCCAATGCCCAGGAATCTACTCTCGGGCCACTTCACAAATTCTACAAATAATAACATGAATAATATGGAAGCATGTCCAGGCGTCCTGTACAATTTGTCCTTTGGTCGGGGGAAGATTCCTCATTAGTGTGTTTAGACATTTCTAACATTGCTGATTTTCACAAATAATACTGAGCTTATTGCTTTGAAATGCTAACTCATCTCATTCATTTTTTATCCCTTCTTCCTACTCTGCTGAGACTGACAGAGCAATCAAGTCTGAATTAAACACCTTACAGAAAGATTACTATGTCCAAATCTTCTCTGAAAGAAGAGGCATAGAACTTAGATCCTAAAAGTTGAAGACCCAACAAGAGCTCTTTAATAATTTTCTCTCATTCATTTTTAAACGTTTTGCATCATTAGTGTAATGTCCCAAATCATCTACAGAACAGGGTTAGGATGATCATTACCTTAAAGCAGCATAGGATGCCCCCCTTCTCAACATTCCTACCCCATTTCCATGGCTGATGCTTCGTATTGTAAAGATTATGCATTATTTTCCTCTTAGGAAGTAAGAGAAATTTATTCAGCGAGGCAAACTAAAAATAACTCATTTGAGAGCCAGTGGCTTCCATGGTTACTGAAAGACCCTGTTGATTCTTTGCTCTAACAGGCAGCCACAAGTGAGGAATCATTTGAATTGAAAACAACGTGTATAGAAAATAGCATGCAGGACTCTAGAACAGGACTTTGCACCCTTCCATTCCACAAGGCACAATCTTCTTTTTTCACAATCCTTATAAGTGAGTATGTGTTGGGCTGTGATCCTCAGTCAGCTGACGGAAATTGCCAGCAGCTCGCTGGGAGAAAGACTGAGCTTTCTACTCCCTTAGACTTATAGTCTCAGAAACCCATAGGGGGCTCCAGGAGTCAGAATTGACTCAATGGCAGTGAGTTCTTTGTTTGTTTTGTTCTTTCATAAACAGCTCATACAAGAAAGAAAGCAATGTACTTTGAAAACTAAGTGAAACTTAAGTCCTGAACCAATTTCTTGGTTTTAGGAATCCCCACAACACTGATATGCTCTGACAAACCCCAGTATTTTATCATGGAATTATTTGAAATACTGGTCCCATATCAACAAATCTTCCCCTTTTTATTAAAATTATGTTTGTTTCATCGGTGCTACACTGCATACTGACTGGCTCGTCCCCTTCCCATAACCCTTTTGTAAGGGGATGTCCAGGTGCCTACAGATGAGCTTTGTGTCTCCACTCCACACTCCCCCTCATTCACATGGTATGATTTTTTGTTTTGATGCCTGATATCTGATCCTATTGACACCTCGTGAGTGCACAGGCTGGTGTGCTTCTTCCATGTGGGCTTTAGCTAGATGGCCGCTTGTTTCTCTTAAAGCCTTTAAGACCCCAGACACTTTCCTCTAGTCCTTTAATTCTTCCTCCCCCCACCCACCCCACTATCATGATCCAAATTCTACCTTACAAATCCAGCTGGACCAGAGGATGTAAACTGGTACAGATAAGAGTTGTAAACAGGGAATCCAGGATAGATAAACCCCTTAGGACCCATAATGAGAGTAGTGATACCAGGAGGGTAAGGGAAAGGTGGGGGGACAAAGGGGAAACCTATCACAATGATCTACATATAACCCTCTCCCTGGGGGACAGACAACCAAAAAGTGGATGAAGGGAGACATCGGTCAGTGTATGATATGGCAAAATAATAATAATTTATAAATTATCAAGGGTTCATAAGGGAGGGAGGGTGGGTAGGGAGGGGCAAAATGAGGAGCTGATACCAAGGGCCCAAGTAGAAAGAAAATGTTTTGAAATGATGATGGCAACAAATGTACAAATGTGCTTGACACAATGGATGTGTGTATGGATTGTGATAAGAGTGTTACAAGCCCCAAATAAAATGATTAAAAATATATATAATGACCTAACCCTCACAACAGATTAGGTTATAGATTAGGATTTAGACTGTAAATTCTCTGGCAGCAGAGGTCTTATCTATATGTCCTTAGCTCACCATATAATATACATTTCCTGGCTGTTTAACAAGTCAGGTTTTTTTCTTTCTGGAACATTCCTTTACTGCATTTACTATAGTTTTAAAAGCATCTTAAGATGTTTGTATTTGTCAGAATAGCTATTTTCTGAAACTATTTTGGTTGATTATTATAATACAGACATTCTTTTCTAGGAAAATTCACTCAAAATATTTCACTTATAACACTGGTTTTATATTTTTCATTTTTCCTATAGAGGATTAAAGCTATCAAAAAGGATTTAGTCTCACTATCCTTAAGTAAAAGAGCCCTGGTGACAGAGTGGTTACCAGTTGTCCTGTAATCTGCAAGGTCAGCAGTTCAAAACCACGGACTGCTCCTCGAGAAAGGCAGGGCTTTCTACTCCCCTAAAGAATTAGAGTCCAGGAAACCCACAAGGGTGGTTTTACCCTGTCCTATAGGGTCAACATCAACTACATGGCAATGAGTCAATTTTTCAATCCTGAAGTATAAAAGCGCTGTCTTATATTACATGAAAATCATTAGAAATGGGGTAGTATATGTATTTGTGCGTAAAATTTGAAAGATATATGCTCAAAAATTCATTTATTCCTTAATGCGTATGAAATCACCTAAAATTCTGATGTCTCACTCTAATTAATTTCTAGGAAGTAGAATTAAATAAAACTTAATTTTTGAAAACAAAATGTATTTTTCATCACAGATCCTGAGGTCAAACGTATCCAAAACATGCTCATTGAAATGTCAGACAAATACATACAAAATACTTAAGATTTCCTAGAGACTAACTATGATGAAGAATCAATGGATGCCAAGGAAACAAGTTTAATATATTTATGCAACATTAATCTAAGTTTGATGGATAGGCAATCATATTTGTCTAAAATTAAGTATTTACCATTGGCTCTGGTGGCATCATGGTAACCCATTGGGCTGCTAACTGCAAGGTCAACAGTTCAAAAGCACCAGCCGCTCCAAGGAGTAAAGATGAGAATCTCTACTCCTGTACAGAGTTACAGTCTCAGAAACCCGCAAGGGTAGTTTAGGGTCACTCTCAGTTATAATAAACTGGATGGTAGTGAGTTTGTTTGATTTTTATTTAAATCAATGATATTATTATTAAAATTACCAAATTTCCTATGAGGATTATTTCTGAAGAAACTGATAATACTGCCCTTGAAGTTGACAATGGATCTTGAACTTATACTTCATCATGAGCTCACACAACTAAACATGTGAGTACTATAGCAAAGTATGGTATAGAAATCAGATGGACATAGTAATCACTTGAATATTTCCTCAAATGAATACTCTGCCTTTCTCGGTCTTGGGTAGTGCCTGGGTTGATCCATTGCTAACAAACTCACCACCTCAAGGGCACTTGGCAATACGTTCACAGGTGATTCCATTTATACGAAGCAAATCACTAACATTCTGATAGCTAAGCTGATTTGTTTTTCTTCTTCAAAATTAATCCAAGATCCCAAAGACACCCAAATGAAAGAGGCGGAACAAATCCAAGGAAAAAAGATATTACAGACTTTGGTTTACTAGCTGGTTCTATGCTATGGTTTCATGAAGACCTAATATTTTAAAACTCACCTGAATTTAAGCCAAGTACATTGGATGTTGATGGTCTGTTTATCATCCATTCCTTCTTACTCAGTAATTTTGCCCAGACTTCCCTTTGAGAAGTTATCCTTTTATCTCCTCCAGAGAACATACTTTCCGGATTTCCTCTGAAATGCATGGGTAAAGCATGTAATCAGGCCATAGTTCATCAACTCACTGTATTTCACTAGCCACAGGAATTTATTCAATGGTGGATATGAGACCCTAGAATGACCAATTTGAATGATTTCTGTAGGAACTCTAGAAACGCGATTGTTTTCCCATTTCACTTCAACCTGAAAAAAGGGTAGACAGGATCAACTGCAATCAACCACTGTAAGAGGAGTAACAGTTTAAAAATTTAGTTAAAATAGAAGCAGAGAGAAAAACTAGATTCTTGTGTACTCTGGTAATCTCTAGATTAAACCATTACTGAAATTATACGTTTGCCTGTTTTATTTCTTTGTTTGCTTGTTTTCAGGTACCTAAGCCAATAAATAGCCCACTGCTGTGGATTCCATTTTGGCCATGATGAGCCCATGAGTTATAGTGTAGAACTGCTCCTTGGTTTTTCTTGGTCTACCCTAGAGAAGTCACAGGCCTTTTTTCCCCCTAGTGTTCTTGGAAATTTAAACAGTCAACCTTTAGGTTAGTAGTCAGATGCAAGCCAATTGTGTTTCCCAGGGACCTACATGAATAAATAGTCCTGCTTTTCCTTTTTCTTACTTTCTAAGAAAGTTTAACTAGTGTTTTCCTTTTATTGCACAAAAAGGACTCTTACAGAAACAGAAAGTCTGACTTAAATACATGTTTGTGGCCTGGCCCCAGAACCTAATCACAATCTACAACAGTATTTCAAAATATGATCAAATTTTTAAATCAGAATTTGAGATTCTTAGAGACATTTCTTTCTCATTTGCTATCAGAGCAATTGTAGATAGAAGGGGTTAAGCTTTCATCTGGCTAGCTCAGAGTGGTTTGTTAAAGAATCCTTAAAATGGTGAGTTAGCCCAAGCTGCAGAAATTTTGGGGGAAAGCATCCTTTAGAGTGGGGGTCAGAAAGCGATTTGGTAAGTAAAGAGAAAAAGAAGCAGCAGCTCATGTTCACAGACTTCCTGTCTTCAGAAAGAGGGCATCCATTAGCCAAAACAATGAGTAGCTGATTTGTTTTCACTTTCTTTCTTTTGTTAATGAAAATATAATTTACACTTAAATGAAGTTTCAGTCCTAGATATATCCAAGAAACAGATCTTTTAAAATTAAACATGAAACATTTACACTTGCAAGAGCATAGGATACATACAAGGGAAGAGGGCTCTGAGATACTCTAGTCACTCTTAAGAGCTCAAATGAGCTTTCCTTTTAGCTTCACATTTCCAGGATTCTTTCGACAAATAGAAAATGAGGGCGACATAGCCGAAAGTGTTTGAAACCAAATACTCATCATAAGACAACATAATATAACAGCATAAAGTAAGCACAGACGAAGAAATTATTTTATTTTACTACTTATTTATTATTTTAAATCATTTTATTGGAGGCTCTTACAGATAATTATAACAATCCATAAATCAACCACATCAAGCAAACTTGTACAGATGTTGTTGTCATCATGTTCAAAACATGAACTTTCTACTTGAGCTCTTATTATCAGCTCTTCTTTTTCCCTCCGTCCCCCACTCTCCCGACCTTATGGACCCTTGATAAATTATATATAGATATAATATATTATTATTATATATATAAGATATATATATCTTGCACTGTTTTCTGTACTCCTTCACCCTTGTTCCTGTTATTCGTCCACCTCAGTGAGTGGGGTAGCATTATACATCCATCATTGCTATTGATTTCCCCTTTTGTCCCCCCGCACCCTCTCCACATGATAGCACTATTCCCATTACTGTTTCCGAGGGGTTCCGTGTGTCGAAAGTTCTTATCTATACCAATGTCTATAAGGTGGTCTAGCAGGATTTGCAAGGTAAAACTGGAGTGGGGGGAGGAAGCATTAATGAACTAGAAGAACGTTGTGCATTTCTTTGGTGATATACAGCACTCTGGCTGAATTGTCCCTTCTGTGTGACCCTTCTTTGAGAGGATGTCCAATTATCTACAGACAGGCCTTGGATATCCTCTCTGACACCTCTCCTTCACATTGATTTGTTTGCTTTTGATCTTCTGATACCTGATCCCATCTACAACTCATGATCGCAGAGGCTGGTGTGCTTCTCCCATGTAGGCTTTGTTGCTTCCCTGCTAGATGGCTGCTAGTTGAACTTCAAACCCTTAAGACCCCAAGTGTTTTATCTTTTAATAACCAGATGCCATCAGCTTTCTTAACCACATTTGCTTATGTACCCATTTTGTCATCAGCAATCGTGTCAGGAAGGTGAGTATCATGGAGTGCCATGTTATTAGAACAAATTGTTCTTGTGTTGAAGGAAGAGTTAAGTAGAGGCCCAAAGTCTATCTGCTACTTTAATAACTTAACATATAAACATATGTACATAGATCAGTACTCCTATCCTTACATATTAATATATTTACATATGTACGTGCCTATATTTATACCACTATATATGGCTTTTGCCTCCTAGTTTTTCCTCTGTTTCCTTTTACTTTCTTTCTGCCCCACTATCATGTTTGCCCTTCATTTGGTTCTCAGTACTTCCTCTTGGCTACAATACAATTGATCAAATGTCACCAGGCATTCTACATCCTCCTCACCATCAATTTTAGATCCCTTGTTGTTCCTTTGTCGATGAGTTTGTTGGCTCCCAACTCCCTTTCCCCTGCCTCCTCCTCTCCCGTGGCCCCCAGAACCACCAGTCCCAGCTTTTTCCTCGGGATTGTTTATTCTGTCTATCTTATATAGATAGACATATTAAATAAAGAAAGAAAAGAAAAAAGAAAGCCTATAAATAGTCCCAGGTCTCTCTGCTGACTTTTATAAATGTCTTCCAACCAGTCTGATGTGGTGCCAAGTAAAAGAAGTCTATTTTAGGGATTCCTTTGGGACTTTGTGGCTTTGCTCCCCTAGCTGCTCTGTTGTGTCCCCATGGTGATTTGACCTGTGGTGAGGGGGTCAGACCGGGCTCACATCCTGCACTGTGTCTCCAGTGTTGTGTCCCAATGTACTATGGGACAGTGAGGGGATGTCATGTCTCATGGCCCTCTCTGTGCATTGGTTAGTCAGAGCAGGATTGTTGTCAACGAGGCTTGGTGGACTAGGATGAGGTTCCCTCTCTTTCTCTTTCTCACGCTCTCTCTCTTACACTCTTAGTTTGCTCCTGCATGGTAGGGCATACCGGCCACTCTTCCCAGCCTATATCTTCAGTGCTGTCCTCTGCAGTACATTCTTCTAGGGAGGGGGACAACATAGTTCAAAGTGGGGCCAGCCATACTGTCCGCTCTGTTAATGTGCTGCTCCACACAGGTATGTTACCCTCAAGTCTTGGCACACCAGCATGAGGTCTGATTTCTTTCTCCCTTTCATGTGGAGACATAAACAATACCCTCCCCGTGGGTGGAGTATTGCCCTTTCCCCCCACTACCATTGTTTCCCCCTCCCCTTTTTTCAGTTGGATGCTATATGCATACAACTGGACCTTGACCCAGAAAGTATGCATGAAGTAACATTCTCTGGGTGCGTCACACTTTTTGGGCTTACCTCAGTGGACTCATGTTGTACTTGTCCTTTTGCACTTGGCTAACTTCACTTAGCATAATTTCTCCAACTCTTCCTATGAGACTTTATGCTTCATGCATCCATCTCTACTTTTTAGGGATGCATAGTACTTCGTTATGTATATATACCAGAGTTTTTTAATCCACTCACTAAATGATGGAAATTTATGTTGGGTCCCGTCCTTAGTGGTTGTGAACTGTGCTGCGATGAACATTGGAGCTCAGATGTCTGGTGGTGGTCCTTTTCTTACTTCTTCTGGGTATATGCCCAGTAGGGGGATTACTGAGTCATATGGTACCTCAATTTTCATTTGCTTTAGGTATCGCCAAATAGAATTCCATAGAGACTAAACATACCTACATGACCGCCAGCAGTGGATGAGAGTTCCTGTCTCACCACATCCCTTCCAACATTTGTTGCTTTCTGATTTTTTGAATTGGGCTATCTTTGAGGGTCTTAGCTGGTATCTCATAGTGGTTTTAATTTGCATTTCCCTTATGGCTAATGATTGGGAACATTTTCTCATATGTTTATTGGCCATTCGGATTTCTGCCCTTGTGAAACTTCTGTTCAGGTATTTTGCCCACCTCCTCAATAGGCTATTTGTTTTTTTCCTTATTGTGGGCTAGCAGAGTATTGTAGATTCTAGTAGTAAGCCCACTGTCTGATGTGTCATTGCTAAAGATGTTTTCCCAATCTGCAGTCTCTCTTATTACTCTCTTGGTGAAGTCTTTCAATGTACACAGGTGCTTCATCTTTAGTATATTCCACTTGTCAGTTTGTGCTTCCTCTGTGTATCTGTCCTTCCCAATTTCTTATAGCCTATGTATTCCTTGCACCAAAGTTCTTAAGGTTAACCCAATTCCCTTATTGATGGCATTAATAGTTTGGGGTTTGACCTCAAGTCTGTAATCCACCTTGAATTTATTCTTGAGCATGGAGTGAGAGAAGGGTCTTGCTTCATTTTTCTGCAGGTAGATATCCATTTTTTCCAGCACCACTTGTTGAAGAGGGCATCCACTTTCCCTTTGATATTTTTGAGGCCCTTATCAAAGATCAGTTGTCTGTATGCTGATGGTTTTATTTCTGGGTTTTCAGTTCTTTTCCGTTGGTCTGAGTATCTACTATTATACCAGTACCACACTGTTTGGACCATTGTGGCTGTAAAATAGGGGTTAGCAGCAGGTAAAGCAAGCCCTCTGACTTTATCCTTCTTCTTGAGGAGTTTTCTGCTGATTCTGGGCTTCTTCCCTCTCCAGAGGAAGTTGGTAGTCAGTTTTTCCAATTCTTTGAACAAAGATGCTGGTATTTGTATCAGGATATTGTTAACTTATATAGTGCCTTGGGTAAAACTGACATCTTTACTATATTGAGTCTTCCAACCCACGAGCATGGGGTATTCTTCCACTTGTGAAGGCCTCTTTGGGTTTCTTGTAATAGTGTTCTGTAGTTTTCCTCATACAAACTTTTTTGGGTTTTGTTAGGTATATCCCTAGATATTTCAATTTGTGCTTGGCTGTTGTGAAGGGTACTACCTAATATATATCTATACTATCTATATCTATATCTAATCTTCCAATCAAATAGACTTCTGTTTGTTGATCTTGTATCCTGCCGCTCTACAATATTCCTCTATAACTTCCAGCACTCCTATTGTGAAGCTTTTGGGGTTTTAATGTATAAAACCATTTCCTCTGCAAATAATGATAGTTTAACCTCTTTTTTACCAAGACAAACACTTTTACTGTCTTTATTTTTCGTTATATTGTTAACGAGGCCCCTCAATATGATGTTGAATAAAAGGTGGGACCCTTGTGTGGTCCCCTTTTTCAGTGGGATTGTTTTCCTGTCCTTTCCTTTGATTATAACACAGGCTGTTGGTTTTCATATAGCTTGTATTGCATTGCGGAATTAAGAAATATTTTATCCTGCCCATAATGACATAGTAATAGTTGCAGCGGTATACCAGGGAGCTTCCAGAAATGCAAGTCCACTTCAGAAGAAGGTAGAGAATGAAAGACCTTTTGCTGGCATATGAATTTTCAGTAAAAGCAGATCATTCCAAAAAAGCTGTTTACTTTAATTTTATTGATTATTAAAAAGAATTAGACTGTGGGATCATGACAAACTATAGATAACATTGCAAAGCAAGTGAATCCCAGACCCCTTAACTGTGCACACGCATAGACCGAGAGGCAGTTGTTCCAACAGTACAACGGGATCCTGAGTGGTTTAAAATCAGGAAAGATTTGTTTTCAAATTTTAATCTTTAGCCATACTTATTCAATCTGTAACATATACAATTAAAACCTGAGAGGCTAGACTACACAAAACACAGCATCAGCATCAGAGCAAAGCTCATTAACACTGTGCTATATGTAGCTGGCACAGGCTTGGTTCCTGAAAGGAATTGGATTTAAAGTGCCGACTGATTAAAATCAATGACTACAGCCCTCGGTTGGGACTGCAATTCAATGTTTAAAAAAATCTTCACAACTGGACAAATAAACAACATTACAATACATAGAGAAAAGATTGAAGTTCTCAAGGATTTTGTTTTAGTTGAATCCACAAACAGCACCCATGGTAATAGCAGTCAAGTAATCAAACAAAAATATGTTGCATTTGGAAAATCTGCTCTAGAGAGATTTTAAAGTGTTAAAGACTAAAGATACTATTTTGAGGCCAATAGTGCACATAACTCCCAATTTGGTATCTTCAATTGCTTCATATGTGTGTACCAGAGAAAGATGGGGCTTTCTAGTCCCATAAAGAGTTAGTCTTGGAAACCCACAGGGGCAATTCTACCCTGTCCTATAGGGTCGCTATGAGTCTAAATTTATTCAGTGGCAGTGGGCTTGCGTGTTTTTGAAATATACAAGACTAGAAATAACTTGATCTTTGAATGGTGCTGTGAAGAATATTAGAATATACTATAAACTTCCATAAAAATGAACAAACCTGTCTTTGAAGATGTACAGGTGAATGCCCCTTGGAAGGGGGAATAACGTAACTTCCTTTCACATATTTTGGACAGTTATCA
This sequence comes from Echinops telfairi, assembly GCF_000313985.2. Taxonomy (NCBI): domain Eukaryota; kingdom Metazoa; phylum Chordata; class Mammalia; order Afrosoricida; family Tenrecidae; genus Echinops; species Echinops telfairi. Next base: position 76,614,431 of record NW_022111372.1, read on the forward strand.
GGAGGGACCAGTTTCTGGATAAGGACATCATGCTTGGTAAAATAAGAAGCTGTAAAATGAGAAAGACCCTTGATGAGATGAGTTGACACAGTGGCTGCAACAATGGGTTCAAATGTAGGAAAATTGTAAGAATGGTGGGGGACTAGGCATTGTGTCATTCTGTTGCACATAAGGTTGTATGAATTAGAACTGAACAGTACTTAGCAATTAACAACAACACAATAACCTTCTTTGAAAGGATGCTGACGTCTCTTCCAAAAACCGAAAGCACAGGACTCACCTAACAGAGTTCCTTTTATTCCAACCTCTATCCAGTGTTAGAAAGCTACTACCAATCTCTGGCTGATGTGTGGGTCCAAACATTAGCATAGATATACTTCTGGTGTATTCTTTGAAAGGTAATCAAAGCAAAAAAGGCATACATTGATCTCTAAGGATGCTGTCATATTGGGAACATTCAAGAACAGCACGGGACTCTTGGTAAGGAAACAGTGACAAATCTTTAGCTTTGTTTACTATGTGAGTTACTATAGATATAAACGGGAGAGGTTTTGAAAGAGATTTTTGATGCTAATATAAGATTGTGTCTTAAATTTTGTGAAAGTATGTTTCCATAAGTTGGCTTGTACTAGCATATTGCCTAATTCCTTGGCATTGTAAACAGTATGTAATGCATTAAAACAACTGACAATTTTGCTGATCTCTATTTCTTTTAAGTAACCCTGGGATAGGAAGGATCCAAATCACCCACAGAACGAGTCTTGATAATTGTAATAAAATGGCTGTTTCCTTATAGAATTAAGTTTATTGTTTTTGAATATAGTCATGTTAATCTGGGTAGAAGGAAAACAAAATTCTTGATACTCATATTTTATAAGTGTCCTGTTGACACTAAGGATTCTGCTCCTCCTTAAATGTATTCTGTGTGTGTGTGTGTAATTAGATGGAGTGACTAGCCCATTTATTCTGTATTATAAACTGACTGTGTGTCAAACATAAGGAAACATAAGGCGGAGGGGGGGTGGGCACAACAGTGGCCACAATAGTCACCAGCTGGAGTTGCATCTCTGAGTCAGAATCTGCTCTATAGGATGGATTTGAGTTTAACTGGCCTACCATTTGTTTTTCAGAATCTAGCCTCACGTATCTTTTCCAACTTTATCTCTTGCTTTTTCTCTGACTTTAGCCACTAGTCTCCTAGTGCTTTCCATGTTAAGGAAATCTGCTTGGTGTGAATTTCTTATGCTTTTCACATGACTCATTCTATATTTTTATTCCCTCAGGCCTATGTTCAGGAACATATCCTAGAAAAGCCTTCCATTTCTGCCCAGTCTAACTGGTTCCTGACCTGCAACCAGCACCTGCCATTATTCTTTGTTTCATAGTACCTATTACAAGTTCGAATGACAAATGGATTTGTTGGTTTATTGTTATTGTTTTCTCTGGACCATAGTCTTCAGATGGGTAGCATTCATATTTTTTGTTGTTAAAAATATGCACCACAAAATACACACCACCCCAATCATTTCTACATATGCAATTCTGTGAATTGATTACACTCTTTCAGAATTTCTTCTTCCCCCGTTGACATACATTCACTGTCACTTTAAACGTCTATCTAGATTTTAGAGTGGCTGTTGTGTCTTTTTGTTTATGCTTAGAATGGTGTTTGCAACATAGTAGAGACTGAGTTAACAGTGGTGAATTTTCTGATCAGTTTTGAATTTTGAAGTGAATCTTCACAGTTTTCCAAGATTCTTATAATATCCAACTACAAACTTCAGTATCCAAGTTTTCCCGAACTTCACTTGTCCCAGGGATGGCAACCGTGCTACATACACCACAGGCTACTCCCTGTTGGAATCATCTGATAATCTTTCCTGAGCACTCAAAGTTGAGTCAGCAGACATTGCCCATGATGCATAATTTTATCTTCGAGCTGAAGGAAAGAAGAAAACACAAGCGCTCCTTACACATCTCCTTGCCGATGAACATGCTAAAGGCGATCTCTCTCAGCACTCAGGGAGTGGATGTGTTGAGCACTTGCTGTTTGAGTTGGTACAGGTAACTCTACAAAAGACATCTACTCTAGTCCCTGAAGTCACAACAGTAAACATTACCTTTATGTAATGAGGGCATATTGATGGAAAGGGATTACTTCTTTGTTGAGAATATAATGGATTCTCTAAAAATTGTTATTGGCAGAGACTCTGCCCATGATTATTTTAGAAGAAAATTAAGAAGTTCTAAACAAGAGGTTTACTATCTCAGTGTGAATGTGACTAAATATGGTGGGAAATTTAGAAAACTTTAATGTGAGTTGGAAATGGAAAAAATCAAGATAAATATTCCCTCTCAAGTTCTCTAGCTCTATAGAGTCATTTCAGTTTATCAAAATATTAAGAAATTCGTGTTGTAATCCAGGTAAGAGGGAAATTCAGTTAAGAGGGAACACTCTTACACCTTACACCTACTGCTAGAACTGGATGTAAAAGCTCAGCTGCACAAGGAATCCATTTCAGTTTAAACTATAGCTATCAGCTCTGGAATTTATGCTGCCAAGGCATTAGATGTCATATGTGTGGGAAATCCTCTTAAGAGCAGGGCTCTGTCCTGGTCACACCTTTTATCATCCTCGGTTCCTGAGGCATGCTACACGTAAAAAATATAAAAAGAAAGAAAGAAAAAAAAAAGGTGCAGGGTGTGGGGAAATAAAAGCATTGCAATATGGAAGCAATAGAGCCTGAGGAGCCAGACAGAGGACTGCCGCTGATTTTTTTCCCCTGTGCAATGACATTTTGAAAAACATTACCAGAACTGCATGCAATCCACATTTTAAAAGACCCAATAGTGAAATTATAATCTACAGGGCATTTTAAAATGGCATAGGGCTGGGGTCATAGAGATTTCTGAGATTCCATGTGAGCTGAGTAGGTAGGGCAGGTGAATAACTACCATTCTCTCCTACTGAGAACCAGTTACAAGATATTTGTCATGAAGGTTCTGCAAAAGAATTTTAGAATACTCTATTAAGTTGAAATTTATAAATAATACTATTTCATAATATTCAAAGCACATTTACATGTATTACTTTCTTTTTGTTTACATACTGTAAAATGATTTGAGAACTTTCACTGCATATGTTAGTTGTAGGAGTCCTTGTGGAGCAATGGCTAAGCATCAGGGTGCTAACCAGTAGGTCAGCAGTCAAACCCCTCTAGGGAAACATGTTGGCAATCTGCTCCTATAAAGATTCCAGCCAAGGAAGCACTATGGGGCTATTTTACACTGTCCTAGAGGGTTCCCATGAGTCCAAATCAACTTAATAGCATACAATCATAAAAACTTAGTTGTGAGGCAAAAACAGGATAATCTTTGTGAAGGTTCTGGTATTTTGCTTGACATATATGTGAGGCTACTAACTACAAGGTAAGCAGTTGAACACCACCAGCATCTCTGTGTGGAAAAGATGAGGCTTTCTGCCTCTATAAAGATGTACAGCATCAGAAATACAAAGGAACTTTGACTCATGGCAGTAAGTTTGGGATTTTTTTGTTTGTTGCACAGTAACTAATCCCCACTCATCTGTCAGTTTGTTATCATGGCTTTTAGGTTGCTGTGATGCTGTAAGTTATACCACCTGTATTTTAAATACCAGCAGGGTCGCCCATCGTGGAAAGATTTCATTCGAGCTTCTAGACTAAAATAGGGAATAAGAAATAAGTTGTCCCCTTTTGAAGGATTAGCCACTGAAAACCTTATGAGTAACAGCAGAACATAGGCAGATATAATGCCAGCAGATGAGCCCCACAGGTTGGAAGGCACTCAAAATACAACCAAGGAAGAGCTGCCTCCTCAAAGTAGACATGATGAGCTCAATGGCAGGGATAGAACAAAGCTTTCGGGGTCGTATGTGCTTATGTGCTAATGATGGACAACTCAAAATGACAAGAAACAACTTCAAGCATCCATTAATAATTAGCAGCTGAATTGTACAAAGTAAGGAACGAAGAAAATTGGAAGTCATCACAGTGTGGGAATTACACCCGATCTGACCCTACCACACCAAGGCAAAACACTAAGGGTGTGGAACAGAGCAGCAAAGGGAGCAGAGCAAGGAAGTCCCGAGGGAATACCAAAAATAGACTTTGGAGCCAGGGTGTGGCACTGCATGAGACTCGATTGGAAAACACACCTAAAGTCAACAAACAGACCTTGAACTATTTACAGGCTTTTTTTGTGTGTGTGTCATTGTTTTTGTTGTTGTTGTTTTGGGTTATTTTTGTTGTTGTTGCTTTGTTTTGCTCTGTCTTGTTTTTGTGCATATTATTATCTCTGCAGGTCTATCTAGATAAGATAGGCTGGATAAACAATCTGGAGGAGAAAACAACAGAGAGCGAGGTGGGTGAAAGGAAGTGGTGTTAACAAAGCCAGGGACAAGGTAACAACAAGTGTTGCAAAATCAGTGGTGAGGATGTAAGAGGACTGGTAGGGCGTGATCAAGGGCAACATAATTGAGAGGAATTACTAAAACCCAAATGAAGGCTGAGCATGACATTGGGACAAGAGGAAAGTAAAAGGAAATAGAGGAAAGAACTAGGAGGCAAAGGGCATTATAGAGGTCTAAATACAGGCATGTACATATGTAAATATATTTATATATGAGGATGGGGAGATAGATCTATGTGCATATAATTATACATTTAGTATTAAGGTAGCAGATGGACATTGGGCATATTCAAGTACTCCCTCAATGCAAGAATACTTTGTTCTATTCAACTGGTATTCCATGATGCTCACCTTCCCAACACAATCGCTGAAGACAAATGTGTACATAAGCAAATGTGGGGAAGAAAGCTGATGGTGCCTGGCTGTCAAAAATACAGCGTCTGGGTCTTAGAGGCTTGAAGGTAAACAAGGGGCCATCTAGCTGACAAACAACAAAGCTCACATGGAAGAAGCACACCAGATGGTGTGATCACAAGGTGTCAAAGGGATCATGTATCAGGCATCAAAGAACAAAGATCATATCATTGTGAATGAGGGGAGTGTAGAGTGGGGACCCAAAGTTCATCTGTAGGCAAATGGACATCCCCTTACAGGAGAGTCACGGGGAGAAGATGAGCCAGTCAGGGTGCAGTGTAGAAAGGAAAAAACATACAGCTTTCCTGTAGTTCTTGAATGCTTCCTCCCCCACACTATCTTGATCCCAATTCTACCTTACAAATCTGGCTAGACCAGAGGATGTACACTGGTACAGATGGAACTGGAAATGCAGGGAATCCAGGACAGATGATCCCTTCAGGACCAGTGGTGAGAGTGGCGATACCAGGAGGGTGGAGGGAAGATGGTGTAGAAAAGGAGAACTGATTACAAAGATCTACATATAACCCCCTCCCTGGGGGATGGACAACAGAAAAGTGGGTGAAGGGAGATGCCAGACAGTGTAATACACGACAAAATAATAATAATTTATAAATTATCAATGGTTCATGGGATGGAAGTGGCGAGGGAAGGGAAAAATGAGGAGCTGATACCAAGCGCTCAAGTAGAGAGCAAATGTTTTGAGAATGATAGTGACAACAAATGTACAAATGTGCTTGACACATGGATATATGTATTGATTGTGATAAGAATTATACGAGCCTCCAATAAAATGATTTTTAAAAATTAAATGGAATGCATAAAGATCAATATCCTAGGTATTATCCTGCTCATTACATCAAGTTGATAGCTACTCATAATGATCCTAAGAACGAAGAGCAAAAATGGACTTTTAAAGTTTTCCAGTTGCCATGTTAAGTTGTATAGTCGCATAATGTACCGTGACATGAATGACACCTGTATGGGAAGTGCTGTTGCACCTATCATTAAAAAACATCTCGAGACCTATTTTGAACTGTGATGCTGTCTGTGGATGATATTTATACACCCACAAGAAAGTCAAAGGCAGAGTAAAATATTAGAATGAAATGTCCAAAGATCTGGAATTTAAAAGTCCAAAAGATCATGATCAGCATATCTCAAGTTGAAAGAAGTGAAGAAAAAAATGTTCATGCCTCAAATTTCAATATTCAAGGATCTGGTAACCAAAATACTGAACAGTACAGCAAGTATCAAAAGAAGTCGGCAGGACTACACACAGTCACTCTACCAAAAGCAAAGGCTGATGTTCAAGCCTTTCAAGAATGGAACATGATGAGGAACGTGTATTACTGAAAAACGTCTAAGGGACACCGAGGCATGAGAGAAAATCAAAGCTCCAGCATTTGACAGAATACCAATTGAAATGTTTCAAACAACTGATGAAGCACCGGAGGAACACACTTTTTTTCTTTTTCACCAAAGGCATATCCTAGCTTTATTCAATAGCCCACACC
>NW_022111372.1:76621765-76634944 GCF_000313985.2 Echinops telfairi
CTCCAGAACACATTCTTGTATGTTAAAAAAAATAAAGAAAGAAGAAGAACATAGCTAGGTACTTGGCTGACCAACTAGAAAATGGGTACAAACATACTTGTATCAATCCCAAAGAAAGATGATCCACAAGATTATGAAAATAATGAACAATGTCATTAATAACACATGCAAGTAAAATTTTGCTGAAGATAACTCGTGGATGATTGCTGCAGTAAATTGACAAGGAGCTGTCAGAAATTCAAACCCTATTCAGAAGAGGACATGAAACAAAGGATACTATTGCTGATGTCCGATGGACCTTGGTTGAAAGCAAAGGAGACCAGAAACTGGTTTGTGTGGTTTTTTGACCATGCAAAGGCATTCAATTGTGTGGATCATATAAAAGTAGGGATACCATTAGAAAAATGAGAATTCTACAGCACTTGATTGTACTCACATAGAACTTGTACGTGGGTCAAGAGGCAGTTGTTCTAACAAACAAAGGAAGTCTATTTTGAAATGAGGAAAGTTATGTGTCAGGGTTATATCCTCTCACCAAAATGACTAAATCTGAATGCTGGGCAAATAATCTGAGGATTGGGGCTATATGAAGGATGCAACATCAGGATGAAAGGAAGGCTCAGAACAATCGGAGCATGCAGGGGAAACAGCCTTGCTTGCTGAAAGGGGGAGGACCTGAAGCACCTGCTGATGGAGATCCGGCACTGAAGCTTTCAGTATGGATTGCAACTCAATATAAAGAAAACCCAAATCTTCACAACCAGACCAATACTTAACACAATGCTAAACGGAGGGGGGGAATGTGGTCGAGAATTTCATCTTGCTTGAATCCAAAATCTATGTTTATGAGAGTTGCAGCCAAGAACTCAAATGACAGTGCATTGGGTAAATATCCTACCCGAGACTTCTTTCAATTATTGATGTGTAAGGATGTCACTTTGAAGTGGAATGTGTGCAGGCATGATATTTTCGATGATCGCATATGTCTGTGAAAGTTGGATATTGAAGAAGGAATAATGAAGAATTGATACATTCAAATTATGGCGCTGTCAAAGAATATTAAAAATACCTGGGGCTGTCAAAAGAAGAAGAGATTTGTTTTGGAAGTACAAGGAACGGCCCTTAGAGACAAGAAGTGAAGCTAGTGAAACTTGGCCTTGTGTACTTTGAATATGTTATCAGGGAAGACCAGTCCCTGGATAAGGAAATCATTCTCAGTACAGTATAGGGACAGCAAAAAAAGAAAAAAGGAAGAGCCTTCACAAGATGGATTGATTGATACAGTGGCTGCAACAAGAAGCTAAACAAACAAAAAAACGAACAAATGGAAAAAGCAATTGTGAGGAAGGTATAGGACCAGGCAGTGTTTCCTTCTATTGTGCATAGGGTCACTGTCAGTCACAATTGATTCGGTGGCACCTAACAACAAATCAATCTTCATTTCTCCTTCTGGCTAACTATACTTGCATTATACATTTATACATCACATTTTGTTTCTCTGTGTATCTATTCAAAGGTATTTAGACATTCTTCACCGTTAACTATTGTGAACAGTGCTGCAATGAACACTGATATACAAGTCTCTGTTTTAGGTTCTGCCAAGAAATTTGGAAGAAGGTACTTAGGCAACCAACGTGAAGAGATTCATATTGATGACCACTGCAGAGCAAGGTGACACAACAGAATGTAGAAATGATCAAAGCATATCATTAATGACACATGAAAGTAAAATTTTACTGAAGATAATTCAAAAATGGTGGCAGCACTACATTGCCAGAGAGCAGCCAGAAATTCAAACCAGATTAAGAAGAGGATGTGGCATGAGGAATATTCCTGATAGATCTTGATGGAAAATAGAGAATCCCAGACAGATGTTTACTTGTGTTTCATCGACTATGCAACAGCATTTGAATGTGTAAATCATCAGAAAGCGTGGATAACATTCTGTAGAACTGGAATTTTAGAACACTTAATGTGTTCATGTGGAACTTGTACACAGATTAAGAGGCAGTTATTCAAACATAATAAGGGGATACTTCGTGGTTTAAAATCAGGAACGGTGTTCATCATTACTGTATCCTTTTATAGTACTTATCCAATATATATGCTGAGCAAATAATTGAAGAAGCTAGACTATATGAAGAAGCATAAGGTTCTGGTATTGGAGGAAAGATCATTAACAGCATGTGATATGCAGATAGATACAACCTTTCTTGCTGAAAGTCAAGAGAACTTGAAGCAGTTGTGAAAGAAAAACAAAAATTGCTGTCTTCTATATGGATTACAACTCGATGTAAAGAGAATACAATCCCTCATAACTGGGCAAGTAGATAACAGCGTGATAATGGAGAAAAGATTTCATTTTCAAGGATTTGCTTTTACTTGGATCTACAAACAATGCCCATGGAGGTAGCAGTCGAGAAATCAAATAATGAATTAGGCTGAGCAAATATGCTACACAAGTGTTTGTTTTAGGTTGGGTTGACTAGAGAAACAAATCCAGTGATACCCAAAAATGTTTAAGAAAGACTTTTATATAAAGAAGTCATTATATATCAAGAAAACACCCTAGACCCACTCAATGCAAGCCTATATTTCTGATACTAGTCCATAAAGTCCCTCTTATTATCTAGTCTGATACTAGTCCATAAGTCCTTCTTCAAACTCGTGCAGCCACATGCAATGATAGAGAATGCAGGAACATCTCCGGCCAGTGGTTTCAAAGCCCTGTGGATGCAATGGCGGGGTTTCTGGCAGCTCTCTGAGAGACATGATACCAGAAAGGTGAAGGCAAAAGACAGAGGGAAATTCCCAGGGCCATCCTTATGAGAAGGTCACGCACATAAGGAGGCACCATCATGCTGTAACCTGATTGACAGGATAGACTTCACCTTACACTTTTGTATATTCAAGTGGCAAGAAATTATGTAACTACCACAGTATTGAAGAGCAAAGAAGTCACCTTGAGGACTAAGGTGCACCTGACCTAAGCATTTTCAAGTGTTTCATAAGCACGTGGAAGCTGAACAATGAATAAAGAAGACTAGAGAAGAATCGATGGATTTGAGTTGTGTTGGCACAAGAATATCAGGAAGCATCAAAGACTGTAGGAAGAACAAACAATTCAGTTTTGGAAATACAGCCAGAATGATACTTAGAAGATTAGAAGTTAGGATAACATACTTTGGGCAAGCTATCAGGAGGGACCAGTGGTGGAAAGGACATCCTTATTGGTAAAACAGAGGGTCAGTGAGAAAAAGAGGAAGATCCGCAGGGAGGGGGATGGACACAGTGACAGAAACAATGGGATCAAACATAGCAAAACATGGCGTAGCACTGGACTGAGTGTTTCATTCTCTTGTACAGAGCCCTTATGGGTCAGAATGTACTTGATGGTGTCTAACATCAAGTAACAGCAACGTAATAAGCACTCAACAAACTGTAGCTATCATGAGGCCCTCCTGGTGATGCAATGGTGTGCTAAGCTGGGTTGATCAGAGAAACAAATCCTGAGACACTCATATAGGTGCAAGAAGGAGCTTTATATTAAGAAGTAATTATATATATATATTATATTCCTTGATATATATATATCAAGGAAGCATCCCAGCCAAGTCCAGCTCAAGTCCATAAGTACGATACTAGTCCATAAGTCAAATATAAGTCCATAAGTCCCTCTTCAGACCCCCACAGCCACATGCAATGGTGCAGAATTCAGGAAGATCACAGGCTGGTAGGTGCAAAGTCATGTGGATCCAAAAGTGGTGGTTCTGGCAGCACTCAGTTCAACCAGCAGGAAGGTGAAGGTTGAGAGAGAAGGGGAGGTTCCCAGGGTCCTCCTTATGAGAAGGCCACACCTACAAGCAGTCACCATAAAGCTGTGACCTTTCCTACTCAAGGAAAGATTTATAGTCTTGGAAACCACAGAGGCAATTTTACTGTGAGCTATAGGATTCTGTGAGTCAGAATTGAATAGATGGCAGTGGCCTTGGGTCTTGTCTTTGTAGAAGGGAAAAGAAAGCAGGATTGGGAAAAGGACACATTGAGCTTTCAAGGAGCCCAAATTGATAATGTGCTCAGGGCCCAGGTTACCCCTTCAGAGTTTTCCCTGAGTGGATGGTGAGTGAGGTGGGGGATTGACCAGGAAGATTGGCTTTTTGTACCCCACCTTGATGAGTTATTGCTGTGGAGTTTTCTTAGAAGGAGGCAGGCCTCGGGCAAACTGGTTTTCTTCAAATGAAAGAAAGCCCCAACTTTCAGGAGCACATCCAGCAGCTTTGGGAGTAAGTACTTCATTCCCCCCTTGGGCTGGGGATGAATTACTCCAATTTATAAAAAGAGACAAGAGCAACAGAGAGGTTATATGACTCGGCCAAGGTCACAGTAAATAAAGAGCAGTGCTGGGAACAAAAGTTAAGTCTTCTGAGTTCTAATTTTGTCCTCTTCAAGGGCCCAGGACTCCTCAGAATTATTTAGGGCTTTTTTTCTTCATAGTACCAGCCTAAGTCATCTGCTTAAAGTAGTTCCTATGTTTTTTCCTGGCTCAGGCAATTGAATCTACTCAAAAAACAAATAATGGAAAGTGGAGTTTCTTCCGAGTTATGCGTAACCCTATGAAGGCTCCTGTTTTCTCACAAAGTTCCTCCTCACTGGAAATACACAATACACGTAAACACACACTGCCATAACACATATCATAGCATGTGCATCTGAATCACGAAAAGGGTTTATTTAAGTGAATATTTTGTCCATTGAATGAATGAGGCCCTGGAATTTGCATTTTTCACAAGCACTTCAAGCGAGACTCATCCATATTACAGTCAGCGAACCCATGCTCTAAATTACATTGGCTTGGTTTAAGTTGTGATCATATATTTTTATATTACTTCCTATAAACTCCCTCTGGAACAACCTATAAGTCCTAAGACTTCTTAAGTTAAAATGCATCATGGGGATGACTGGTTCTTCATTTGGAGAAGGGAGGAAGGTGGTATGCCCAGGGTCAAAGAAAATGTTACTAACGGGAGTCAGACAGACACTGAGTCAGGCCTTCTTGACGCTCTAATAAACTCCTTCTTCAAAGATGAATTCCAAACTACTTTCCAGCAATGAAAACAACTTTTAAAAATGTTCCAAGACTATTCTCAAAGACATTTGATACATAAGATATTGGAATGCAAATGATCTCATCTATTTTTATCTGTTACCACTACCTTTACTAACAATTCTTATCAAGTTATCTATTTTGTGACTAGAGACACTAGAAGTCTATTATTTGAACTTGGTTTACTAAATAGGAAAAGGCTCGAAAACCATCTATGATGAAAGGAATTGAATTTTGTTCCACATTAATTGGAAATGGATCTTAAAACTCAAACTTAATTTTATTCAGAAATGATTCTGGCTTTTCTTTTCCTTAGAGGATTAGAAAGAAGAGGGTGTTGTACTTCACAATATGATCATATTTCATATATTTAAAATTTGAAACCTCTCAGAGGTAGATTAAGATTTATTGCAGCTGCAATAATCTACAGTCTTGTCTTTAATAATCCACAGTGATTCAAATAACATAAACTATGAAAGATGTGTCCACTTCTATTGGCATCTGTGTTTCTCAAAGTCCCTTAATGGCCAGTTGTTAATTCTATGCATAGCAAATTAAGGAAATCAATAAATTCTTCATTTGGGTGCCTATGAAAATCTGGCAGGCTAGTACACCAGCCCAGCCAAAAATCTGGCGTTCCTGCCCATTAATTCCATTAAAAGTTGCTAAATTAATAGCTCAGCACAGAGTATAATACAGAGAGCTTCTGATGTTGTTCTGGGAGGCAATCTGGGATGATGGAGAACCCAAGCCAAGAAGTCAGGAGGCTAAAACTTCATCTATGGATTCTGACATTACTTGGTATAAGTTTAAAATATGCCTGTTATTTAACTAACATATTTAAAATATATCTGTTGCTGGATAATTCACACACTTGAGTGTTAAGCCCAAGGCTCAGTGAACTCTATGAATTTACACAGACCATATTTTTTCTGTAAAGGTTGAGTTTTAATTAGCCCATAAATGTATCTAACTTCCTTCTTATTAAAACAGAGCAACACAAACACACACACTCACACTCACACAGCTTCAGAAGAAACATACTAAGATGTTGGCTGTCTCTTCTATGCACTAAACATCTTTTGGCCATAAACCCTTGTTTCTCCCAGAATCAGTATAGACTGACCTAGGAAGACTATTATAATTTAAGGTAAAATATTTCAACCACTACACAAAATAGAAATGACTTCTGTGGCTATCTACAACATTTGTATTGAGAAATGCTTTGTGTCTTAGACAGATGCTTCCAAAGAAATAGGGGAAGGACTGACGTCACTTAAGCCTTAGCGTTGGTTTCAGAATACCAGGTATATCCATTAGAGTTATTTGAGGACTATCCATAAAAATTGCTTTGGGATCACCAGGATCATACCAACTTAGGAGAGAAAGAAGGACTTAATAAGGGAGCCTGGGGCGATTACAGAATCAAAGGAAAAGATACATACCCAGAAACTGAGGCTCCCCAGCACCAGAATTGTGTCAGTATTCTAGCCCTAGGGGAAAGAACCTGAGCATGGTAAACACACATTGACCATTGTATATCTCCCACCGGAAGCCCGACTCAGGGACCATGTATGGCGGTCACAGCAAAAAGCACAAGCAATTTTGGAGGACATCGTTCTCCAGAAGGCCAAATACTGGACAGTTGAGAATGCAACATATTCCCCACATCAGCCAAACGTCAACAAATATATATAATGATGACTTATGAAAACTGTTCTGTGAAAGTAAATCAATTTCATCATAAAAAGTTACAGTAATAATTTACAATGAAGCAAGACAAACAGATTACATCTTACTTTGTGAAAGCAACGGAGAAGCAGGGGAGATGCTATAAACATGATCTGCAGTTAAACCCACTATAAATAAACATGAGAGTTTTAGACTTTTAAGGAAAGAACTGAAATGTCCTCCGAGTCACTTATAAATGTCTTTAGCTCTTCCCATAATGACTCCAAGACTTGCTTAGAAAATGAAATAGATGCTATTAACTGGACTGTTTCTTTCTAGATGATGAATGACATAATCTAATCAGCCCTTCGACTTACCAAAGTAAGAAATGTCTCTTGTATAGTAAGGCAGAAAACATTCAAGAAACCTTGATAAAACCTGCAATGTTCACTACCTCGGTGTATAAAGTAGTGAGGTAGTGGATGGACTTCGGGCTTCTGCTCAAGCCCTCCCTCAACACAAAAATACTTTGTTCTTACAACCTGGCATTCTGTAATACTCCCCCTCCCAGAACAATCACTGAAGACAAAATGGGTGCAAAAGCAAATGTGGTGAAGAAAGCTAATGCTGCCCGGCTATTTGAAGATAAAACGTCTGCGGTCTTGAAGGCTTGAAGTTAAACAAGCGGCCATCTAGCAGGGAAGCAACAAAGCCCACATGAAAGAAGCACACCAGTCTGTGTGATCACGAGGTGTCAATGGCATCAGGTATCAAGCATCAGAAGACCCCAAACAAACAAACAAACAAAATGTTGTTGAGCATAAGGAGAGTTGAAGCAGAGACCCCAAACCCATCTATAGACAATGGGATATCCCCTCACAGAAGGGTCACAGGGAAGGGATGAGTCAACCAGGGCACAGTAAAGCACCAATGAAACACACAGTATTCCTCTGGTTCCTAAAAGCTTCCTCACTCTGCAATATCATGACCCCCATCCTACCTTTCACTGCAGGCTACACTGGAGCATGTGCACAGGTACAGATAGTATTCAGTAGAGTTTATAATCTGGTAAGTAAAACAAAGTTAGTGTGTAGAATAAATATTAAATACCTATATACTCAGGTATAAGCTGAGCTATTTTCCGCACATTTTTACGCAGTTTTGTGGCAAAATTAGGTGCCTTGGCTGATATTCAGGTTCGCTTATAAGTGTGTGATCATGACAAATTCAATGTATCATGAAAATACTCATTGACTGTTTTATCACTGGAAAATGATAACTAATACCAAGAGACAAAAAATACTAAATAGAGCATGTTCAGTGTGATTCCTGTAATTGTATATCCTGATTGATTTTCTTGAATAGATAAGTACAGGCTTATGCCAAAGTTCATGACTGGCATTCTGTTTCTTTTCTTTTTTATCTTAGTTTTATTGACATTTAATTCACATACCATACAATTCAATGGTTTAAGTATACTCAAAAGATTATGCACTCATCTCCACATCACTTTTAGCATTTTCATTTTTCTTCCTGATAACTGCACACCATCTGATTTGCCCTAGCACACATGTTTTCAATGATCACTTCATGAGGCAAGTATCATACAGGGCCATATCATAAAAATTAATTGTTCTTAGATTAAGGTTTACAATTAAGTGTGAACTCAAAATCTGTTTGTATACCTTACATGCATGTATATTTATATCATCTATCTATCTATATCTCTATATCTCTATCTCCCTGGTCTACTTAAAAGGCAGCATTATTAGTTTCTTGAAAAATAATATAAATAGCATTCATGGATATTTGGTAATTCTAATAATATTATTAACCTAGACTTCAGATTTAAAATGATATTTAGAAAATTAAAATATACACATAGGAAAACGTTTGAGACTAAAGTACATGGAACATTCACTTGTACAGGTTAAAAACTTAAGAGACTGAATAGTGTTTAAGGAAACAACAAGGGTTGAACACAAGGCAAAATTTCAACAATGCTCATTCACTAAGGCAAGATTATGTCTGTATGTGTAAGACATCTGGCATGTTTGCAAAACTCTAGATTTTATATATGCTCACAGCAAGAATGAAAATAAATCAATATTTAATATAAATGTATTCTTTATATATAAATCACTTTTCCAAATTATGTCATGTAATTATCATAATAACACAAGTAAAAGGTAGTATTTTCCCATTATCATACAGGTAAACAAAATTGAGGTAGACTGTATATTTGAACCACTATTTGAACTCATCTCTACCCAACCCCAGAGTCTACTTCTGAATCACTCCACAATATCATCATGTAAATTTCATTCATCATGTGCCAGATGGTGGAAAATCAGCCAAGAACAACTTACAACTGCGGTGGGAACACAGTAAATTCTGAAGGTAAAAAAGTGTCGTGTCCATTTGCATAAATTCTATTTGACTGCTGTCCTTCCTGTGTGTGTGTGTGTTCACGCATGCACATGTGTGTATACATATATATGTGTATATTACACAGATACACCATGTTAGGTCGGGCCAACTAGAGAAAGAAATCCAGAGACCTGAATATGCGTAAGAAAGAACGTCATATCGAGAAGTAATTATATATCAAGATACTGTCTCAGCCCAGTCCAACTCATATTTATATACTATATATACACACATACGAATATGCGTAAAAATGAACTTCATATCAAGAAGTAATTATATATCAAGATACTGTCTCAGCCCAGTACAACTCATATTTATATACTATATATACACACATACGAATATGTGTAAGAAAGAACTTCATATCGAGAAGTAATTATATATCAAGATACCGTCTCAGCCCAGTCAACTCATATTTATATACTATATATACACACATACATGTATACAAACACAGATACATATCCTTTCTCTAGATCCCACATCAAGCTCCCTCTGACCTCTGACTTCTGTTTTTTTGGTATGTGAGCTATAAGTTTGTCATCTGTCCTGCTGATTCTGAGATTCACCAGATTTTACCATCCTGTGAGCCAATGGCCTGTCGTCTGACTTTCTGATCACAGGTTTGTCATCCCTTGAACCATGTAAGACAGGAGAAGGGTAGAATCTGATTTTGATCCACCGATTTTTGGACTTTTCAGTCCTACAATCATTTGAGCCATTTCCTTGAGATAAATCTTTGTCCTCTCTCTCTCTCTGTGTCTCTTTCTTTCTTTCTTTCTTTTTTAATCATTTTATTAGGGGCTCATACAACTCTTATCACAATCCATACATACATCAATTGTATAAAGCACATTTGTACATTCGTTACCCTCATCATTCTCAAAACATTTGCTTTCCACATAAGCCCCTGGCATCAGCTCCTCATTTCCCCCCTCCCTCCCCAATAACCCCTCCCTCATGAACCCTTGATAATTTATAAATTATTATTTTGTCATATTTTACACTGTCTGACGCCTCCCTTCACCCACTTTGTAGATCCTTGTAATCAGTTTCCCCTTTCTACCCCACCCTCCCTTCGCCCTCCTGGTATCACCACTCGTCCTGAAGGAACCATCCGTCCTGGATTCCCTGTGTTTCTAGCTCCTATCTGTACCAGTGTACATCCTCTGGTCTAGCCAGATTTGTAAGGTAGAATTGGTATCATGATAGTGGAGGGGGGGTGGTGGCGGGGACAGCATTTAGGAACTCGAGGAAAGTTGTATGTTTCATTGTTGCTACACTGCACGCTGACTGGCTCATCTCCTCCCCACAACCCTTCCATAAGGGGATGTCCAGTTACCTACAGATGGGCTTTGGGGTCCCACCCCGCACTCCCCCTCATTCACAATGATATGATTTTTTGTTCTTTGATGCCTGATCCCTGATCCCTTTGACACCTTGTGATCACACAAGCTGTCTTCAGCTATTGTGTTGGGAAGGTGATCCTCATGGAATGCCAGTTTAATAGAACAAAGTATTCTTGCATTGAGGGAGTACTTGAGTAGAGGCCCAGTGTCCATCTGCTACCTTAATACTAAACCTATGAATATATGCACCTGGATCTATTTCCCCATTCTCATATATAAATATATTTACATATGTACACACCTTTATTTAGACCTCTTTAAGTGTCCTTTGCCTCCTAGTTCTTTCCTCTATTTCCTTTTATTTTCCTCTTGTCCCACTATCATGGTCAGACTTCAATTGGGTTTCAGTAATTCCTCTTGATTACATTACCTTTGATCAGGCCCTACCAGGCCTTCTACACCTCCTCACCACCGACTTGGATCACTTGTTGTTCCCTTGTCCCCGGGTTTGTTAGCATCACTTCCTTTCCCCCCACCTCCCCTTCTCCCACGTCCCTCTGGAACTGTGTGTCCCGTTGTTTTCTCCTCCAGATTGTTCATCCAGCCTATCTTATTTAGACAGACCTGCGGAGACAATAACAAGCACACATTTTGCTTTGCTAGAGGACATCCCTCTTTCATTCTCCGTTAACTGTATCTTCAGATTAACTGCTCCCTGGGGACAAAATGGCCACAGCAGCTCCCACTTATATTTTTTCAGCAATTCTCATTCCACAAGTTGTGTAAATCCTAAAATTCACTCTAATTGGCCCACTGGATCTGGGGGAATGTGATGTCCTGATTGGCTTAAGCCTTGGGTTTACCCAAGGTTTCTGTCTAGACTTCTTGGACTGGCGTAGCAGGGTGTAGTCTTGGAGGTTGCTGTTCACTCTTACAGTTGGGGATTTGTAGTCCTGGTGGCTCTTACTCCTTGAGTTTCCATCCATGTCAGAAGGAAAGGTATTAACCTTTACAGGTTGATAATGAGGTCACTTGGATTTTGGTGTTGGTTTCAAAAACTAAGACACATGCCCTAGGTGGTCAGCTGCTTCCCCTGACACATGTGATACTCTGTAGCCAATGACTAGTGGGAAGAAGGTTAGCACTCAAATAGAATTTGACAAATGCACATACAGTCACATACACATACATAGATACACACACACACACCATGTAAGCCACACTTCCACGAGAACTCCCCTTACATTAGGGTAAGTCTGTGACTTCAAAAAGGGAGTGGCTTAAATAAAGGTGAGATATGAATAAGGATGGGACTTCAATTACACCCTCTTGTAAAGCTGTACCTGAATAGACATCTCACATTAATCCTCCCTCATCAACATATAGAGGTTAAGATTTATCACAAACCTAATGTAAGATAGTTACATAATATTATAAAATAGAGGATAATTACATCACATCAAAAAGTAGAGGGCAACTGCACAGTACTGGGAATCATGGCCTGGACAAATGACATGTAACTCTGACCATCACCATCTCCCCTCGCCAATTTGACACCTTCACATTTTTACATCATGTTTAATATATAAAGACAATTATAAAAATCATACTTCTTCTTAACAGGATGCAATTTGTTTATTAAAATGTATTAATCTTGTTTATATCTTCTAGTCTATAAAAAGATCATTTGCTGTACATACATACATTTAATAAAACAATGAAGAAATACTCATAAAAATTATAGTATTCATTTTTGCCACTGACCACAACCTTCTTCCATCATCCATTCCATATTCACTTTGCCCTCAGCAAGCACTTCAACTGGTCATGGCTCTTTGATGGGGCTAAAGAACCAAACCTTCATTCCTGAAGGATCTGGTCCATTAGTGGTCACATCAAATTTGGGTTGCTATAGTTTTCCATTGACTTTAGTCATATGGCAAAGTAGTACTAACAGGAATCACCTGTATTGAAGACACATTCTTCTTTACCTTCAATACGCAAGATCAATCTGATTTTTCCTTATTGATCTGGGTCAACCATACCATACAATATCGTAATTCACTGATTCTCCTATTCATCCAAACACATTGGGAGCCCAACTGTTTCAGTGGTATACTTAGCTTACAGTTGAAGGAAATTCTTCCCCTTGAGTCTGAGACCTATAGACCTGAAAAGCATAAGGTCAGGCACATAGTAAGCAAAGCGCTTTGTCAGTGAGTTACTAAGGTTAAGAGTGAATGTTACCACTTCCATTCCTACCCCTTAGTTATTGGGTCCATGATTCAAGCTATGGGAGAAACAATACCATACATTAGAAAACAGATGAGAGCTTACACAACCTCCAGAAGAATACGGCAATGTACTTCACCCTAGCTGGCACAATACTTGTGTCTTTATAAGGCCACTCTTATGTTCTATTATCCCAGCTGCTTAAAGATTATAGAAAGCATGATAAGACCAATGGATTCCATTAGCTTGGACCATTGCTATACTTCATTTCTTGCTAAATAAGTCCCTTGATCTAAGGCAGTGCAGTGAAAGACACCATCAGGTATTTTGTGAGTCCACAGACAGTATTATGAGAGAAAGACTGCATGCTGGGAAGGCAAAACTGTATTAAGA
>NW_022111372.1:76635416-76637900 GCF_000313985.2 Echinops telfairi
AAATAGGCAGAATAGGTGCTGTGCCCCTTCGTAGTTGTAGGAAGGGGCAGATGCAAACAACTTATCCTTCACTTTAGTAGGAATACCTCAACATGCTCAACACCATTGGACTCCTAGAAATTTTATTAAGGTGGAAGGTGCTGAATTTTCTTCAAATTAATTTCCTATCCTCTAGTAGCAGTCAAGAAGCCCTGGTAACACCGTGCTTATACATTGGGCTGCTAATGCAGCTGGAGAGCAACAGCCACCCCACATGAAAAAGACAAGGTTTTCTACTCTTGCAAAGAGTTACAGTCTCAGAAACCCACAGGGGAAGTTCGACACTACAGGACCTCTCTGAGTTTGAATCAACTTGATGGCAGTGAACTAAGGAGCAGCTCTCAAAGATATCTAAAGACATGCCGATCTATATAAACCTGCTGTACAAGACTGCTTTGGAGTATTGAAAAGCAAGAAAGTTATTTTAAAGACAAAGGTGTGCCAGTTCCAAGCCATGGCATTTTCAATCACCTCATATGCATGTGGAATAAAACTAGACATTCAATAAGGAAGGCTGAAAGGAATTTATGCATTTCAATTCTGGGGCTTGAAAAGAATATTAAAAGTACCATGAACTGCTAAAAGGAGAAACTGATCTGTCTTGGGAGAGGCACTGCCAGCATGCTCCTTAGATGCAAGAATGGGAAAACTTCATCTTGTATATTTTGTACATTGTCAGGGGAGGCCAGTCCCTTGACAAAGACGTCATTCTTAGTAAAGTGCAGAGGCAGGAAAAGATGAAGGCCCTCAATGATGTGAATTGACACAGTGGCTGAAATCATGGACTCAAGCCGAGAAAGAGTTGTCGGGATGGTGCAGGACCATGCAGTGTTTGGTTCTGTTGTGCTTAAGATTGCTATGGGGTAGCAGTAACTACAACAGCACATAAATGTCTTACCGATAACTCTAGAGACATTGATACGTCTTCCTCATTGTATCCAATCAGCAAAATGGCATCAATAGAATTCACTTGTATGTGAAATATTATAGGAGGGAAAGGTGATCAATATCTCTGTAATTTACATCACAGGGTTTGAGAAGTGATCTTCCTCTGTGGTAGGACATGAATATTATATTGTTGATCTTGTCCACTGCACATAAACAGCTTCTGGAGTTCTCTAGAAATAGGAATGGAGATCAATAGTTTTATGTAAGGTACCAGGCGATATATTAATTTGCTGAAGTAATGTAACCAGATCTAGAAGAGCAACTAAAAATGAAGTCACTATTTGATTAAATTTATAATAATATATTGTCATTCTATAAGACCCATTTGTTTTGTTTTGTTTGTACACTCTATATAGGTAAATTGAAAAGGGATATGGTACGAAATTCAAGAAATCAGAAAGTAACAAGTGTTGGAGGAGATGTGGAGAGATAGGAACTCTTGTCCACTGCTGGTGGACCTCTAGGTATGTATAGCCATTATGGAAATCAATTTGACGATATCTAAAACAGTTGGAAATTGATCTACCATATGACCCAGCAATCCCCCTACTGGGCATATACCCAGAAAGGACAAGAAACAAACCACAGCCAGACATCTGTGCCCCAGTGTTCACTGGGGCATAGTTTACAATTGCAGTTTACAATTGCAAACAGCCCAAATTTCCATCAACAGATGAATGGATTAAAAAAATCTGATACATACATGCATTGGTGTATTACGCATCCCTAAAAAGCAGTGATGAACACATGAAGCACATCGCAGCATGGGAAGAACTGGAGGAAATTATGCTAAGTAGAGTAAGCCAAATAAAAAAGGACAAGTACTACATAAGTCCACTGAGGTAAGCTCAAAAAATTCAAAAGGGGTGTAGGGAAGAAAATACTGTATACGTCCCTGGAGTGAGGTCCAGGTAATATGGCAGGGGCCAAACTAAACTCCGGGATACATATGGGATACATATGGTAGCCCACTAAAAAGGAGGGACATAGGTAGACATAGGAAAGACATAGGAAGCCGGGGGAACAGGGCACTAACCCACACAGGGGGAGGGTATTGATTATGTCTTCACAGGGAAAGAGGGACCAGACTTCAACCCAGTGCTCCAAGACAAGAACGCAACACTGACATGAAGCAGGGAACTGATTGAGAGGCCTGAGGGGCCGGTCCCATAACCAACTAAGTGGACAGCACTACCCTCCCCCACAAGAAGAATTCACTTCAGAGGACAGCACTGAAGCTATAGCTCAAGAAGAGGGACTTGTCTGATCAGAGCACACAGGAGCCAATGAGTGGGGAAGGGAAAGAAAAAAAAAAGAGTGAAGCACAACCTGGCTCACCAAGCCCTGAGGACAATGTTCCCGCTCAGAGCAGCAATGCACAGAGACGACCACAAAGCAGGCCTCACCACGGGACACAGCCTTCCTCATTGACCCATAGCACCATTGGGGACAACACTAGAGACACACGGCGGAAACTGTGCCCGCCCAGAGCCCACT
>NW_022111372.1:76639658-76646904 GCF_000313985.2 Echinops telfairi
GAGTCCCCAATAAAATGATTTAATAGATAAATAAATTAAATTAAAAAGAAAAGGATATGGTAGGAATCACTACTCTTGTATTCTTTAAGTCTTTGATGGTGGCACTAATCTCTACAGTCCCTTTAGGAATATAGTACTGCTTTTGATTTACTTTTCTTGTAAGTAAAGGCAGTTCTAATGGCTTCAACTTGACTTTTTCTAACATAACTCTCCTTATTCCATATACTGGCGTTCTACTATTTTCTGACTACATGAATGTTTGTTTTCCAAAACGAATTTAGAACTGGGGAAAACATTAGGATGGCTTCAGTGGTGCACTGTATCCACTGCGACACGAGCCTGTTGTAAGGCCCCATTAATAACCTGACTTCCATATGCCCCTATTCCCAGTAAGAAACCACAGTGATGCTTTGGATCTTCTGGAATTGTTGCCCATTCAGAGGAAATGTCCAGTAATCTCTGAAAAGTCTGATTATTCCCTTTCCCTTAGTGTACAGTCATTCTGGTTAAAGATCATAGATCCCTTTTGGAATAAAGACACATTTTGGAAAATAGCATACATTTTTGGCTGTATAGTGAGGTCCTACCTCAAGGGAGCCTTGACTCTCCTTTAATCAATCAATTCTGGATCTGTAAACTGGTTCAAGTCTGGAAGCTTACTGAGGTGCTGTGACTATTCTGACAATGCAAGTTAGACTACCATTCACTTGACATAGAATTCTTCCACTTGTATAGACCAGGTAAATAGTAGATCTAGCACATTTCTCTCCTACTGATACCATGAGTATTAGCCAACACTGTAAATCCACATGCGTTTGCTTATTTTGATAATATGGCTATTGTGATTATAAAGACTATTCTGATTATGGTATAGTGAGTTACGCATTGTGTTGCTAATAACAAGGTCAGCATTTCAAAGCTATCAGCCACTCCAAAAGAGAAAGATGAGACTTTCTAATCTTGTAAATGTATAATATCTTGGAAACATTAAATTCATAGGAGCAGTTCTACTCTGTCCTAAAGGGTCACTATGCATCACAATTAACTCAATGACAGAGAGGTTTTGGTCCCCAACAGTTTTATTGGCATATAATTCATGCATCATACAATTCAGTACTTCAGTCACCTCAATAATACTGGTACAATCATCACCACAATCAGTTTTAGAACATTGTCTTTAGTCTTGTACTCATTGTTATTAGCTTCCCATCCCCCACCCCCATCTCTCCAAAGAAGCATTAATCCAGTTACTCTATGTGTATACGTACTTATTTTTATATATAAACATTAAAAACCAAACAGCAATGACAACACCAAAAACCAACAAGAAAGGCAAAGTAAAAATAGGTAAAATCCTCAATTGAAAAAGGAGGAAATATTAAAAACTATAATAAGTTTAAATGGCTCATAAGGAAGATCAAATGATAGGGTGCTAATTTTTATCCTAACTACATCTGCAACAATCCATTTTCCAAGGCATTTTGTATGTTAGTAAGACTATTCACATCCCTGGTGCAAGATCAGAGGGAATTCCCCAGGGATGGAATCCACGTTTATTTCTCCTTCACTTTTTAAACAGTTTTAAAATGAGTCTAAAAATATTTTATTGGGAGTTCCATAGTTCAATCACATCAAGCAGTATTGTACAATTGCTACCCACAATTCATTTCAAAACATTTTTTTCCTTCTTGAACTCCTTCATATCAGCTCCCCTTTACCCATCCCTCCCACCCCCACCCTCTGTATCTGCCCCCCAGGAACCCTTATTCTACTGGTTGTTTCTATGGGCCGATCAGTTTTGGGTTTCATATAGTGAAAAACATATAACAAAATTTCAGGAAGGCTACCTACAAATGACGAAATACATCAGAGATAAACCTAAACCCCAAGATGAAAACCAAAAACACATAGAAAATGGTGAAAGCCAGATGAAGTCCAACATATATCAGAGAGGATACCAAGGCATTATATTTTGATCTAACTATGTCTTCCAGAAGCACTTAACAATGCTCTCTGTCTGTTAACAGAGCTGTTCACATCCTTCAACGATGGTCACATGGGATTCATTCATGGGAGGTTAAATCCATGTGTGGCCCTGCAAATGAATTTTGGGCTTCCACTATCAGCCATAACATTCTGCAAACCAGGTATTCACAATTTAAGCTCTAAAGCAGTTCTCTCCTTTAGATTTGAATTGTATTATTTACCATCTTTGGTTCACATAGGCTGGCGTGCGTCTTCCTTGTGGACTTAGTTAGTGCCTCACTTAGATATCTGCTTGCTTGAAAACAAGCCTTTGAGACCCCAGACATTATTCTTTCTGATAAATGGGCACCATCTAGTTTTTTCACCACACTTGGCTAGAGCACCCACATCTTCAGTGATCTCTTCATGAGCTTGAGCATCAAGCAGGGTCATCTCACAGGAATTAATTGTTCTTCCATTGTGACTAACTAGAATTAAGAGCAAGCCCCGCAATCCATTCATGTACCAAGAGTTTATATATGTCAGAGTTTGTTCTTGCTCTTGTCATTCAAATGATTGCTTTGGCTCTGCTTTTTGTAATGGTAAGCAAGCCCACTTTGTCTTTGTCCATTAAACTTTACCACATGGTCCCTAACACCACAGGGCCCAATCAGTCGTCTGCGGTTAAGTGTTTTAATTTCATGAGGTGAATTCTCACTGTCAAAGGAGAAGTCCATAAAATAGCAATCATAGTAGTCTTTTTTCTTTTAGATGAACTTTTTTGTTACTAAAGACTCTAAGTTCTTTTCAGTTTTACTTGCCTTCCTTTTTTTGTTGGCAATCTTGAAGAACAGTGGTTTTCCCTTCACAGATTTTTCCTCTCAACATTTTGTTTCTCTGGCCACTTCATTTTGACTCTATGGATACAATATGATAAATCCACTTTAATATGTCTTTTCCTTAAGTTTTTGGATACCTCTTCTACAGGATACCAAGGCATGTCTGGCATCTTGATTTAGTATATAGGCTACTGCTTAATTTTGCTTCAGTGAATCAACCATATAAACTATTAGATCCTTTTCTAACCTCTCAAGCTAAAACACTGATTGAAGTATCCATGCTTCTACTCCAATTCTGATTCATAATAACCTTGCAGAACAGCGTAGAACTGTCTCCTTGGGCTTCCAAGGCTGTATATATTTATGCAAGCATACTGCCACATATTTCTTCTATAAAAGGGCTGGTGGGGACTGGGCTTGGTGGGTCCGTATCAATAAACTCATCAACTTTATGTTCTTTGCATTATTATTCCCTACCCTTAATACTATGGATGCTCTCTGTGGTGGTTACATAAACTGGTGTCAACTTGAGAATATTAGGAGTAAAGGGATGGAGTTTAGCCTGTCAATCAGGACACAGCTGGATGCCCTCATTTGGAGGCACAATGGAGATAAATAGCTCACTGGAGGCCAGACACACTCTCTCTGCTTCTTATTCCAGATGACAAGCCACATGGAGCTATGCTGATGCAGCCAGAGCCCTGGAGCTGGAGAAGCTACTTGGAGACTCAGGCCAGCGCTGAGATGCTTCTGCCACCACTGGATCCACAAGACTTTCTACCCACTGACCTGTGATCTTCCTGCATTCAGCATCATTGCATGACTGTGTGAGTCTAGAGGAATTTATGGACTAGTACTGACATACAGGGTAATATTGGATTTATGGACTTGATGTGGACTGGGCTGGGATGTTTTCTTAATGTACAATTGCTCTTTGATATAAAGTTCTCTCTTACACACATAAGAGTGTCTCTGGATTTGTTTCTCTAGTCAACCTGGGCTAACGTACTCTCCATGTCTTTTGTCATATTAGAAATAACAAGCAGTTCTTTTCTAGGGTAATGTACCTACCCCTGAGTTACACTTTGTACTTTGCCTTTTAAGACTCACTGTGACTTAAATCTATTCATCAATCAAAAAAACAAAAATAGATAGTGGTCCAAAAATAATCATCAATGTCTCCTACGACATCTACTTCAGTCTATGCTTCAAGCAGCTCTATCTCAGGCAAAAACTTCCGTATTGGCTGTGTTCATCGTAACAAATGGGGGTAGAAGGGATAATGGTTTTCCTGGGGAAGTAGACTTAGTAAAGAAAGATAGTGCAATCTCTTCAGATGAAAGTGGTGGTGCTGTAGGCAGGAATGATTTAATGAAATTCAGGGCTTGATAGCCCATTCTTCCTGATGTGTTCTTAGGTTACTAATTTCTAACCAATGCCTTCACTTTAACTTCAGAAACCACTTGAGTTTGAGGCGTCATTTGGTACTGTAATTTAGCAATTACTGCAATGAGAGCATAGATTTGGTTTTGAACATATCAACTAAATTGCTACAAGAAAGAAGACTGAGGTACTTGAGCTGTGACTCTGCGGCCCCGGGCTCATCAGATTTACCACTTGTCAAAACGAGTAGGACCAACCACTTGGCTTCCTTATATTTCTGATTCTGACAAAATTATACATGACTATCCAATATGCAGTCACCCAGAACCTTATTTTCATAAATATTTAATCTATTGGTGTTGATACATTACCTATATCTAATTCTGCCTCCACCACTTGCCTGTGAGTTTGTGGTATTTTGGTGGCTCGTGTCTTGCTGTGATCTGAGAAGTGACATCACTGGTCTTTCAAATACCAACAATGTCACTCATAGTGAACAGGTTTCAGCAGAGCTTTCAGACTAAGATCAGACAATGATGAAGGAATAGGCTGTCCACGTCAGGGGAATTCATCGCTGAAAATCTTGTGTATAGCAGCAGAGCATTTGTAAGGTACTAGAAAACTTATGAATAGCTGCGAAACTTTGTCAGAGATAGTGCCAGAAGATGAGCTCCTCCGAGGGGAAGGCAATCTAAATATGACTGAGGAAGGGTGGACTCTCCAAGTTGACCATCATGACATAGATGAAGTAAAAGCCTTAGAGAGTAAAGCCTTCAGGACCTTCATGTGCCAAGGGGTTACAATTCAAAAAGAAAAGGAACAAATGCAAACATTATTAATCTTTGGAACTTTGAATGTATGAAATATTAATCTGGGAAAGCCATAACAGTGAAATAGAATTTATGAAGATCGATATTTTAAGTGTTAGTGTGCTACCAGTATTGGCCATTTTGAATCAGAAAAAAAAAACGTGGTTTACTGAATGACATATTCAAAATAAGTGGCCTAGTGAAAAAGAACATTTCAAGCTCTATCTTGAAGTATAAGCTACCAGAAAGTACAATTATTATGTGTTAGAATAATAACTATCTGTATGCTGGGAAATCTAGTGTGAGAGTTGAGGTTTATGGGGCCAACCTGGCCAATGAACACAAGTAGGAGCCTCGCCTGTCTTGTCTCTTGTTCTCTGATGGTCAGATTAGGGTAAAGCTGCCTTAGCCAGTTTCCTGCTTCAACTGGCAAGGCTCATTTCCTGTGATACATCCCTGAGGAGAAGGCACATGGACCTACCCTGATGCAGTCCTGGGTGCAAGAGAAGCCATGTGGAGACCCCTGCCAGTGCTGAGATGCTTACACATTCACTGATTCAGCTTTCCTCCTGCATTTGCCATCATTGAATGTGTTTTGTGAGATTGAGGAGACTTTGTAGATTGGTGTTGGACATATGGGCTATTGTCGGATTTATGGGCTTGCACAGCACTGGGTTGGGATGCTTTCTTAATGTATACTTGCTCTTTATATAAAACTTTTTCATAAAATATGAGTGTCTATGAATTTTGTTTCTCTAGGCTACCCAGACTAACTCATCTAGTAAGTACAATTTTTATCCAAATTCATGCACCAACCACTAAATTTAATGATGCAGAAATTGAAGAATTCTACCAATATTTTCAGTTAGAAATTGATCAAACTGCAATCTAGATGCATTGCTAATTACTGTTGATTGCAATGCAAAAGTGGGAAAAAAGAGGAAGGGACAGTAATTGGAAAATATGGTCTTGGTAAAACCAAACTGGAGATTTAATGATAGAATTTTGCTAATAGCAAATTTCTTTTTTCAGCAAGACAAAAGGTGACTTCTCCATGTGAAACACACAAAAATCAAATTGATAATCTCTGTGGCAAAGAGCACCAATTGCATAGTGATTGCATGCTGGACTATGTTCCCCAAAGGAAACAGTTCAAAACCACCAGATGAGGCTTTCTATTCACATAATGGGTTGACCTCAAAACCACACAGGAGCAGCTGTATTCTGTCCTATAGGGTCACCTGAGCCTGAAGTGACTTTATGAAAGTGAGTTTTATTAGTGGGAAGAGATGATGGAGAAACTAACTCTCAGCAGCTATAACCAGGCCAGGAGTCCATTGTGAAACAGATCATCTGTGGTTCATATATAGTAAGTTCAGGTTGAAGTTGAAGAAAATTAAAATAAGTATATGAGAGCCCCAATACAACCTTCAGTCTATCCTTCAATCTAAATTTTGAGAACAGCTCAAAAACAATTTGATTCATTAAACATGAAGGATAGAAGACATGCTGTGCTGTGAGATGGCATCAAGAGCATCATACATGAAAAAAAGCAAGTGGTTTTTTAAAATACAGGAACGGACATATCACTGTGGATGTCAGAAAGGACTCTGAAACTTGCTCTTAATAGTATGGTAGCTAAGGCAAATGGGAGAGGAGGTGACCTGAAAGAACTGTACATAAAATTTCAAAGGGTCACTTGAGAAGACTCAGTAAAATATTACAATGAAATGTGCAAAGACATAAAGGAAGGAAACAAAATGGAAGATCACTTTAAGTACATCTTAAACAGAAAGAACTAAAGAAAACTTCAAACCTCAAGTTGCAACACTAAAATAGAATATGGGTGAAATGCTGGATGAAGTTGGAAGTAGAAGAAGAAGATGAAAAGAATATACCGTATCACTGCACCAAAACATAACTAGTCAATGTACAACCATTTAAATAGGTAGCATACAAGGGGGTGCACACAAAAAATGGAAAAATCTCCGCTGGGTGGAGCTTTCGTAATACAAATTTTCCCACTAGGCAAGCCTCCAGCAACTTGCTCTCAGTTAGTGCACCCGGTGACATCAGCTGGGAAGGTTCTCTCTGGTCACAGTGAATTTTTTTCATAAAAACAGTTTTGCTTGAACTTCATTTTTTTGTGATGGCCAATTTAAGAGAACAGTATGATGCTGTGAAATTTTGTTTCAAGCTTAGGAAAAATGCCACAGAAACTGTTGTGACATTGAACACAGCTTACAAGGA
>NW_022111372.1:76648138-76652732 GCF_000313985.2 Echinops telfairi
GAGTCAGATCTGCCTCAACAGCATCTAACAGCAACAATATCCTCACCTTATTCAATGGACTAGCAGGGCCATCTTTACTACTTACTGGAAGCCGAGTTAGATAGATGAGTCAGACTTGAGAACATGCACACTGCATTACTGATGACCCATTAACATACAGGGGTTAGGATTTTGAAAACTTTCAAAACCAAACTCACTGCCGTTGAGTTAAGAATCACAGTGACCACTTTAAATCTTTATGAGGGTAGAGAGCCTCTCATATATAACACAGAGTGTAATTACATTCGTTCACAAAATGAGTGTAATCACTAATGCCCAAGACAATAGGGCATATTAACATATATCATTAACCTGACACATAACATTAACCATCACAGGGGTCAACAGACAGGAAGGAGAAATGGACCCTAGGGAATCGCTGGTATTCTTGCATTCAACTGGGCCAGAAGCATGTTCAACAACAGCATTGCTAAACGTTGTGAGTCTATGAAAATCCCCTTTTCTTAAGAATTTCAGCCTTTTTTGTGTCATTTCCAACCACAAGAGTCTTAACTGCCTCAGAGAATGATTCCCACAGATGCTAGGCTGTCTG
Source organism: Echinops telfairi (assembly GCF_000313985.2). Classification (NCBI taxonomy): domain Eukaryota; kingdom Metazoa; phylum Chordata; class Mammalia; order Afrosoricida; family Tenrecidae; genus Echinops; species Echinops telfairi. The sequence goes on from NW_022111372.1 coordinate 76,648,731, forward strand.
GTCCAAGACCATGGAGTCTTTGCATGCTTGAGGTGGTCTCAGAGCATAGATTCCTAATTGTTAGCTCAGAGGGAACGTTAATACAGTCCATGCCTCTTGTCTGCTAGCATCAATGAAAATGCTTTCTTCCATTTCAAACCAGAGTCGTTTAAATAAGGCATGACCTGGAATCACCTAAACAGTGGTACAGCTTTTTCTCACTGTGTTCTCATGTATTCAGGAAAAGAAAGCCACTGGGCATAATTTCCATATGTGCAGAGTCACAGCATCTTTAATTATCTCTCGGACATGCAAGAGTGGTCCTCCGAGCAAGGCCAGGCAGCTCATTGTCCTCCTCAGTGTGGTTTCTACAGCATGGTCACAACAGCTTCTCAATTTAAGCTCCTATTGCCTTTTAATTGGGTAGGTACGTGTTGTTTCCTGCCCATTCTTGCTACTAGCTTAGCCTCAGGCTACTAATTACCAGTTGGACAGGTCAGTTGCCATGTCTGCACCAACTCCATCATTTATGACATCCTAACACAATGACAGGTCGACTATTTTCTTTTAGCAAAATCTGGGTTAGCCAGTGTTTTGCTTCATTCTCAGGACTGCAGGATAGCCAGTATTCCCATCCATGACTAAATTATTTAGTTGGAATGTTCTGCAGCTAAAATGTATCTGTTCACTCCACAAATATTTGTGTATTTTTCAGGATCTCTTTGCGATGAGCCCTCTGCTAGGTCCCGAGTATACAGGAGGGAGTTAGACAAGGTCTTGCCCTCATAGAACATATTTTCTGGTAATAGAGGCAGATGATGACCTGGTAAAGGGTCAAATAAATGCATGAATAAATACAAATTGTGTTAAGGGATAAACGGGGATAAGGAATGGAAACTACGTTGAAAAAAAGCAAAAGCTAATTTAAATGGAGAAAGAGACTAAGACGGACTTAGGGCAAGGGAGTAATAAAGAGGAGGGCATTCAGAACAGGGGCAGCAGAGAACACAGCGGTTCTCAACCTTCCCCATGCCGCGACCCTTTCATACAGTCCCTCATGTGGTGGTGACTCCCAACCATAAAATGATTTTCGTTGCTACTTCATAAATGTAATTTTGCTACTCCTATGAATCAGGCGACCCCTGTGAAAGGGTCGTTCGACTCCCAAAGGGGTCGCAACCCACAGATTGAGAACTGCTGCTTTAGAGGCAGAAAACCTGTTGATGGAGTCAAAGAACTGAAAGAAGGGTAGACTATAATGATTGAGGGATCAGAGTCTGAAGAGTAGGAAGAATCTTGTAGTTCACATTAAGAAATTTGAATTTTATAGTAAAGTGTGATAAGTCATTGGGAGCGCATGTTTGCATCTCATCAGTTAGTCCATGGTTTATTGAGTATCTACCATGTTTCTGACAGCTTTCTAAGGCTCTAAAAATGAATCAACACATAAAACAAACAACGCCCCTGTTTCTGGAGCTTGCATTCTAGATAGGGAATCTAGCACGGAAAGGCCTTCAGTGTGGCACATTTGTAAAAGAGCATGTCGGAGCTCTATGAAGAAGGACAGGTAGGAGAGGCTTGGTAGCTGTTGATCCTGGAGAGAATTGAAGGATTCCTGAGATTCATGCTGGAGAGCAGGACTTCTGATGCCTCACCGCCCTTTTAAAAATAGTGATGCATAACATTTGTCATTTAAACATTCTTTACATGTATGAATGACAGTGGATATACTCATCCTATTGCACACCACCCTCACTATTTTCTTCCAGTGTGTTTTCATGATCAGTAACAGAAACTCAGGACCTGCTGAATATTGACTCTCCCCCTCTTTTCTCCTCCCTTCCACCCCTGGTATCCACCAATAAAATTTAGTTGGTACGCATTTGCCTGTTCCAGATATTTCATTTAAGACTTGAGAAAATGGTGTGTGGGCCACATTTGGCCTCCTGTGGCTGCACGGACAGAAAGCGTATACAACTCCACAGGATTTCTATAAAGCAAAAGGCACGTAGGCCTTCTTCACCTTCGATGCTTCTTTTTCTTATTCTGACACCAATGTCCCTCCCACAGCACTCTCCTTCTCTGGTGGGTTTGAAAATGCATTGTATTACCACCCAGAAATCAGGACAATCCTTAGGATTGCAGAGTTTTCTAGGAAGGCTAATAAGTTACAAAATATTAAGGATACAGTTCTATGGCCCACAGTGTCTCTCCTCAGTCATGCTGACATGCATGTTTCCCTCTCTCTGTCCTTGGCCTCTCACCCATGTGGTCCCATGGACTCTGCTTCATTCCATGGGCCAGGAAGCCACCTGGACTCACTCTCAGGACTGCTCTTTCATTCTGTCTCATGATCTTGAGACTCTGGACTCTGATGCTTCCTCCATGTCAGGCAAGGATGTCGTATTCCTTCCACTGGTGGCTCTTCCTTGATGGTCACAAGACTTTCTGTTCTTACAACTGAAATGGATCACTTTTATAGCCAGTGGAATGGGAAAACAGAATAATCCCTAAGTTAAATTTCTCTCAATATTATTTGCATGATCCCAACTAGTCAATTGGTAGTTGCAAAGACTATTGATAGAAGAGCTATACCAATTACATTCACTTCACCACAAGTCTGATCATAAAAAGGAGCTCTGATGATGCTCAGGGATAAGCATTGGGATGTTGACCACAAGCTTGGTAGTTCAACCTACTGGCAGGAGAAAGAGGAAACTGTCTGCTCATATAAATAGCAACAGACTTAGAAACCCTATGTAGGGTCACTCTGAGTCAGAATGGACTTGATGGGAATGGGTTGATTGTTGGTTGTGATCTTACAGTATTTGTCCTTTTGTGAATGATGTACTTTACTCAATGCAATCTTTCCCAGTTTCTTACATATGGCAGCATGATTCAGTCAAGGACTTTGTTCTCCCACGTACACTTCCATATTCCTTTGCTTCCATGGCTTTCTCTTTCTATCCTTGCCCCCTACGCCTCACACATATAGATTGTTTTAAGGAAAAACTAATGCTAATTGGTTGGCTTTATGATCATGGACACAAAACTGGAAATGGCTAATTGAGCGTGTCCGAAGGTGTGGTCCAAGGTTTTCTGTGGCAGAGCAGAGGATGAATAAATGTCCATAAGCCCATGGGCCCCTCATCCCCAGCAAATTTCATGAGTTACATCTCCAGTAGTAAATCTAAGAAATTTTTATTTTCTATTCACTACTTGGGCTTTTTAATTTTAAGTTTTTAAAATTTTTTCCTTCCTTCTCTCATCATGTGGACTAACTCATTGAACTAAAGGCTAATCACACACCTATAACTATCTGCTCAGTATCAGGGATTGATGGGAACCAGGGGACACTTTGAACTCCATGGTCTCTAACAGCATGTACTTCACTGTGTCCCTAAGAGAGGCACGGTATTGTGATGGTTATGCGGCTTTGATACAAGTCAAGTCTAAATTCAAAGCCTAGCTCTAGCAATAATGATCTGTGTGACTAGGGCAAGTTATTAATCTCTTTAAATATAAATTTTTCTAATCTAAAAAGTGGATATAATATTACTTCATGGATTTGTGAGGATTAAGTGAAGCAACAAGATTAAGTTCTCAGAGTAGATTTCACACCTGCTAGGTGCTTAATGTATGTCAGTGATGATGGCTGGCTATGGTTTTCTTCCCTGCCTTCATCCTTGCTACAATTAGGAACTGGTGTGGGTTTTAGATGAGAAAAATATAGAAGAGAATTTTCTGAATAAAAGATTGCTGTTTTCTCTAAAAGTGGATTTTGTATTCAACTTAATCACCAGGTTAGCAATGATCCTTTAGCTGAGGACACACAGAATGTCAGCTTGAATTCCTTATGTAAGTATAGAAATAGTCATTTCCACAAGGAATAGGAGCAAAACTCCCACACTTTAGCCCTCCATGCTCACTCCAGGCAAGAACATCTGGGTTTGTAAGAAAACCCTTCCTTGATACATCCCTAGATCTCTTTCTAGCCTAAAGTTAATTTAAGGGAGGGGACAG
>NW_022111372.1:76653654-76655924 GCF_000313985.2 Echinops telfairi
GTGCCCTTTAACTTTGGAAAACTAACCTAGAACTGATGACTAGGATTAGGGGAAAAGTAACTGTATTTTCAGTAGCGATGAGAACAGAATTGAACTTATTCTCTCAACTGAAGCTGGCTTGAAATGTTAAGGGCAGCGTGACCTTAACTTTCATAAGGTCCTGTGCTCCAGGCTCCGGTCTCCACTGTTGCTTTGGTTCAATGAGACTGAAACTGTAAGTGAAAAGAGCTTGCGTGTCTATCAGCTGAAATTCCACAGTTAAATAGAGATTACAAACTCCAATAGTGCAGCCTATGTGCTCATTGGTCCACCAAGCTCATGACAAAAATAAACACTACCCATGCAAAGTGTACCCTTTAGGTAGCACAAAAAAATCCTACTACATAGCGAACATAATTAATGTCAATGAAATGTATATGTGAATATTGTTGCAATGAAAAATGCTTTATTGCCTACGCATTTTCTACAACACAAAGAAGAAAACCTAACTACTTAGGGATATTTTACAAAAGCTATTCAAGAATGTACACCAAAACCTTGTTGACAGAAAAGAAATGGAGATTTACACAGTGCTTACAGATAGAAGTACTTGATTTTATTAATGTATCAATTCTTCCAAAGCTGACCTATAAATTTAACACCAAACAAAATATGAGCAGGACTTTTGGAGAAAACTTTGAAAATGCAAAGATTTTAGAACAGCTAAAAGAACTCTGAAAAGGAGCAAAGTCGTAGCATCTACAATATTTGATTTCAATCAATATCAAAGGGCTCTGGAGGTTTTCTCAGCCTCAGCACCATAAAAACTTTGGACTAAAAAAACCTTGCTCAGAGGAGTAGGGCTGTCCTGTGTAGTATAGGAGGTCTAGAAGCCCTATGACTTCTACACACTAGATACCACTAATCTTCCGTTTCTTGCGTGGTAACCGAAAGCATTCCCACACATTAACACATTTCCCTTGAGGGCGGTGGGGCAAAACACTGAGTTAGAGTAATCAAGACAGTGACTGCTGTCAAGTCCATGCCTCCTCTGGGCAACCCTTTAGCATAGGGTAGAACTGTCCCTGTGAGTTTCAGAGGTTAACTCCTTATGAAGTAGATAGTCCTATCTCGCTCCCGTGGAGCAGATGGTGGTTTTGAACAGGTGACTTTGTGGTTAGCAGCCTAGCTCATAACCTCAATGCCACTAGAGCTCCTGAAATAAAGATATCACGATAGTGAGATATTAGTTTAAAAATTGACATGCAGATCAATGTGAGGCAATAGAGTTAGGAAACAGACTCTGACATAGATGAGTGAGTTTTTTGTTTGTTTTTACAAATGTCCAAGACAATTCCATGGAGAAAAAAAGTTCTTTTAAACTAATGGCATTGGAGCAATTGAGCCTCCAAGACAAGAAAGAAAAGAAGGAGAGGAGGGTGGGAGAGAGAAGGAAGGAAAGAAAGCTGATTCCCACCTCACATTACAGACAAAACTTACCTCACAATCAATCATATATTTAAATATAATATAAAACTTCCACATTCGAGAAAAAGTATAGCAGAATAGTAGGAACGGCACCAAAAGCTCAATCTGATAGGAACTGGAAACAGGGAATCCAGGACGGATGATCCCTTCAGGACCAGTGGTGCGAGTGGCGATAACAAGAGGGTGGAGGGAGGGTGGGGTGGAAAGGGGGAACCAATTACAAGGATCTACATATAACCTCCTCCCTGTGGGATGGACAACAAGGAAGTGGGTGAAGGGAGACATCAGACAGTATAAGGCATGACAAAATAATAATAATCTATAAATTATCAAGGGTTCATGATGGAGGGGGGAGCAGGGAGGGAGAGGAAAAATGAGGAGCTGATACCAAGGGCTTAAGTAGAAAGCAAAATGTTCTGAGAATGATGATGACAACAAATGTACAAATGTGCTTGACATACAACGGATGTATGCGTGGATTGTGATAAGAGCTGTATGAGCCCGCAATAAAACGATTTTTAAAAAAAGACCAACTTAACACATTGGAAGTCATCACAATTTAAGACAGAAACTTATAGAAACTAATTGAAAATCACATATCTGATGAGTGACGTGTGTCTCAAATCTCAGTGAGAAAAGCGATTGCCATAGAGTCAATGCTGAGTCAGAGCAGAACTATAGAACAGAGTCAAACTTCTCCATAAGGTTTGCCGTCTTGGCTGTCGTCTTGATCCCAGGAGCGCCGGTGATGCTGTGGGCTAGGTGTTGCTCCTTTAACCACTGGACAGGTGGGCCACACTGGG
>NW_022111372.1:76656192-76657798 GCF_000313985.2 Echinops telfairi
TTCTACTTCAATCATTTCCCCTCCAATCCAGTCACTTCCAACTCATAGTATTCACATGTATTACAGTTGCACTTTGCTCCATGGGAATTTTGGTGATTGATTCATAGTGACCCTAATTATTGCTATAATTCCCCTGCAGTAGATTGAAAGGCAATCCACACTGGTGCACCTGAGTGGACTTGAGCTAGAACTTAACCTTTCACTTAGACACAAGTTCATTAACCATTTGTACTATCTAGAGATTCCATACGCCTTTTATAATGAAATCAAACAGACTGACCATGCCAAGTGTTGGTGAGCGTGTGGCGGAACCGGAAGTCTTGTATGCTGTTGCTGGGATTGTAAAGAGAACACTAACTTCTGAAATCAGTTAAATCACTACCATGTGGTCCAGTCACTCCACTCCTAGTTATGGCAGAGACAGAAACAACGGCACATGTCCATACAAAGACTCGCATACAAAGTTCAGAGAAGCTCTGCAATGACTAAAAATTGGTTAACATCTAATTCACTTTTATTCATGAATAGTATTCCACCATCTGGATATAACACAATGTCTTTTCCCATTCACCTGCTCAGGAACATTCATTTTGCTAACCAATTTCTAGTCATTACAAAGCTAGAGACACGGCATTACAAAATGGATTGAGGAAACTTTGTAGGTGACCACAACAAAATGTGCACTCTCTTGATCATAGAGATCCTTTCCTGGGTGTACACATATGTAAAAACTTTGCAAATAGTATCCTGTAAATTTGTACAGTTACTTGTATATCAGTTACATATCAACAATGTCATATAAACAAGCAAAAAGAACCTTGCATGAAGCAGGAAACCTAGTAATGCAACAGTAAATAGCTATCGTGCTCATCCGATAATGGTTTTATAGGGCAGTTAGACCATCTCCAGGAAATACCACTTCTTCATTTGAAGAGAAGACACAAATGTCATTTTTCAAAAAGTTTGTTTCTGCCATGTTATCATTATGAAGGACATACATTAGTGCCCGCCCTCATGAACCAAAAGAAATCAGAGGCTTTTTATTTTTCTGAACAAAGGTGAGAAGCAAAACGAACACTATGTGTTTGTTGCAGTAACTGCTAAACAGGCACAGGCACCGGGGGCAATCCGCAGCTACTTGCCTCCCTGGGGACCACGCTCAGCACCTCCGCATCCAGCCCCCAGAGCAGCAAACTGCATCTGTGGACACTTATGTGCGTTTCGTTGAAGGCTTTAGGGGTGATGGCATGATTATGCAGTTGATTGGGGGAGTCTGGGAATGCTCTCCAAAGTTTCCCCTACAAATTAGAGGTCCTTGACTCTTTGCGATAAATCATTTTGACTTCACAAAAGTATACGTGGGAATGTTCTACTATTCGTTAGTTAGGAAGTGCTGGACTGGTATGTCCACACATCTAAGATACCATAAAGGGATTTTAAAAACTCAGAAACTCAGTGCTATGGAGTCAATTCCAACTCATAGCAACCCCATCGGACAGAGTAGGTGTCCGAGATTGTTATTTTTTATGAGAGCAGAAAGTCTCATCTTGCTCCCGCATCGTGGTCGGTGATTTCGAGTGGCTGCTGACTCTGCAGTTAACAGGCC
>NW_022111372.1:76658334-76660057 GCF_000313985.2 Echinops telfairi
TACATCTAACAGTGATCTGCACTAAAGGACGTAGGCAGAAAATACAACTGTCTTCCCATGTATGTCAAAATTTGGGACTGAATGCCCCCACATATCCCTGTTCTTATTGTTAGATGCTATCAAATAGGTTCCAAGTCAGAGTGAGCCTATGCCAGGTCACTGCCAGGTCATACAGCATCCTAAACGTCATTTCTATGTTTCAGCCCATTGATCCTAAGTTTAAGCCCCCATGTCCATTCATCCTAGGGTCCTATATTCTATGCCTTCAAATTTACAACTAGCTATGCTACTTGGAGCATGAAAGATGACATAATTAGTCTATAGAATCAATAGTTGCCAGAATAGGATTGATTCAAATGTATCAATTTAGTGAAACCAGTATTTGACAACTTGCAGTCAAAACAACCAATTGGTCTGCTATCCTTTTTATACTTGTACGCTGCTTCACGTAGCAGAGTAGACAAAAACCTAGACACTTAATCAACATTAGAAGATGAGCTCTATATTAGAGACTTACATCAGGCTGTGTGGCATTAAACAAGTTAACGAAAATCTCTGATACTCAACTCTCTCCTGGATTAAAGAAAAGGGGGGATAATTAGAGAACTTACATTAAAGTGTTGATTTAACATGCCAGGTCTGTGCTTACTGATTTCTGGTACTTAGAAAATAAAATCTATCATTATTGTTGTAATTAATAGTAGTGTTAGTCAACTTTTCACTTGACTTTATATATATATGTCTCTCTTGGAGGGACCGTTCACAGATTTTTTAGCATTCATTTCCTTATCTGGAAGATGGTAATAATGTCTTACCAGCTCACCTAATCCAAAAAATTAATTTCAGAAGCATTTGTAGGGCATTTGACCAGGCAGTATAGGCACTAGGGTTCTATAAATGATTCCGGCCCTCTACAGGTCAGACTAGAAGTTAGGCAACTGTAACTCAAGGCGAGGTGCTCTGATAGGTACTACACAGGCTGCTCCAAAAGAAGCCCTTGTGTTCACTAAGTATTGAACTGCTAAATGCAATGCCAGAAGTTCAAACACACTAGCTGCTACGTGGGAGAAAGTTGAGGTTCTCTGCTCCTATAAAGCTTTACTAACTTGGACACTTTACAGGGTCTCTAAGAGTTGGAATCAACTTGGTAGCAGTGAGTTTGGGTTTCTGTTTTGTTTTGATTTTTAGGTATGAATGTTCTAAAGAGCTCTGATGAAAACCAAGGTTAGGCACTTGGCCCCTAACTTAAAGGTTGGCAGTTTGAACCCACCAAGCAACTTCACAGGAAAAATACCTAATTTTTTAAAATCATTTTATTGGGGCTCATACAACTCTTATCACAATTGATAGATACATCAATTGTATAAAGCAAATTTGTACATCTGTTACCTTCATCATTCTCAAAACATTTGCTTTCCATGTAAGCACCTGGCATCAGCTCCTCATTTCCCCCCTCCCTCCCCACTGCACCCACCCCAAAGAACCCTTGATAATTTATAAATTATTATTTTTTCATATCTTACATTGTCTAATGTCTCCCCTCACCCACTTTTCTGTTGTCCATCCGCCAGGGAGGTTATATGTAGATCCTTATAAATGGTTCCCCCTCTCTACCCAACCTCCTTCCACCCTCCCAGTATCACCACTCTCACCACTGGTCCTGAAAGGATCATCCATCCTGGATTCCCTGTGTTTCCAGTTCCTATCTGTACCAGTGTACATC
>NW_022111372.1:76672746-76675079 GCF_000313985.2 Echinops telfairi
CTTTGATTCTTTTTCCAGAGTTCATAGGAAAACATGTGCCCCGCATTCAAGTCCCTTACTTCCTTCTGAGGGTCCCATCAGAATCAGGCAGGCCTCTGCTCTGGGGGGCTCTCGGGACTTCTTCTAACACCGTCCAAGATTTATAGGCTTGAGGAGAGGAGGGTTCCACTTGTTTGCGGAACATAGTGGTGATTTAATTCCAGATAAGGAGAGACCCATTAATGGTCAAAAAAAAAAAAAAGAGGAAAAGTCTATGATTTCCATCGACTCTTCAGTGTGAGCTTGAGGAGGACATTAGCAAGCAGCAAGCCAGAGGACAGCAACCAAGGATTTGCTCGGGAGAGGTTGCAGAGGCCCCTGCATGCAGTTACAGAGGCCACACTGGCCTCCGAGCTGGGGCAGAGGCGTCCCTTCAGGAAGTCCCACACACACCCGGTTCCCTACAACAGGACGAACGCGGTGAAAAACCAGTTACCTCCTTGGTCTAAACTTCATGACTCCAGACAGAGAATGGAGTATATAAGCAATGGTCAGAAGAAAAAAAAAGAACCATCTCACCAAACACCCACTGTTTCCAAGCCCCCCACAGAGGGGGGTTTGAGGAAAGAATTTTGATCCCGCAGAGCACAACCCAGAGAAGATTCCAGTTTCTTCTTCTCAGAGGAGTGCATCAACATCCACCAGGCAGGTCGGCTAACAAGCGTGAGTGAGGAGAAGATGTGGGGGAGGAAATGACACACAGAAGAAGAACAGTACTGAGGAAAGGACGCATCGCGGGGGTGGACGCTCCTCTTTCAAACACACAGGAAGAGGAAGGCCCAGGGGGATCCGGTCAGTGAAGAGAAGCACAAGCACAGGAAGGAGAACCGAGAACGGAGGCGCGGCATAAAAGGAAAGACGGTCTCAAAGGAGGGATGGGCAGAGGAAGCACACAGGGGAGGCCTGTGGGGTTAAGGTCTCCTCGGAGACTCTTCCTGACGGTGGGGACCTGGGTCTTATTATCAAATTCTCTGACTCACTTGGAAAGGCTAGATTAGACAGTTTGGAAGAGAATAAAGTTAGCTGCTTGATCCTGATCCTGATCCTCCCTTCAACTCACACTCGATTCAAATACAAAGCCCAGATGGCTTAAACATACAAATGTACAATGAAATTATGGAAACATTAGAGGAAAACTATCTTTAATCTGAGAATACAGATGCCCCCCCTAAACAAGTGTATTAACCAATGTCCACTAAAGAAGAAAAATAGCAAATGTAGTTGAATACTAAAAATTTTTGAGATACAGAAAATTTTGTTATAAATTTTTGTAAGAATAAAGTGAACGTTGCATCTTTTGTGTATATTCTATATATGTATATATTTATTCCATTGTATATACACACAGAAAGTTCCTGAAAGATATTCAATACATTGGTGACTGTGGACTCTGCAGGCAAGAACTGAGTGACTTGGGGGCAGAGGTATGAGGAAGACTAATTTCAAAATATATTCTCTGTATTTTGTACCATGTTAGATTATTATCTTTACAGAAAGCGAACATTTTATAAGCAAGCAAGGGATAAGGGAAAGATAAGGGAAAATAAAATACTTCTAGCCAAAAGAAAAAGAAAAGTAGGTTGGTGAGATATCTCAACTATATGAATTCCTATTGAAAACTATCTGTTTCCAGTTTATGATAGAGTTTTGTATCCGTTTGGCAAACTCTTACTCAGGCCACTGCCTGATAATGTCTCCTGGAGGGTGTGGTTTATTTGGTCTATTAAGGGACATTTCAAAGAACCTTCTTCCGCTTCCTGCTAGCCTGATTTCTGCCTCTGACTTCCTGGGTCTTGAGCCGGCAATCCACCAAGTGGCCTGCTGATGCTGAGAGCAGTTGGATGCTTGCCATGTGCCCTGCCTCAGATACACTAGCCTCTCTCCACTGGTCTGTGACCTTCCTGCCTTCTGCTCCAGTTTTCTGATTTACTGAACAACAGCTGCATGTGTTGGGAGGTCTCCAGCTAGCATCTGACCCAGGGACCTGAACTGGACTGGGCTTATCCACTTTGTAGCTGGGTTGGCCACTTTATTTGATGCAAATTCCCTTTGGGACACAGACTTCTCTTTCTGTATACATTTATTAGTGTTCTGTGTGGTCAGGAGTTGTTAGAAAATTCTCCGTCAAAAATTCTTAGCACGATCACCATGTCTATAACTTACAGATCAAACCTCTAGTATTGTTTCCAGTTACTTCATTTTCACATTAGAAATTTTAACTTTTTTTTTATAAATCCTTTCTGCAGAATGCTTTGAGGTATAAAGACATGGAGTACTTCATGCAAAGCTGGGTG
>NW_022111372.1:76675536-76709708 GCF_000313985.2 Echinops telfairi
GAGTTATTTATCTCCTTAGTGCCTCCAAATGAGGTCATCAAGCTGTGACCTGATGGACAGGCTGAATTCCACCCCTTCACTCTAAGTCCCAAATAAACAACAGATTATGTAACTACCACAGTTGGGAACCATATTCTGGGCACAATTTTTCCAACATTGGTCAAACATAGCCAAACTTAACAGATTTTAAAAGAGGAATAGAATGAATACACGTGTTCTAATAAGTTAGAGAAAGAACCACCAAGTATTCAGCAAAATGCAATATGGGAATAGCTGCTTCAGAATGAATTCTGGAACATAGAATGGTAATCAAAGATGTTACACCATATCCTAACTGTCAAAATAACTTGGCTACAAGTAGTCAAGCCAGTGCAACCCAGTGAGTTTCTTTTTATTACCATCTGTTATGGACTGGATGGTGGCCCGCCCCCAAATTACTGTGGTAGACCCTCAGCCCTACATTTGTGCTTTTCATCCCATTTAGGAAGGAGATGCTTTATTAATTAGACAGAATTAGTGTAAGGTGTGTTTTAGAATCAATCTCTCTAGAGATATACAGTGAAAGGAAGCAGCTATTGGGGAAGACAAATGTGATGACACATCAGGGTCCCCAATGACCCAAGGAACGCTGAGTCTGTGGATGCTGCAAGGAGACAAGGGCCTTGCCCCAGAGCTGATAGAGAAGGCCTTTCCCTAGGGCTGCCACCTTGGACTTCGAGTTCTAGTCCCCTAACTATGAGAAGAAAAAATTCTGTTTTTTTAAAAAAATTGTTTAAAGAAAAATGTGTGTTTAAAGTTACCTACTTGTGGTATTCTACTATGACTACAGTAGGTAACTAAGAAGTCATCCAAATAGCAAATCCTGTATTAAATGCAGTGAAAAATAAAAAATCATAAACAGCATTGGTAAAACAATATCAAAACTAAAAATAAATGTAATGTAATTTATAATAAAGGATGAAACTGCCCAGCCATCATTAACGTGGCCCACATTTTTGAATGACTACTGAAAATGAACTCTGGTGGTGTAGCATTGCAATTACACATTCCACTGCTAATCATAAGGGCAGTGTTTCAAATCCATGAGACACTCCTTGGGAGAAAAATTATGCTTTGTGTTTCCTCAGAAATGTATAACTTCAGAAATGCACAAGAATAGCTCTACCCTGTCCTATAAGATCTAGAAGGTCACTGTGATAAGGAATTGTCTCATTGGCAGTGAATTTGGTTTGGTTTGGTTTATAACCTGCATTGGGATAGCAAAATAGATTATCACATTTATTCTCTGCCCTCAAAAGACTCATAGTAAGGAGTGCACATTCTCAAATTGTTTTTCAAAGGCAGTGAAAATTTCCAAATCACTTTGACCATTGAATCTCTTATTTTCTCTGGGCACAAAGGAATGCGTACTTTACAACAGTTTAGGAAATTTTGGTTTTATCTCATGCATGCTATAAAAATTAAGTAAGGAAAATTTATTTAGGATAAAGTTTAGGCTATCTATGGGTTACATAGATTTCAATCAAAGTACTGGATGATGGGTAGTCCTTAAATTGCTTAAAAGGTTTAGGGCAGGGAAAGTTGCAGGAACAAGATGCAGGTGAACAGTGGACATGGGACATGACAGGTTAACTATGACAGACCCATCTGATAACATACAGTTCCTTCTGCAGAACAGAGGAAAATAAAATGTGATGGGTTAATTGAAACTAGTACTTGAGAATCTATAAACAAATAGTTTTTTTTCCTGATTAAGAAAATGAAATTGAGAAAACTAAAGTCACCATTTTAAGTAACCAGCTTATATTATTTTATGTATTAGCTTATATTGCACATAATGAAAAAAAATCTAAAATATACTTGGAAGATAAAGCCCACCCGAGCTGAGTTAATTATGACTCAGAGCCATGTTATACAAGGTTTCCAAGGCTGTAAATCTTCACAGGAGCAGACAGCCTAATCTTTCTCCCAGGGAGGGAGCAGCTGGTGCGTTTGAACTACCAATCTTGCAGTTATTAGTCTAATGCTTACCCAACAGTAAAACTCACGGTGTGAATCCAGAGAAATGGGTAGACATGAGTGTGGTCTCAAATGGTCAACAAAATTACCACTCTAGATAAGTACCCAAACCGGTTGACCCCAAATCTTTCCAACTCATGGTGAATCCACATGTTTCAGAATAGAACTACATGCCAAGGGGTTTTCAATAACTTATTTTTTAGAAGTAGATTGTGAGGTGTGTTTTTCTAGATGACTCTGGGTGGATTTGAACTGCCAAACTTTCATTTAGTAGTCAAGCACTTAGCCTTTTGATCACCCATACATAAAAAAACACAAGTAAACCCCCTCCTTGGGGGATGGACAACAGAAAAGTAGGTGAAAGGAGACATCAGGCAGTGTAAGACATGACAAAATAATAATAATTTATAAATTATCAAGGGGTTTATGGAGGGGTGGGGAGGGAGGGAAAAATGAGGAGCTGATACCAATGGCTCAAGTAGGAAGCAAATGTTTTGAGAATGATGAGGGCAACAAGTGTACAAATGTGCTTAACACAATGGATGGATGTATGGATTGTGATAAGAGTTGTATAAGCCCCCAATAAATTTTTTTTAAAAAAGGAAGAAAGTATTAAAATGTAGTCCATTTTAATCCACTTCTCAATAGCAGAACTGGTTTGGGGAATTAAACAAGCATTAATCATGAGCACCAGAAGTAGGCGATGTTCAGTTTAAGACATCCCTGAAAAACAGCACTCTGCTGTTGCTGTTATTGTTAGTTGCCATTGAGTCCGTTCCGACGCGTAGCAAACCCACCCACAACAGGAGCAAACACCGCGGTCCTGAGCCATCCTTGCGACTGTTTCCATGCTTGAGCCCATCATTGCAGCCATTGCATCAATCTACCTCGTTGAGGGCCTTCCTCGTTTACGCTGACCCTGCTATTTATTAGGTATAATGTCCTTCTCCAGGGGCTGGTCTCTCCTGACAATATGTCCAAGTATGTAGGTCTTGCCTCTGGCCATGCTTCTTCCAAGACAGATACGTACGTTTGTCCTTTTAGCAGGGCATGGTACTTTCACTATGCTTCTTCAGTCCCATATTTCAAATGCACTGATTCTTCTTCGGTCTTCTTTATTCAATATCCAACTTTCACATCCAGATGAGGCGATGGAAAATACCATGGCTTGGTTCAAGTCAGCTACCCAAATTCTTTAGCTGTAAATTCAGGCTGACTGGGTTCAAAGTCGATTACTGCCATTTACCATTTTTCTTGTTTTCATCCAACATGTTTCTTTGGGTTGTATATAGCCACTCACATTTAAGACAATTGTACAGTGTGTTCAAGACAACTCTACAGTGTGTGCGCTTTAAGAAATTATATAACTTTCATTTTGTAAGCTATTTAGTCTTTCATTGAATATTTTCTAAGCTAAACTTGTATACCAAGTATTAGGTAAGACATGAAACAAGACAGTAATCATGACTGCCCTGTGAACCTTCCACAAACACACAAAAATGTTATTAACATACAGGAAACTAGACATATTCTTTGCACAATTTTGTAGACCATATCACCATGGCAGATCTAATGTCTTCAGTGGTGTTCTTTATAGATAGATATCAGGGGGTGGGGGTGGGGGGAAGCAGAATGCGTTAATTTGCTGTAGATATTAATTCAGCTTCTTAAAGAAAGTATAAAGTCATCAATCTGTATTAAAACCAGCAACTGTCTTTTGTTGCTATTCAGAGGATGTGTTAATCATCACTAGCACAGAAAAAGCCAGAGCTGGAAAAGTTCAAAGAGATCACATACTTGTATCGCTCACTTTTTCGGATGAAGGGACTAAGGCCAGGAGAGAATAGATGATTTGCCAAAGGTTCCATAGCTAGTCAGAGACAAAAGAGGGGCAAAAGCCACTCTGCCCTTCACACCAGCCCTCTGTTCTTTCCTCTACACGAGAGAGGCCACCGTTTGTCAAAGCACTGAAGAAGCCCGAGCTTTTGCAGAGACCTGCAGTATTGATCTCCATCAGCCTTCTAGTTGGGGAATCATCTCTCTCCTTCCATTGTCCATTTGCTCAGTTCATATAGTTTGCCTGAAATCAAAGCTTAAAACTGGTTTAAATTGTGTTAGTCATGATGGATGAAGGAAAATAAAAACAGAACCACTTTAAAAAAAATTGGTGAAGCAGTTATAATCTGAATGGGAAAAATCACAGGGAGAAGCCATGGCATGGGAAACTCAGAGAGACATACGAAGACCTTTCAGGAAAGTGATGCAGGAGACTGGGTCATTGCCAGGGCTTTGGAGAGCTATGCATACATAATCAAAGTGGTATGGCCAACCATCATCTTTCACTGGGGTACCACTATTCCCTACTATGCTAATCAAGGGTGAGCCCTGGTAGCGTAGGGGTTATGCATGAGGCTGCTAACTGCAAGGTTAGCAGTTTGAAACCACCATAAGAGAAAAGGCTCTCTACTCCCATAAAGAGTTGCAGTCCCAGAAATCCAGGGGTGGATTCTATGCTCACAATGAGTCAGAGTCAACTAGGCGATGAGAGTTTCTGTAGGGCTTGCTTCCCTTGTTTTCTAAAGAGAGATTAAGTCGTTAGTAGGGTACACATCTGTCAGTTTCCCCGTTACAATGATCATTCTTGTTTATCCACATTTAACAAATCTAGGTTCATTCCAGTTTACTTAGTCAGTCATGACGGAACCTGGAAGAAACACTGCGAAGTCCTCACTGAAACCCATTCAGCTTCTCTCAAGTCTCCCAAGTCATAGGGGTGAACATAAACCCAAGGTTAGCAATCAGAGTTTTTCATCAGTCCTGAACATGATAATTAGTTCAAGATTGGGGATGTGGCCCAAGTTAGGTCAATGGTGTCCTGTGTAAGACTTCTACCAGGTGGTTGTTGTTGTTAGGTGACAACAAGTTGATTCTGATTCACAGCAATCTGATATATGTCACTGTTTCACATCGATGCATACGGATGGACACAATGGCTCCAACAATGGGCTCAGGCACAGGAACAATTGTGAGGATTTCACAGGACTGGGGCATTGCTTCGTTCTGTTGTGCAAAAGGTCCTTTGGGTCGGACAACTCAATGGCACCTAACGACAGCAACTATGTATAGCAAAATACAACACTGCACAGCCGTGGACCTTCCCCACAATGGGGTTTGAGCCCACTGCGACCCCTACTGGGTCAATTCATCTCAGTGAGGGTCTTTCCCTTTTTCAATGACTCGCTACTTTTACAGTGAGGGTCTTTCCCTTTTTCAATGACTCGCAGCAACCATGTCCTTTTCCAGGGACGAGGCTCTCCTTAGAATATGTCCAAAGCACACGAGATACGGTCTTACCCTCCTGTCCTTCGTGGGCACTCTGGCTGTACTTGTTCTAAGACAGACTTGTTTGCTCTTCTAGCAGTCCACAGTACCTTCACTATTCTTTGCCAACATCACAATTCAAATACATCGTTCTTCTCTGCATTTCCTTATTCACCCACTCATCTCTCAGTTTGTTGTGCTGTGCTGCCTTACATGCAGTTGTGATGCTGGAAATTATGCCACCAGTATTTCAAGCACACAACCCACTTCTGAGGAATTAGCTACTGAAGACCTTAAGGATGAGAGTAGAGCACTGTCTCATATAGTGGAAGAAGATGAGCCTGTCTGATTGGAAGGCACTCAAAATACAATCAGGGAATAGCTGCCTTCTCAGAGTAAAGATGACTTTAATGTGTTTGAAGCAAAGCTTTCAGGACTTTCACTTGCTGCTGGGACACAACTCAGCTAACAACACTGAGTACAAGAAGAGACTGTTCTGAAATTGTGGTGATGACGGCACAACACTTCTTCATGTGATTGAATGATAAAATTGTATGGTGTGTGAATTTTATGCCAATAAAACTATTTTTAAAAACTAACATTAAAAAAAAGAAGAAACAGCTGCAAACATCCATTAATAATCAGAATGTGGGATGTACGAAGTGTGAATCAAGGATAATTGGAAGTTGCCAAAAATAAAGTGGAATGCATAAGGATTACTATTTTAGGCATTAGTGAGTTAAAATGAACTGACACTGGCGATTTTGAACTGGACAATCATATGGTTTATTTTGTGTGCCAGAAAAGGCAAGTTTAAGATGAACAATGTCAAATGCATCATCAGAAAGACATTTCAAGATCTACATTGAAGTACATTGCTGCATCTAATAGGTCAGTTACTATAATCATAATTCAAGTTTATGCTCTACTAAAGTCAGTGATGAAGAAATTGAAGAATTCTATCAACTACTGCAGTCTGAAATTAATCAAACATGCAACCAAGATGCATTTGTAACTGCTAGACATAGAATGTGAAAGTTGAAAATAAGTAGGGAGGGTCAGTTATAGGAAAATATGACCTTGGTAATAGAGATGAAGGTGGAGATCCCCATGATGGAATTTTGAAAAACAAGCTATTTCTTCACATTACTTTTTTTTTCACAATATAAAAGCGGGCCCTGCCACTTTTACACACAGGAATCAAATTAACTCCTATCGTCCAACTTTCACATGTGTATGATTTGGCTGAAAATACCATGGCTTTGGTTAGGCACTCTTTGCTCCTCAAAGTGACATCTGCCCCCTTTAAGCAGGTCTTGTGCAGCAGATTTGCCCAATGCAATGCAGTTTGTTTTTATTTCTTGTATGCTCCCCCCATGATTATGAACCCAAGAAAAATTAAATCCTTGACAATTTCAATCTTTTCATTATTTACCAGTATGCTGTCTATTGTCCAGTTGTGGGGATTTTTCTTTACATCGAGTTAAGATCCATACTGGAGACTGAAGTGCTTGGTTTTCCTCAAAAGATGCTTCACATCATCCTCAATTTTATCAACCAAGATTGTATCATCTGCACAGAACAGACTGAATAAATATGAAGAGCAGATACATCCTTGACATATACCTTTTCTGACTTTAAACCATGCAGTATTCCCTTTTTCTATTCCTATGTTGATCTACCTATGAGTTCCACATGAGTACAATGAAGTTTTATGGAATTCCCATTCTTCTAAAGGCTATCCATAGTTTGTCATGATCTCCACAATAAGATGACTTTGCATAGTCAATAAAACACAAGTAAACATCTTACTGGTATTCTCTGCTTCCAGTCAAGATACTTGCGACATCAGCACTGATATCCCTTGTTCTGTGTCCTCTTCTGCATCCAGCCTGAACCTCTGGCAGCTCCCTGACAATGAACTACTGCAAGTGTTGTTGGATGATCTTCACAACATTTGATTTACATATGATTTCAGTGGCATTGTTTATAGGTTGAGCTTTCTCTTGGGCCCCCTTTCTTTAGAATGGGTACAAATATGGATCTCTTCCAGTCAGTTGGCTAAATAACTTGGTCCTGGCATAGACAAGTAAGTACTTCCAGTGCTTCATCAGCTTGTGGAAACATTGCAATTGGTATTCCATAAATTTCAGAAGCCTTGTTTTTGGCAAATACTTTCAGTGCAGTTTGAGCTTCTTCCTTCAATACTATTCATTCTTGCTCATATGCTACCTTCTGAAATGGTGGGATGTCAACTGGTTCCTTTTGGTACAGTGACTCCATCTGTATTTGTTCTATCTTATTTTGATGCTTCCTACATCATTCAATTCATTATTTTGCCATGGAATCTTTCAATATTGCAATTTAACACTTGAAGTTTTCTTGAGTTATTTCAGTTTAAGATATCCTATTTTGGTTTTCTAACTCTAAGTCTTTACACATTTCATTGTAATATTTTACTTTGTCTTTTCAAGCTGCCCTTTGAAATTTTCTGCTCAGCTCTTAGACTTCATTCTTTCTTCCATTTACTTTAGCTACTCTATGATTAATATCAAGTTTCAGAGTCTCTTCTGACAGCCACTTTGATCTTTTATTTCTTTCTTGTCATTATAGTGACCTTTTGTTTTCTTCATGAGTGATGTTCTTGATGTCTTCCTATAGCTCCTCAAGTCTTCTGTCATTCCTGTGCAATGCATCATATCTGTTCTTGAGATGTCTTTGTGTTAGGCAGGGTTCTCAAGAGAAACAAAACCAGGATATAGATAGTTATTTAGATAGATAGATTTATACAGCATGAAGGAATATAACAGCTAATTATCCCACACAGAAGTACAGAGGGCTCAGTTCAACTCACTTTCATAGAACAGTTTTTATTTAATTTTTAAATCATTTTATTAGGGGCTCATACAATTCTCCTTCAACTCATGAGGGCTCCCGGGTCCAAGGTAAAGGAAACAGGCAGCTAAGTCATCCCTTGGGCAATGCAGGCAGAGTCAGCCCACAGGCAGCAAACAGCAGGTCAGGGTACCAACAGTCAACAGCTCAGGAGCTTAGCAAAGCAGGTCCAGATGAGATATCAAACTCAAGCAATAAAGGACAACAGGATCCATCAGCCTCAAGCTCAAGCAATGTACACACCAACAGCATGGAGAAGCAGGTCTTGAAGGAACCTCAAGTTCTAGCTACATGGTTCTTATTGGCCAGGTTGGCACAATAAACCGATCTATCAAAGTTCTCAAAATGCAGGTGGGATTTTTGGGCCTTGTGTACTTGTTTTGATTTTCTTCATCCTGAACTTGAACTTTCATATAAGCAATTAATGATCTGTTTCACAGTCAGCACCTGGCCTGGTTTTAGTTTCTGATATTGAGGTACTCGATCATCTCTTCCCACAGATGTAGTCAATTTGATTTCTATATATTCCATTGGGAGTAGTTCATGTGTATACTTGCCTTTTGTGTGTTGCAAAGGTATTTACTTTGAACAAGTCGCTGGTTTTTCAAAAGTCTATAATGCAATCTACAACGTTGTTTCTATCACCAAGTCCATATTTTCCAACTGCTGTCCTTTCCTATTAGTTTCCAATTTTTGCATTCCAACTGCCAGTAATTATCAATGCCTCTTGATTGCATGTTTGATCAACTTCCAACTGGAGAAGTTGGTAGAAGTCTTTACTTTCTTCATCACTAACTTTATGGTTGGTGCATAAATTTGAATAATAGTTGTATTGACTGGATTTCCTTGAAGTTGAATAGATACTTTATCACTGACAGCACTGAACTTCAATATTGATTTTGAAATTTCCTTTTTGACAATGAATGCAATACCATTCATTTTGATTGTGTTACTCTAGCATAGTAAATTATATTATTTTTCTGATTCAATGTGGACAATACCAGCTATGACAGCTCACTAATACCTAGGATATCAGTCTTCATGTACTCCATTTCCTTTTTTATGACATCCAAAATTTCTAGATTCAAACTTCACACATTTCAGGTTATGATCATAAGCAGGTTTTTGCAGCTGTTTCTCCTGACCTTGAATCAGCAAATGAAGATCCCAATGGCGCCACTCCTGCAGGTGTTATGGGACTAATGTCACCCTGGTAGACTCTACTCAGAGAAAGCAGGTCTTCTTCAGTCACATTTAGAGAACCCTCTGATACCAGGGCCCATTCTTCAACACTCTCTCGAACAATTTTCTGCTTCCATTGATTCGGCCTTCGGTATCTTCCAATGTTTTAAACAATGCACAGGTTTTCAGAGGTTACTTCCTCGAAATGTGCAGCTGGGGCCTTCTTTGATGTCTGTTCTTAGTCCGGAAGCCCCTCTAAAACCTGGTCGCCTCAGTGACCCTGCTGGCATTGGAAATCCTAGGAACATAAATCTCATCATCTCAGCCACACATGGAGACTGGTTTTGATGACAAGGAAAGATATTTCTCCTCTCCTAGAACTATGAACTGTACAGAAAGTTAAGAACTCTTGGTAATCTATTCTCTGCCAGAGGGTTAGAGAGTCAAGGTTTACCAATGCTCATAATACTCAAACCAAAAACCAAATTCACTACCATCAAGCCAATTCCAACTTATGTCTATTGCATAGGACAAGGGAAGCCTCTGCAATTGGGTTTCTGAGACTGTGCTCTTTATAGGAGTGGAAGGCCTCATCGGTCTCCTGCTGAGTGGCTGGTAAATTCGGACCGCTGCCCTTGTAGACAGCATCCCAATGGGTAACCAGTGTACCTTAGGAGTTCTTTCAGAGTACTAGCAGTTGTCAAATAAAGTGTATTGGCTACAAATGGTCTGGAGTCCTGGGACAAGGAAGATAGTTATGAATTTGAGATGTTGGGAAAGCTTTCACTGTCTGAAATATTAGCAATTAAAAGGTATTATGCCTTCTCTTTCTTCCAGCATACAAATATGATATGTGAAAGTGACCTACATGCTAATCCAGTTAAATGCACCATTTCATAGGTTTATAAACGAAGTTCTTAAAGGGAAGAGTCTTGCCCAGGCCCCACCCCTAACCACTGTCAACGAGAGGATTTTTCCATCACACTAGCCTCTTTCCATCATGACAGGAGTGGACAACCCATGTTTGTGTGCAATTTACCATAAAGTAAACTCCAGCTCAACTCCTGTCACTTTGAGAATTATAACATTTCCTGTGTTCTCTATTTTTTTCATTAGTTAGTTTCCTAGCCTGACCTGAATTCAAGATTTTTTTTATTATAATCATTCATTTTAAAAGTTTCAATGGGCAGTTTTGGAAATACACATCATTATTCTCACTGATAATATGAGCCTTACTCTCTGATTTGTGTTTTTCTAAATCAGGTCAAAAACAGGAAGTGGGAGTTGTTCTTTGTTTTAATAAGAATCTTACCTCCTTTGGTGAAGCTCTGCTCTAGGCAAAGGATAGCAAGCAATGAGGACCTATGATTCCAATTCTGGCCTGCCTGCAGACCTCCATGAACTTGAAACAGAATTCGTAGCACAGGATTAACATTCCTGCCTAGGGTACAACCATGATCTGATTGAGTTTACAACTTTGTTATGATACTTAAAACCCTGTTCATTCTAAAAAAAGCTTGCTCAACTTATTTAGACTTTTAGAAGAAGAACTATTCAAAATATGTAACTTTTCTGGGCCCTAAACCAACAATAAAGTCAGAAACAGAAAGTTATGGGGACCATGCAGCCAAAGATGTGAATTCATTCCCTGCAACTTCTGTGATTCCCCATCCTCACTGACAAATCACAGGACATTTTACATGTTTCCCCACTCTTTGATAGCCCCATGCCTCTCTGTTGTTCTGTCACCAGCTGGATTATGGTCCACTAATGGTAGTGGATTCCAAAGAGACAGAAGGCTGTTTTCAATCCATTTGTTATTTTAATGACAAAGAATTACCCCATAAGCCTTGTTAAAAACTCATTTAGTCTAGAAAAAAAGAGGCACCAAGACACTTAAGCAGGAACATGGTAATATCAACATCCATCAATGCAGAAATAATGGATGGAAGAATGCTTCCAAAGGCAGTCCTGGGAGGCATGTGACCATCCCAGATGAATCAGCACATCCACTGGAATATATAACATTAGCTCCCTCACTTCAACAGAAATAGAAGATTGAGAAAGTGTACTGGTTCTCAAAGCGTCTGTTACAATTAGCTAGAAAAGCCTTGGTAAAAATAGGAGGGAATGAGTTATAGAAGAGCAGCGCAGGCTGGAGTATTAGAAATCCTGTTGTAATCTGCGAAGATTACTGACGTGCAACCTGACTCCCAGAGAGAGGAAGACGGCCTTTCTCATAGTTGTAAGCTATATTAAGGCCACTTGAAATATGCTTTGTTAAAGCTTATTATTCTATCCTTGGTTCGGCTTTTTATTGTGCACATGACACTGACAATTGGCTAAATCTCTGCTTAACTCAGTTTCTTCTTTTGTAAAACAGGGGCAGTGACACAGCTTCCTGATAATGTTGTAAGAATTAAGTGGTATATGTCCAGGAAATATGAATTACACAGACATTTGATACATGACAGATATCATTATTGCTCTTGTGATGTGAAATTTTAGTGCAGAGCTATGGCTCTGGGCACCACTCAGCTGTCAGTTTGCCATACTATGTTCGGCTTTCATGTTGCTGTGATGCTGTAAGCACGTATTTCATATACTAGCAAGGACATTCAAGGTGAACATGTTTCAGCAGAGCTTACAGACTAGAAACAGACTATGAAGGCCTGGGCAGTCATTTCTGAGGGATTTGCATTAAAACCCTTATAAACAACAGTGAAATACTAGCACATATTGTGTTTGAAGATGAGCCCTTCACGTTGGAAGACACTCGACATATGACTAGGTGCAGGGCAGTGGGGTATTTACTACGGCTCTTCTAGTCATAGCCCTTGTTACTAAATGACCTTTATTTTCCTGATGGGTCTGGGTAAGAAGGTGGAAGAAGATATTGATTTGAGTGTACAATTCAGCTGTGAGTGATTGGTAACAGAAGCGATTGTGATGCCATCCTTCTGGGTGTAAAATGAGCTTCTCTCAGAGCAGGAAGTGGAGAAGTTCACTACCAGCAGAAGAGAACATCTAGGAGTATGGCTTATCCTTTGATCCCCAAGAATCCTGCTCATTGAAACTCCTTGACACATAAGACACTTGTGACATCAGAGGAGTGGTAGAGTAGTAACCAAAACAGGAACCAATTCATCAGAGAGGTGGACTTCCTATCCCAAAGAGAAAGTAAAACTGAGTGCTTTGGGGAAAGAGCTTGGCTTATGGAATCGTGGCTTTAATTGGCCCTTTAATTGTGGTTTGAGCTGCACAGAACTAGAGCTCAGCACCTACATGCTGTCTTATGGTGGAGTAGCATGCCTTTTGGGCAATATTGGCAGCCCTAAAAGAGTTGTATAACATTGTTTGAGTAGGACAATCACCAGTCCACAATTCTGAGGACCACAGAAGCCTACCTGTAGGCAAAATAGAGAAGAAACTATCCTTATTAGAGAACTGTGTCCTCAGTCATTCTCACATTAATTGTAACTTATTTTCTTTAATAGATCCCATAATTGTGAATATCATGTTTTAGTTCAGTGTGGCAACTCAAAAATATTATCAAGAGCAGCAGGAAGGTGGAGGGAGAAGGAAGTGATTAGCCTGGGAGGAACGGCCTCAGGAAGAGCTCTCTCCTCAAACTAGAGTTAAATGTAATGACATGGGGTTGAGTTAAGCTTTGGGGACCTTTGTTGGCTGATGGGGGCATGACTCAAAATGAGAAGAAATAACTGCAAATATTCATGAGAAAACAGAATGTGGATGCACAAATTATGAATCTAGGAAAGTTGGAATTCATGAGAATTGAAATGAAATGTATGAAGATCCTAGACATTAGTTGGCTGAAATGAACTATTATTGGCCATTTTGAATCAATCATATGGCATACTATTCAGGAAATGACAAATTCAAGAAGACTAGTGTCGTATTTATCATCAAAAAGACTGTTACAAAATCTTTCTTGAAGTATAATGCTGTTTGTGATTAGATAATGTCTACACACTAGTGATGAAGAAATTGAAGAACTCTAACAAATTCTCCTGTCTGAAATGGATCAAATATACAATCAAGATGCATTCATAAGTATTGGTGACTGGAATATAAAGGTTGGAGGAATAGAAAGAACGCTAGTTGGAAAATATGGCCTTGGTAACAGAAATCAAGCTGGATAATGCATAATAAAATTTTGTAAGACCAGTGACTTCTTCACTGAAAATAACTCTTATAAAAATGTAAATGGCAACTATAAATTTGGACCTCACCAGATGGAATGCACAGGAAACAAATCGACTATATTTCTGGGAAGAGAAAATAGAGAAGCTTGATATTATCAGCCAAAACATGACCAGGGTGCCCCTGTGAAACAGACTTCAATTAATCGCTCATCTGAAAACTCAGGTTGAAGCTGAAGAAAACCAAAATACATCCAAGAGAGCCAAAGTATGACATTGATTATATCTTACCTGAATTTAGATAATATTTTAAAATTAGATTGAACACTTTCAACACTAAATACCAGGCCTATGTGAAATAACATCAAGAACAACAGACATGCAGAAAGCAAAAGATCATTAACAATACAGAAAATACCAGAGTATTTAAGAAAAGACTAAAACTTGTTCTTGAATGTAGATTAGCTAACACAAAAGGAAGAAATGATAAAGAGATTAACAGAAAACTTCAAATGGCAGCTTGAGGAGAAAGTAGAGTATAAAATGTGCAAAGACTTGAAGTTAGAAAGTCAAAAAGAAAGTTCAGGTGAAAGAACTAAAGGAAAAATCCAAGTCTAAAGTTAGAATACGTGAAGGATCTCTGGAAAGGTGAGCCAGTAGACAATGTTATGTGAAACAGAAAAAAAGATTGAAGTTGTCCAGGATTTCATGTTGCTTTGATCCATGGAAGCAGCAGACAAGAAACTAAACAGCTGATTACATTTGGAAAATCTACACAAGATCTCTTTAACGTGTTGAAGATTGAGGATGTCACTTTGAGGTCTAAGGGGAGCTGACCAACCCATGGTACCTTTATTCAACTCAGATGTATGTGGAAGTTGGAATATTAATAAAGAAGACTTCCAAGTAATTGATGCATTTGAATCATGGAAACGCATATTGAAAATACCATCGATTGTCAGGAAAACAAATATTTGTTGGAAGAAATTCAGCTGAAATGTTTATTAGAAGTAAAGGTCACATGACCCCATCTCACGTACGTCAGGCAAGTTATAAGGAGAGATCAGACACCGGAGAAGAACATCATGCTTGGTAAAACACAGGAGCAGCGAAAGAAGAAGGCAAGGTAGATTGACACGGCGGCTGCAACAAAGGGCTCAAACATAGCTTTGGAGGGAAAGGCCAGCCCCCTCCCCAACTAATCACGGGTTCAGTAAGTGCAATTGTATGGTCAGTACATAAAGATTATAATAAAGTCATAGAAAGCATGAGAGATAGCAGAGAGAGTCAAATACAGTGAACCCTCGTTTATCGCGGTTAATCGGTTCTAGACCCTACCGTGATAAATGAAATTCCGCGAAGTAGGATTCCTTATTTGTAAATCAAATATTTTTGTAGTTAGAGCATAGAGGACATGAAAAAACACCCTTTAGTCACCATTACACTCGTATTACCCAATTTATTAAACGAAAAAGGGAAAATATAGTAAAACATTTTGGACGTTACAATTATCATTTATTATTTATTATATTATTTATGGCATCAAGCGTGTACAGTATGAGCCAATCAGTGGCAGTAATGACAGAGCATGCGCTGTTACGCAAAAACCACGATAGAGTGAAGCCACAGAAGTCGAAGCGCGAAGTGGCGAGGGTTCACTGTACATAAGTCAGACACATTTCATGGTAGCATGCTCACCTCCGGATGGCCATGATCTCACCAGCCAGGTCCATGCCCAGCATGGGCCAAGGTGAGGTGGGGCAGAGACAACTTGGGAGAAATCGTTGTTTCCCACACATAGCAACAATTCTGAGGGTGGCACAGTGCGGGGTGGTATTTTGTTCTGTTGTGCACAAGGTTTAGGTGTGTTGGAAGTGACTTCATGGCACCTGAAAACTGCCACACACAATCCCCTGGAGACATTAGTCAATCCAAAGGCTTAATGCCTTTCTCAGTCTTCCTCTCTCTTTCCATAGATGTGTCAGAAGGTTGGAGCTCAGTCTCGGTTCTGCTTTTACGTTCAAGCACCCATTTCAGGTTAACTCCTGCTGAGAGTGACTTTCCAGTCACACAGATAGAGTGTCCAAAGGACTAGGGTAGATGCACTGTAAGCTTGGTTCTCCATGGCATGGCAATTATTGAGGAATTACTTTGAAGACCCTCATACTTTGGAGGCCCATACAGGGCCTGCGGAAAGACCCCACCTGTCTTTCATTGGTTCCTCTACCTCTCTGCCATAGACTTTCCCAATTCCTCTACCTGTTTCGACATTCTCCAACACAACGGAAGTTGCCGACATACTTTCAATAAGCCTTAATTGGGGTGTGGGAGCGGGCGTGTTACAGTAATCCAACAAGAAGATACTCACCTTCAAGGCCTATATTTTCAATCAACGAATTTCACCAAAGGAGACCTGCAGAGGGCTTGGAATTAAATTAAAAGTACACATCTCCACAAAATAATCTCTGGAGCATTAGCTAAATTAAAATTTTTTTTCAAATGTGCATGGACTGTCTTCTAAGTGGTTAGTCCATGTCTTAGACTATAGGCTCTCAAATGTATTTGATCGACCACTTCCTTTAGAGAAAAGGAATTGCTCAGAGCCTGGCAATTAAAAAATTTTGTACTATAGCCCATAATATAGGATAAAGTTGAGATTTATGTTTTTGTAGATATGCTGGATCTTTTTAGAACCACTCAGAGGGTAGTTTCACCCACTTTAGGAAAGAATGTGGCTTAGAATAGCTGCACATAGAAAAATAGTCCACACAAATTTGAAAAATCAGGAAATATAGCTAGAATCTCAGAGTTTTGCCTGGATTAGCTCATTAAATCTTCACCACAACCCAGGGAGGTGCATTCCTTTGTGTGATAATTTTATCAATTTAAAAAAAAGAGATACAGCCTTACTGTGATAAAATTTGTGATTTTCCAACACTTGGGTAGTTTTTACCTAGCTATTTAGACAGGATTTGCTTATTCCATCATAGCTTTTAATTGAGCCTGCTTCATGTCGATATAGCAGATACATAAAATCAGGAAGTATTATCGTGAACTCTCAACATGAATATTGAGTTTTTCCAGTTATTCCATGATGTGGTTACTAATGACAATTCAGACTCTTACATGTTAAAATAAACTGTCCTGCATGTGCTGTTCAATGCAAGCTGAGTGATATTTGATTGCTGTATTTCATGAACTCTGATTAAATGATACGTGAGGTAAAAAAAAGAGTAATGTGTTACTCTTGCCAGCAACTTGAAAATCTCTCTTATTTCCTAAATATCCCTTTTGACATAAATTA
This sequence comes from Echinops telfairi, assembly GCF_000313985.2. Classification (NCBI taxonomy): domain Eukaryota; kingdom Metazoa; phylum Chordata; class Mammalia; order Afrosoricida; family Tenrecidae; genus Echinops; species Echinops telfairi. The sequence continues at coordinate 76,692,421 of NW_022111372.1, forward strand.
TTCTTTAAACTTAGCAAATGCTTTGTTCCTCTACGTCAAATGACAAGTGAAATCATGCAATGTAAGCACATTTTTAAATGAAAACATTGACTTCTCTCAGATCATTTAGATAAATGAATAATGTCTTGAACCACAAATAGTTCTCTGTATTTGCTTTTCTACAATTTATTTGTAAAACTTCATAAGGCCAAGAATCAGAGTTATGCTATGCAACCTTGTGTTCCCCAAAACAGACTGGTTCTTAAAACAAAGTAGTTGTGAAATTAGCTCAAGAAAGAGAACAGAAAGTCATTGGCTATTTGAAGGGGATCATTAGCACAATCCGTTTATACTCAAAGGTGACTCATAAGCAGCAGCACTGATTGAATAGAGGACACTCTATGTACAAGTTCTGCACTTAATGGCTGATAAATTGAAATGAACACTACTCCCCAGAGGTATTTGCCCAGATCTCCAAATTAATGGCAACTGTGGCCAACATCTTAATTTTCCCCTTGCTAAATTACTGTGGAGATGGATTTTATCAACTTAATCCAGCCAGCTTAAACAAATTCTTCATTAAAGCGTAACTTTCTCCCATAGGGAAACTTCTAAATCCAGCAGATACAAGCGTGAGCACCTCTGGTTTGTTTTAATTATTTTTCTCAAATAGGAATCTGAATACGTTTTGCTAAGGATTAAACCACCTCAAGACACACACATGTGGTGTTCTTGTATAAAGCGATGGTCTCCTGTTAAAATTCCTTTGCAACTGAAGGAGAACCTTCATGCCAATATGGGGAAAATATCTCAATGACTTGGACAGGGGAAAAAGGCTAAAGCAAGTCCAAAGAGCCAACACTTTTGCTAAATTCAATATTAATATCCTAATAAGATATAGATTAAATGTTTCCTTCAATAACTAATAGACTCTGAGGAAAAATAATTTTAAAGAGTTAACACATGATAAGTTTCAGAATTAACTCTCAGAATATATCCATCTTCTTTCATTTTAACTTCTTAACATATCTGCTTATCCTTAATCACACAATACTTTATAAAATGTATTTATAGCCTTTTAAGGAGTTCTAGTGGTATAGCAGGTTAAGTGTTTGGCTGCTAACTACAAGATCAGTGGTTCAACCCACAAGCCACCACACAGCAGAAAGATGAAGATATCTACTATCATAGCGATCTACGCTCTCAGAAACACTATTTTGTCCAAACAAAGTCACCATGAGTCAAAATCTACCCAATGATAATGGGTAGCATAGTGGTTATGTGTTGGGCTTCTAACTTCAAAGTCAGCAGTTCAAAACAACCATCTGCTCCGCAGGAGACAGACAGACTTTCTACTCCTGTAGAGAGTTCCAGTCTTGGAGACTCACAGGGGCAGTTCTACTCCGTTTATAGGGTCACTGTGAGTCAGCATTGAATCAGTGGCAGAGATTTTGGTTTTGGTGATATTATAGTAGTGTTTGCTTGCTTTTCAGTATCTACTCTTTGACTCAATACTTCTCAAATGATTGAGAGAGAGAGCTCCTCTTACAAACCACCTATTTATATTCTTGAGGCAGACCACACCCACAAGGAAAGGATCAATCTCAGAAACGTTTTCAGACATGCACAAGAAATGTACCATAGGTGCCCTTTCTGTGTTTAGAAATAAGAGTCAACCTACTGTCATCAAGTAACTTCTTCCTCATAGTTTCCCCTTGTGTCACACTCGAAGTGCACCCTAGGTTTTCTTAGCTGCTGTCTTTACAGAAGCAAATCACCTTTCTTCCAATGGTGCCATTCTGTGGGCTTGAACAGCCAACCTCTAGGTGAACAGCCAATTGTAAACTATTTGTGCCAACCAGGTATCTTGTAAGATTGCTTATCAGAGTAAAAAATAAATAAAGCCAGCAAAAGCTTCATTAATTGGTGTGATGGTCAATTTTATATCAATGTGGCTAGACTACGATGTGCTGTGGTTCCACCAAACACTAGACAAGCTGCTGTTCTACAATGTAAGGCAATCCCTTTCCATGATACGATCAGCGAATACTTGAGAGGGAAGTTTTCTGGGGGCTGTAGTCTGTTTCCATAATACAAACGGATACTTTGCTCTCTCCCTCCTCCTGCACATTTCTCTTAGTGTGGCTTCTGGATCTTGAGATGTAAACCTTCCAAAGTCGCTAGCCTGCTTCCTGAAGAGCAGATGTTGCACTTGATGACTTCCAAAATTGCACGAAACGCTTTCTTGAAGTAATAAGTCTCTTTCTACACACACACATCTTTACTGGTTTTGCTTCTTTAAAGAGCCCTGAATAATGGGAGAACCACTCAATAACATGTTACATCAATACTACAAAATAATATGGAATGAGATAAAGTTATATGAGATTGCATGACAATGTGTTTAAGGAAGAGTATTTGATTTTTTTTAAATTACCAAGTAATAACAATGATACTATCCCCTATTTATAGGAACGCGCACACACTAAGCCAATCTATGCAGTTTGTTGTTGTGAGGTGGCCTCGGGCTGATGCCAACTCATGACAGTCTCTCATGTGGAGAGAACTGCTTCAGGGGGCTTTCAAGGTTGTGCCTTTCAGAAGCACATCACCAGGCTTGTCATCGGAGGTGCCTCTGGGTGGGTTTGAACCACCAACATTGTGGCTAATAGTAGAGTACTGAACCACCTGGGGCTCTCAGGGACTTTAGAGTTAATTAAGTACCATAATAATATCATATGAAATATACTGAACAATTTTTAGAAAGATATACATACTGAGATCAGGTTTTCTTTAGTTTGTTTTTCACTGCTAGAAACTGGACTCGAATTGAGAGTATCACACCTAGGCAGACTTTCATCTTCATTGCTAGTGGTTTACATAATAAAAATATGTTCTTATAGTACTAACACAATTAACAATTTTAAAGTTTAAATCCATTGTACTTTATAGTCCAATTTAGTTTGCTAGGATTATCTTAAAATATATAAGATAAATATACTAGGGCTGAATGTGGCCCTAGGGTCTAGCATGAACTAATGCTAGATCTGAACCATAACTTTAAAGCAGCATGAAAAAAGATGGGGGAAAAAGCTGGGTTGGGAGGAAAATGCTCTTATTAAATACTAAAAAATTTAATAACCACAATGAGAACATTGACCTCTAATAAAGCTTATGTCTCATCATTAAATTATTCTCACTTTTACATGTGTGACCAAGCATGGAAGTTTGGTTTTAATCTACTTTATAAGATCATCTCCAGATCCTTCTCCCCAAACTGCAGAGTGCATTATTAAAGCAATAAAATACGTAAGATTCCACATAATTCAGCATCTGAAGCACATCCCCCAGAAGCCAATACAACAAGAACCTTGAGAATGGTGCTAAGAGAAACAAAACCTCAGTGCCACTGAGACTCAATGTATGCCCCCATCCCCAACATGCAAATCTTTGCTTCAAAGCTCAGAAAGGTTTGTACTGCACCCCTCCTTAGATTCCTGAAACACAACATAAGCCACGTTAAAATGCAGATGCTCTGTCATTTTTTTATGATGTGCATGATTCCAATATGATTTGATGGATGTCTGCTTTGAGATTTCAGGTAATAATATGAGACTCTGTTGGTAGGTGACCTTAGGGTGAAGGGCAACTTCTTGGAACCCCTCATTTCAATTATGTTTCGGGTTGCTGATCTAGATTAAGTGATATGGGTAGAATTAAAACAAGCTTTCAATGTACCTTGGAGTCTACCCTGGTCTCACCTTTTCAGGTTCTTATGCGAGAGCACACGCATTGTCATTTATACAAAATCAGTTTATATCAGTTCACATAATGCTCCCAAGCCATTTGGGTACTTCTAAAGATCTGAGCTTTGAAAGATGTAAGTAAATGATGTTCACCTCAGTTGATGACCCTTAGAGATTTAGATAAAAAATAAGTTTGATATACTGAGGCAAAATCAGATTCAGGATTTTTTTTTGCCAATTTAATAATGTCTGAATAAATGTTTTTGACACAACTGAGGGGGAAGGTAGCAATTGGCATCTGGTGCGTTGAAGCCAGGGATGCTGCTTAACCTTCTATACAAGCTGAAATAGCCCATACAAAGAACCATCAGACCCAAATATCAAAAATCCCAAATGTGAAGAACCATTTTTCCAAATGAATCAATCTAGCATTTTTTTACTTCCGCTGAACATGCAAATTCCCTCTAAGAGTTGGAGGTTCTCTTAACTCCGCAAGCCTGACTCTAATAAAACTCTAACTGAGGGCACCAGTAACCCCATACATTAACTCTAATTCAATACGTATTTTCTCATCTTGTTTTACCCCTTTCTTAAAAGATTCTCTTGTTTCAGAAGCGCTATTGTCCTCATTTTATACCATGTTATTAGAATATAATCCATATATCATACCATTCAATACTTCGGTCATATCAAGAGGTATTGTACAATCGCTACCACAATGTTTCAAAACATTTGCTTCCGCCCTGTACTCCCATTGACTCTTTTGTTTCCCTCTTCTACATTTAAGATTATATGACCTGATGGTTAATTTTATATGTCAACTTGGCTCAGTTATGATTCTCAGATCCTGGCTAATAATGTAAATCAAATGTTATCAATTTTTAAGATGTGGTCTGATATGATCAACCCAGGGGTTGAAAGGGAAGTGTCCTTTGAGATGTGGTCTGATTCATAAATAGGAATAGATATTTCATTACAGCTCAATCTTTCCCTCAACCCTGTGCTCTCCTTGTTATCTGACCGCTGCACCTTGGAACATAAACTTAGAGAAGATTCAAGCTTGCTCCCTGACCTGTGGATTTTGTATTCACCAATTCCTGAAAAGCCATGAAGCAGTACATGTCTCCAGCCTGATTCCTGAACAACAGATTTGGGACTTGCCAAGCTGTAGCGTGTGCGAGCTATTTCCTTGAAATCTTTCCACTTATTGCAAGACTTGAACTGGTTCATGCTTGTTTGATTCCCCGACTGAGAATTTGCTTTGGAGCTGCTAACCACCAGGTCAGCAGTTTGAAACCACCAGCCATTCTGCTGGAAAAAGACTAGACTTCTACTTCCATAGTTAAAGATTTGGAGATCCACAGGGGCAGTTCTACCCTGTCCTACAGAGTCATTCCTAGTAAAAATCACCTGGATGGCAATGAGAGAGACCTCAAATATACTGGAGGTCTGAATGAAAATGTACTCGATTCAAATAGATAGCTTTACCAGATCTCCATGTGCTTCTCACATATACATCAGAATCACCTGGGAATCTTGTTAAAATATAGATTCAGATTCAATGTCTAACTTTCACATGAACATGAGGCAACCAAAAATACCAAAGACACCTCAGAAGACAGGTGGGGTGATCTGCTTCCAAAAGATCACAGTTTTGAAAACCCTGTGGATTAGTTCAATTTTGTAAACATGGGGTCACTATAAATCAGAATTGATTCAAGGGCAAGTAGCAATGACCACAGTATAGCTGCAATTTTACATTTCCTTGTTAGATTATTTGATTAATGCTTCATTTCCCATTTGACTGTATGTTTCATGAGAAGAGGAATAGTGTTTGCATTCACCACTGAATCTCTCCAGCCCATAGTGCAAGGCCAAGTGCATGTTGATGCTCAATAATATTTACTCAATTAATGAATCAATAAGTCAGATGCCTACAATTATATATACTAATGATACTGATCATCCAGTTATGTTTCTTCTTGTTCATTCAGCAGGGTTTTATTGAATGTGCCTTTGTTTCAAATAGTAGTGTTTTGTTTTTATTTTATGTGCCATCTGAATCTCTGAGTTTCATAAATAGTCAAACAATTGTATTCTGGGTCAAAAAGAAAGGAAACTGTTCCTTTGGCATCTCTTGACTTTACCTCTACATATCTTTCTTCCCCTGAGATGAACTTGGACCACTCTCTAGGAATGTGGTTTGGCTCTATGTCCTCAGCAACATTGGCAAAAATTCTCAAAGCTGCCAATGGCACTTGTGGATGATGATTGGAAATGACAGCATATTTCAACATGGCATTGACTTGCATGAAATTTTTCTAAAGCTTAGTTTGGTCAGGTGTCAGAACAGCTTATAGTAAATGATCTATTAGGTGCCATGATCTCCAGAAAGGTCATCTGTCACATTGTAGGCCAGAAGTGTCACCTCGGCTTAATGTGATATAAACACAAACTCCCAAAGTAGCTAGAAGGAAATTGTCATATGTCACTGCTGACTGAAAGCTCCCACCTTTGATGAAGGCAAAAACATATGAGTTTAAAGCCCTCTCATTTAATGGCCATTAAATTTTAACAGTCTTGATATTATTGGTTTAAGGTAATTTTATAGTATTATGACTAATGGTCCCTAGTGGTGCAGTGGCTAAAGCCCTAAGGTGATCAAGCCCATCAACTGCTCTTTGATAGTAGGCAGTGGCAGTCTTTTTCCATGAGATGTTCAAGCTTGGGAACCACAGGACAAAGGAATACTCTGTTTTATAGTGTCACTATGAGTCCGAATTGACTCAACAGTAGTGAAATTTTGTATTGTTAGGACTAATATGAATAAAAGTTTGTCTTATAGACTTCACGATGAAAACTTTGGAAAAGATAAGTGCAGATTTTAAACTGAATTTCCCAAACAGGAAAGATTTGAAGTAAGAAAAAGTCTTAGAATTCATTTGTAGCCATGATTGAAGGCTAACTGTTAGGATCTAGATACCACCCCTCGGATGGCTGAAAACAATGTATGTGCAGCAAGATCTAGCTTGAAAGACAAACAGTGGCATTCATTTAATTGAAATAGAGCCGAGTGAATATGCGTTTGGACAAAAGTCATAATGTGTTAAAGCAAATTTCAGTATCTACAATTTTAAAATGGGACTATAGGGTAATAAATGGTGAACAAAGATGCTATGAAATAATAGATAACAAGAAAAACTGGAATATTTCACTGTGAAAATCACTTATACTGTCATGCTAGTCCTTTCCTTCTAGAGACGAGTCCTATATAGTTATCATTAGGCAAACCAATAATAGTAATTATTTGGGCTAAAAGTTTGTGAATTAATTATATCTGGCATATTAGTATATTGCTAAAGATATCTTTAGCTCCTTTGACACTTTTCCCCAAGATATTTAAAAGTAAAAGAGACAAAGTAATTTTTGGCTGACTATCAATGATCATAACAATTGTGTGGTTCTTCTTTTGTATATGTTAAATTTTCTTAGATATATATCCAGGTAATAGCAGATCAAACCCACCAGCTACTTCTTGGGATATAAATGATATTTCATGTTCCTATAAAGATGTATAGCCTCAGAAACCCTAATCAGAATCAATATGAGTTGGAATTGACTCAATGGCAGTGGATATTTTTTAAAATTTTATAGTTCGAATCACTTTACCACTAGTCCAGGAGGCTGTTAAGGTAATTTCTACAGTTAAGCTATAAATCGCACCCTTTCAAGAATTCATCAGTTTATAAACCTTTAAAAATGAACTAGAACCTTACAAAATCTCAAATCCTCATCAGACAAGTACTTGGAAACACAAGCAGATGAGTTATTTCTTCAAACACATAGTTGCAAGTAGAATTGTCTGAGTCTCCATACTTGAAGTTCTGTGCTTTTTCAATATGTCATGGTGCCTGGCACAGCACCAAATTTTTTCAGATATGATTAGTCTTTATTGTCTCTTGCTCAAGTAGCATGACTACCACCTCACACTTAAAAGAGACATTAAAAGACCCAGAAAGCACAAACCATAAAAACAAGTTGATAAATTGATATTGTAATTTGGAAGTTCAGTACATCAAAAAACACCATAAACAAAATAAAAGACAAGTACAAATAGTTTTACTGTGACACGTATTGGCTTGCCACGAATGAAAGTCGACTCAGCGGCACATTCTTATTTATTATTATAGTTCTTTTTATTACAATTTATAAAACACACACTTGGGATGCTTAGATTAAAAAAAGAATTGCATAGGGTGTCAATGACTGCAATCTTTCGGAACTTGATCACCTGGATTTTCTTCCATGGTGTCACTAAGTGGATTCAAACCATAAATTTTTGTTTAGCAGTCAACCATAAACTGTGCTACCCAGGGAATTCTTACTGGCAACCATTGTTAGATTTCATTCAGTTGTTCTGACTCATAACAATACTATGCACAATGAAATGAACTACTACTCCGTCTAGTGCCATCCAAACAATCGTTGCTGTGTGAACCCATTTTGCAGCCATTATATCAAGTAGTCTCATTGACACTGCTTTTCAGACCATCTCCAGGAACTGGTTCCTCCTGGAAACCTGTCCTAAGTATATGAGATGAAGTGCTACCCTCCACACTATTGAGAAGCATTCTGCCTGCACTTCTTCCCAGACAGATTTATCTGTTATTTTGGCAGTCCTTGGTATATTCAATAATATTTGCCAGCACTATCATTTTTCCTTCATTGTTCCTTTTATGTGGCCCAAATTTCAAATGCCTATGAGACTATTGAAAATACCATGGTTTTAATTAGATACAGTGATATCTTTTCTATTTAGCACTCTGAAGAAGTCTTTGACAACTTATTTGCCCAACAGGAAGTCATTTGATTTCTTGACTATTAATTCCATGGGCATTAATTGTGAGTCTTAGTAAAATAAAATTCGTGATAACTTCAATTGTTTCTTCATTTATCATGATGTTGTTTATTGGAAGATGTAAATTAAAATGTGTGTTAGTCAGGCTTGATTAGCAAAACAAATCCAGAGATACTCATGTGTATAAGAGAGATCTTTATATAAAAGAGTAATTGTATATTAAGAAAACATCCTAGCCCAATCCATATCAAGTCCATATGCCCTATACCAGTCTATAAATTCCTCTTAAGACTCATGCAACACAAGCAATGATGCTGAATGCAGGAAGATCATAGGCCAGTGGGTTGAAACTCTTGTGGGTCCAGTGTGGTAGAAGTATCTCAGTGCTGGCATGGATCTCCACGTGGCTCCTCAAGCTCCAGGGCTCTGGCTCCATTAGTGCAGCTCCATTTGGCTTATCAACAGGAATGTCAAGCAGAGAGAGTGTGTGTCCCACCTCCAGGGAGGAAGAGAGGACTTCCCAGAATCCTCCGGAGAAGGCCATGCCCACAAAGAGTCATCATTGGCTATGGCCTGATTGATAGGCTAGATTCCACCCCTTCACTCAAGTTGACAGGAGATTATGTGACTGCCGCAAAATGAAAATGAGATAACATCTGATTGTCAAAAATTAAAATAGGATCTGACAGTACCAATAATTGGCAATGATATCAAGCTATAGAAACTCTCATATACTGCTAAGAGTTTAATGTCTGAGTTTAAGAGTGCAATGGCTATATAACCATTGGCAACCTTTAGTAAAGTTGAAAGTGTACATACCATAAATATCAGCAGCTTTCTCCTAGACTAGAGATTTTAATTGGATGTGTATTAAGCTGGATTTTCTAGAGGAACAAAACCAGTGATACTCATATATGTATAAGAAAGAATTTTTTTTCAAAGAAGCAGCACAGCCAAGTCCAACTCATGGTCATGGTTCAGATGTTAGCTAGAGGTTCCTCCAGACTCACAGAGTTGCAGGCCAGTGAAGCAGGAAGCTGTGAGATCACAGGGTGCAGAATCGCATGAACCTATGGTCAGCAGGAATGTGGTGGGATGCCAACGGCTTCCAGGATCAGCGGACCACATGAGCCACCAGCCCCAGAATCAGCAAGGAGAGGGTCAAGAAAGACTACTTTTCTTATAAATAGGTCACACCTCCAAGGAGACTTCATTTGACTGTAAGCTCATTGATAGTTTGGACTCTACCATATCTTCTTACAGGTCCACTAAGTTGACAGAAAAACCTAACAACTACAAGGAGGAATGGTGATTCATCCAATTCACAGGAGATATGTGGTAATGACTAGAGACATTTAAAAAATCATTTTATTAGGGGCTCTTACATATTTTATAACATTCCATACATCAATTGTATCAAGTATATTTGTACATATGTTGCAACCATCATTTCCAAAACAAGGATATTTTTATTATGACTACTGAGAGTGGAGGTAATATTAGAATCCAGTGAGTAAGATCAGAGATGCTATGATATTAAGCATCCTGAAATCACAAATCCCAAACCCCTGTACCACTCAAAAATGATCTGACTCAGAGTATCAATAGTGCTAACATTGGGAAGCCCTGTGTGTTCTGGATTAAATGGTGGCCGCCAAAAAGGCATATCTACCCAGAGCCTGTGAATGGGACTTTATTTGATGAAAAGGTTGATGCATATATAATTAACTAAAGTATTTCAAGTTGACATCATCCTGAATAATTAGATCCAATGGATTTGGATCCAAGTGGATTTTAGATCCAATGAGAAGCATCCTCAAAATAAGAGAAGACAAAGACATGAAAGAAGGGGCTAAGAAGAAGGCCATACCCTGAGGGAGGCAGCAATCAAGGGTTAAGAAATTATGATTGCCACCAGAAGTTGAAAGAAGTAAGAATGGGATTTCTCCATAGAACCTCTGGAGGAAGTGTTATCCTACTAAACACCCTGATTTAGAACTTTGGCCCTTTGTAATTGTGAGAGAATAAATTTTTGTTGTTTTAAGCAACCTCAGCTGCAGTACTTTGTTATAGCTGCTCTTGGAAACTAGTGACCTGTCCTAAATATGCACTGAGTGAGTCCTGACAGTGCTAAGGTTAAGCATTCAACTGCTGAAGGAAAGATTGGCGTTTCAAACCTACTCGGTAGCTCTATGAGAAAAGAACCTCATGTTTTTCTATAATTATAGCCAGAGAGCCCCCATGGGGCAGTTCTTCTTGGTCACATGGTATTACTATGAGTAAAAAATTGACTCAATAACACCTAACATACTTCTAAGAGATAACATAATAACATAGTTCTAAGAGTAGCACATATATAAGTATATAAAAAGAATTGTACAAAGTTGGTCCTTAAAGCACTATTCACTACGGTAACAACCTAGCTACCTGTAAAAGAAGAATTGGTATATAATTAAAATAATTCAATTAGTGCTCTAGAGTAGTAATTAAAAATAAACTAGAACTGCAATTATCAGTTTAGAATAATTTCAGATATATAATATTGAGAGACTAAAAGAAAGTTCAGAAAGATATGCATAGCTCAATACTACTAATATAAAAATTTTAAACTTGTAAAGCAATATTATATAATACTTATACATATCTAGATATCTAAATTTATGACAGAAGTGTAATATGATAGGTGATAAACCTGAAGCCATAGTAGCAGTTGCTCCTGTAAGAAGATTGACGGAACAGAGGAGAAAAGGGGTGTACAGACACTCCTATTGACATCAGAAATATTTATTTCCTTATTAAAACATAAAGCTGGTACACATTTGATGTGATATTCAGGTCTGATCAAACTAGGCATGTGGCATATCCATTCTTCTCTGTCTAATTTAAGTCATATTCAATAAAATTAACTTTAATTATTTTAAGACATGGAAATCTATAACACGTACAATAAGTCAGAATGATGTTTACAAGAGTCAAAAGGCACAGAGAGAGAATGAAATGATAAGGAAACAGAGGTGGAGTATTTGAGTCAACACAGAATCAGTCCTAACACGAGACAGCAGATCCAGGACCGATGATTCTCCTTTCGGTGATTTCTTCTAGTTTCCTCCCTCCTTTCTTCCCCTCGGGGCTCTTCTAGCTCTTTTTAAATTGTATGTCAGTTGGGTAACTTCCTGTGTGGTCTTCTTTCTTTTTCTGCTAATTGTTGTTAAGAATATATGTAAGTAAACACACATCCATCCAACAATTCCTACATGTCCAATTCAGTGACAGTGGTTATGTTCTTCCAGATGTGCAACCTTCTCACCCTCCTTCTCCATACTGTCCCTCCCTGTAGCAGGTCCTCACTGCCCACAAGCTTCCTTTCTGATCTCTCAAATTGGTCCAACATAAAGAGTTCTTTAAAAGGTCACAATGACACATGGAATCCAGGAACGGGTACGGGAATAGTGATACCGGGAGGGTAAGGGAAAGGTGGGAACAGCACGATTGGAAGGGGGAACCAAGCACACAACCACATACACCCTCCCGGGGGATGAACAACAGAAACCATGGGGGAAGGGAGACAGTGGTTGGTGTAAGATTGGAAAATAATAATAATTTATCATTTATCAAGGGATCATGGAGAGGAGAAGGAGGGCAAAAAGAGGAGCTGATACCAAGGGCTTAATAGAAAGTAAATGTCTAGAAAAGAATGATGGCAGCATATGTACAAATATGCTTGATATAATCGATGTATGGATTGTGATAAGAGTTGTAAGAGGCCCCAATAAAATGATCTTTTAATTTAAAAAAAGTATCATGAAAGAATTTTTAAAAAAGGACACAATGCTCCAGGAAAACATTTTTATTCATTAAAATAATCGATGAAGAAATCAGCAAATAATATCATTAGTATCACACCCAGGAAAAACTTTGCTGAAGATATTAAAAAATGATGGCAGCAGTACATAGATAGAGAATGCAAACAGGATTCAGAAGAGGATATAAATTTCAGGATATCATTGCTGATGTCAAATATACCTTGGCCAAAAGCAGAAACACCAGTGAGAACTTTACTTGTATTTTATTGCCTATGCAAAGGCATTCTACTTTATGGATCACAACACATTAGGGATTACGTTGGGAAGAATGACAATTCAGAACACTTAATTGTGCTCATGTGGAACCTCAACACAGACCAAGAGGCAGTCATGTGAACAGAAGAAGGGGGATATTGAATGGTTTAAAATCAGGAAAGGTATGCATGAGAGTTTTACCCTTTCCCCATATTTATTAAGTCTGTATGCTGTGCAAATTATCCACGAAGCTGGTGTATATGAAGGAAAACTGGGATTCAGGATCGGAAGAAGACTCGTTGCCAGCATGTGATGATTCATTAACAGAAACCTTGCTTGCTGAAAATGAAAGAGTCTTCAAAAACTTCCTGATGAAGATCAAAGACTATATAAAATTTTCAATACGCACTACACCTTAACATAAAACAAAAATCCTCATGACAAGACCAATAAGAAATATGATAAAGAGAAAACATTAAGCTTATCAAGAACTTAATTTGCTTGGATCCACCATAAATGCCTGGGGAAGCAGCAGTTAAATGACACATTGTATAAGGCAAATCTCCTGCAAAAATTCTATTTAAAATGCTCAAAAGCAAACACGTCACATGGAGGACTAAGGTGCACCTGCCTGAAGTCACAGTATTTTCCATCACTGTGTGCATGTGAAAGCTGGACAACATATTGAGAAAACTGAAAAAGAATTGATGCATTTAAATCATGGTGCTGTGTGGTAGTTATATAATCATTTGTCAATTTGAGAATTAAGAAAGAAGGGGCGGAGTTTAGTCTGTCATTCTGGTCATAGCCAATGAGGCCTCTGTGTGGGCCTGGCCTTCTCTTGAGGATTCTGGGAACTCCTGTACTTGCTCCTTGGAGATGGGAGACACACTCTCTCTCTACTCACTCCCTGAGAGACACTCTACTGACAAGACACATGACACTACACTGTTAGATCCCATGCCCTGGGAACTGGAAGAGCCATGTAGAGAGCCCTGACAGTGCTGAGATGCTAACAACACCACTGAATCAACAAGATTTTGCACCCACAGGCCTTTGATCTTCCATGATTCATGATCTTCTGTAATTCAGCATCATTGCATACCTTTACAGAGTCTAAAGAGGACTTTATAGATTGGTTCTGGACATATGGACTAATAACAGACTTATGGACTTGATCTGGACTGGGCTGGGATGTTTTCTCAATATTCAACTGCTCTTGTGCATCAACCTCTTTCTTATACAACTATGAGTATCTCCATGAATTCGTTTCTCTAGTCTACCTGGACTCACACATTATGGGACCAGGAGTGGGGTACCAGAGAAACAAATCATAAAGATGGAGAGTGGGTGTTTATTTCACTTCTGCCTTGTGGCTTTTCTTCTTTGGTGAGTCAGAAGTCAGATACGTTCATGTTGTTTATTGGATTGTTTACTGGAAAGAATATGGGAAGTTATAGTTTTGATTGTTTGATTGTAGTCTTTGGTTATTCCTGTGTGAAGTGGCAAAAATGAATGTTGTTAATGTATATTTTGAGCTCAGGGGAAAAATCGCCCCTTGAATTTCTCAGAAACCATGCTGGTTAGAGAAAATGACTGACCGAGGTCAAAATGTTCGACAGAAGGGCTGGCCCTGGCTCAAGGCAATGCTGTCAGAGGCCTAATACCATAGTTTTGTATCATTAAAATAGTTTAGATAAGAATTCAGATAAGCTAAATAAGGATTGAACGTAACTGTGTTAAGAATTGAGTTTAGTATCTGATTCTACTTTGTTTATACTAATTTCTTCTGCCTATAATTATTGATATAATGATCATTGGGAACTATGAAAATAGAATGCTTGTAAGCCCACTTGCCTGGAGCCATTAAAATTTGGTCCTTAAATGGGTTTAGGACACTCCTGCAAAGAAGGCTTTGAAAAATATATGCACCACCCAGTGCTTTGGAGTACTCAGAATATTTGCATTTCAAGAGATCTGCCTAAGGACTGTTGAAAGATTGAAGGAAAGGGAACTCTTCAGATATTTAAATTTTGAATGAGTGTTTTTGTCAGAAGCTGGAATAAATCTGGAATCATGAAGAAAACTCCTCTGTGGGACTGAACATTAAAGGGAGTCTATGGACAGGCTGGAATGTTTGTTAGGTGACAACCTGGATCCATTTGTTGAGTGGAAGTGGGGAAAATGCAGCTATAAGGATATGGTTGAGTCTGGCCACTGACACTCGTGGACCTGGTTTACAAGGAACTAGAGGAGAAGACGAGAGCAGGTTGACTGGTCTGAGGTTCATGACCAAGCACAAGAGGGCTAGGCTTGTTGAGAATTTGTGATGGGGCCATGATCTAAAAGCAAGGCACCCTGGTGAGGCTAAGTGAGGCAGTCCACACTGAGTTGACCAGCATCCAACCAGATGAAGAGAAGATTTTTGAGCCTGTGAATTGGTATATATTGTTGCTGACTTTTTTGGTGACGGGTCCTAATTTGACTTTGCTTATGGATATGGACTCACAAAATTCCAACTGGAATGAAGATTCTTCACATCAAAGATATGATTGTCTACTCAGAGTGCTGGGTTGATGTAAGTTGGCAGTATAGAAATTGGACACCCAAAATTGGGGGGATAAAGACATGAAGTGGTTTGCTTACAAACTCTGATAGGTAGGGGAATATATTCATAGGATGATAGAATTAAGGTGTAGGTGTTACTGAACTGCAATTGTTAGGCATAGGATATTTTTTTGCTTTGTTCACTTATAGAATGTTATGTTTAAATGAGGGTGGCACATATTGAGTTTCATGCATTTTAGTTTTATCCTGTTAGGT
This sequence comes from Echinops telfairi, assembly GCF_000313985.2. NCBI lineage: Eukaryota > Metazoa > Chordata > Mammalia > Afrosoricida > Tenrecidae > Echinops > Echinops telfairi. Next base: position 76,707,885 of record NW_022111372.1, read on the forward strand.
ACAGATATGATTGTATTATTGTTTGTTTGAAAATTGTATATGGCTAAAGCCTTATGTGAAAGTGTCAAAGTGAAAAGGAGTCGTCTGTGGTAGTCATATAATCATTTGTCAATCTAGGGATTAAGAGTGAAGGGGTAGAGTCTAGTTTATCAATTGGGTCATAGCCAATGAGGCCTCTGTGTAGGCATGGCCTTCTCCTGAGGATTCTGAGAACTCCTGTATTTCCTCCTTGGAGGTGGGAGACACACGCTCTCTCTACTCACTCCCTGAGAGACGCTCTACTGACAAGACACATGGCACTACACTGATAGACCCCATACCTTGGGAACTGGAGGAGCCATGTAGACAGCCTTGCTAGCGCTGAGATGCTTACAATGCCACTGGATCCACAAGATTTTGCACCCACTGGCCTGTGACCTTCCTGCATTCGGCATCATTCCATGTTTTTCCTGAATCTGAAGAGGACTTTATAGACTGATTCTGGACATTGGGCTAATAAAAGACTTGTGGACTTGATCTGGACTGGGCTGGGATGATTTCTCAATATTCAACTGCTCTTGTGCATCAACCTCTTTCTTATACAACTATGAGTATCTCCATGAATTTGTTTCTGTAGTCTACCTGGACTAGCATATGCTGGATATTGAATATACCATACAATGCCAGAAGAATAAACAAACCTGCATTGGAAGAAGTATACCAGAATGTTCCTTAGAAGTGAGGAAGGAACATTTCATTTCACATGCCTTATAAAAAGGGATCTCTCACTGCTGTCAAGTTGATTCCAACTCATAAGCCCCTATAGGACAGGGGACAATTGCTCCTCTGAGTTCCTGAGCCTCATCTTTCTTCTGTGACTACTGATTTCAAACTGCTGATCTTTCAGTTAGCCCAACAAATAGCCACTATATTACCAGGGTTTGGGTGAGAACAGTCCCTGAAAAAGGACTCTCTCTTTGTAGAGACTCAGCAAAAAAGAGGAAAAATCTCAACATGATGAATTGATACAGTGATTGCAAAAATGGAATCAAATATAGCCATAATTATGAAGATGGTGCAAGACTGGGTAGTGTTTCATTCTGCTGTATACAGAGTTGCTACAAGTGGTGAATGATTCGATAGCATCTAATATCACATCAATGACTATTGGGGTTTAAGGTTTGAACATTATTTCAAGGCAATAGTTTCAGGGATTCTTCCCACCTCAATGGATCCACAAAGTCTGGGTCCCACGGAAATTCTAAATGTTCTACAATTCTCCCCAACCCTTTGATTAAGAATCTGCCATACATTCTTTCATGAAAAGTAATGATAGTCAGGTTCCCTTCTGTTCTTTGAGTCTCATGGCAAAGAGAGCAATTTAGCCACATATTCCATTTACTTTTCCTATTCCTGATCCTCTTTTTTGCTCCAGAAAAATAGGCACAATTGTTATAAGATTGAAGCTAGGTCAGTAGGAAAAGGTGGCCGAGTGCGAATATCAGGCCCTTGGTCTTGGTTGTTTTCATCAACAAGAGAAGGCTTATGGATTTGGATCAGTGAGTTACGCTGCATTCACCAAACTTTTCTGAGACTTGGAGAAATGGCAACTATGACGTTTTCTATTGACCCTCTGAAAATAACAACACAATTGTCTTCCCTTAGCTATCAGTGCTTCTGTGTCTTGGCTGTGGGGCCTCTCTAGGAAGCCAAACGATGCTGTATAGCATGAGCATATTTTGTGCACCTACCTAGCTTGTGACGAGGTACTAGCTTGTGTACCTAGCTTGTGACTAGGTACAAAATCAAAGTACAGTTCAAGATTATGAATGTAGTTAAAAAAAA
>NW_022111372.1:76710277-76712142 GCF_000313985.2 Echinops telfairi
GCTACTGAGCGTTTTATTGGGGTGATTATTTGTTTACTGTGTGTTCAACTCGATAGACTGGAATCTACAGGCAGGGGTAGTGGCAGTTGTGTTCCCTGCTATATAGGGTCTGCATAGACTTTGACCCAGTGTAGGTGCTCATCAAATTCTCGCTTAGTTAGTGGTGGTGTGGCAGGGGTAACAATTTTAATAAACTAAAAGATGATGGAACATCCCATGTAAGCATTAAGTATGGGAAAGTATGAACTATTTTAAATAATTCATCCATGGGGGCTTCAAAAAGCTCACGGAAAAAATCATTATCATTTCATTTTTCCTTTGGGTTAAGTTCCTCTCAAATATGCAGACGTGTCTTACTCTATGATCAAAGGTACTTAAATTACATTTAAAATGTTTAGTAAGTCCATCACCAAAAGACAAATATTGTATTTCGGGCCCCCTTTTATTTATGATATCTACCATAGGCAAGTGTATAGAGATTAAAGTTTATCAGTGGTTACCAGGGGCAGGTGGTAGAGGGGAAAGAATCAAGGCTTAAGGGTCACTGAGCGTCTTTTAAGGGAAATAGAAAATTGTGAGAATAGAAGAAGGTGGTGATGATGGGACAATATGATAAACATAATTGAGGTTGGTGAACTGTACATGCAAAAACCATTTAGATGACAAATAATGTGTTATATTCCTACACGAAGGGGCTTCACACAGTTCACACAAAAATGATCATTATCTTTCATTTACATTTTCCCATGAAATTTAGGAAGCACTCCCATGTATTTGTCATCATTTTTTAAAACGAAGAATTAAAAAAAAACAAAGATTTGAAAGTTTTAATTCCTGGTGGTTTTGTTTTTAAAGTGGAAGTATTTGCTTCAATTTTTAAAATACACCGAGTCTTCCTAATGTATTTTGGTAATTTTCATGATTATTAAATAAAATTTACAAAAGTGAAGAAAATTCAACCAATGGTAGGTACTGCTGTGTTTAAAGCGCTCTGATTTCCAGATGCCTTTATTCAGTGAAGCATGGAATTGAAGAGGGAATAACTAATGTTCCTGCAGGACATGACTCATTTCCTCCTGCCCAAATATTCATGTATGTATTTCCCAGCCCATTCTGAGCTTTCTTACCATCAGCTTTTTCTTACCATGTTCTCTAGTACTCTAGTCAATCATTTCACAGCAGCTGCCACAAATTTGAAGACAAACAGTTGTACATGATGGGTGTCGTCAATGTGGACGAACAATACATGTGAAAAATGTTGAAATGGCAAATTCTATTAAACACACACACATATATATCAACACAAAAAGATCAAACATAAAGAGAATATATTATCATAAAGAAAGGGGGAGGAATTAAAATTGAAAATATATTTATGTGTTGTTTAATCAGGTTCTCCCATTAAACAGTTTAGTTGACCATCAAGAAAGAGTATGGCACTGAAGCTGCAGCTAGGGGAGAGGGACATGTCTGATCAGAGCACATGGGAACAAATGAATGGGGAGGAAGAGAGAGTGGAGCACATTCTGGCTCACCAAGCCTGGAGGACAATATTCCCGCTCTGAACAGCCAACGCACATAGTGGACCATATGGCTGTTCCCACTATGAGTGAGACACACCGTCCCTTGCTGGCCCAGAGCCCTAAGGGGGACAACACTGGTGACTCAGTGTCAGGACTGGCCCGGACTGACCCCGCAACACCAAGGCAAAACATTAAAGGCATGCGGCAGAGCAACCGGGGAACAGAGTTCCCTAGGGAGTACAAAGGACAGACTCTGGGGCCAGAGCTTGGCACCCCATCAGACTTGACTAGAGGACACGCCTAGAGTTCAAAAATCAGACCTTGATCTATTTACAGGTTTTT
>NW_022111372.1:76713717-76714899 GCF_000313985.2 Echinops telfairi
AAAAAAATAACTGTGAGAAAATAAATTTCTGGTATTTACAAAACAAAAGAAAGAAAGTGTATGTCAAATTGTATCCTACCATTTTATTCCCTGTACATAGGACCATGTCTGCATGTAATCGGCATTCAATAAATATTTGTTGAATAAGCAAATGAATTTTCAGTGGAATGGGTAAAGCTTAGATCAATTTCACCAAACTAAGAATAAACAAAAACCTTTGCCTTCATTTTACTATATAAAACAACCCCACAAGTTCAAATACATCTAAAGGACTGCTTTGCAATTGTTTGCATACTTTCTGAGGTCCACACCACCACAGACAACACAGAAGCATTTCTGAGTGCCGAAGCTGAATGAATCCATCAAGGGAAATAAATGCTGCCAATAACTGCCAAACACTCTTTTGGGTGATTAGCACAAAAAAAAAAAAAAAAGGACAAAACTGGCTTGTCAAGTAGACCAGCCATTCTCTGAATCAGCACTCAACATGGTTGATGTAGTACCCGGGAATGGGTTCTGGAAGTCCATAAAATAAATACACTTGCATGATAAATCAGTAGTGTCCTTAACATTGGTGTGACCCAATAAGGTGACTCCTGGAATTATATACCCTACCTATCCCCCACATTCGGAGCAAGGCCATCCCTTCATCCCTTGAAGCACGCCCTGGTAATAGAGTAGCCCAGCCCTGCCCCAGCAACCTTGCAGAGTCACGTGCCCTGCCTCACAGCTGGTCCCTCGTGGTGAGACTCCAGCAGCATCCACGGTTCCTCGCCTATTCCATTATCCAAGGTGGAGGCTCTGTTTCTGCCCAGTGGCAATGTCGTGGCCCATCCCATCACCTGAATCTTGACTGATGTGCAGAATGCGGATGGGCGTGTGGGAGTGAGGAGTTTCCACACTAGATGAAGGGCAAGCCAGACTCTAGTAACACCACTGCCTTCATGACACTGCCTCCTGTAATGCAAGCCCACCATCCATTGCTGCAAACCCTGTAGTCCTTTTGTCATTACCCTCTTCTACATTGTCAAGGAATACATGCTTTACTTCCCCATCCCCCTAGTGACCTCATGTGATGAATGTTACCATGTCTGCTTTTGCTACTCATTCTTACTCCAATTTTAGGGTGCTGTGGATCATGATATAAAAAAATTCAAGAATCTAATCATTGGTACCTGTGAT
>NW_022111372.1:76715384-76726960 GCF_000313985.2 Echinops telfairi
TCTTGTGATTTAGATCATTATTCCATCTTTCAGCTTGCTGGAAAGACCTTTGGGCAATAAGCTAAGAGTGTTTTATAGTCTTTAAAATCCAGTCTGTCAGAAAACATATTGTGAGAAAATAAAAGTTCACAACGTAAATCTTTATGTTGTTTTTAAGTTTAATAACTCTTCCTTCATTCTCATCTTCTAGTCATTTACTCTCAGTATATAGGAAAGTGCATTATACTCAGTGGACCTACTGATCAGCGAGGAATACATTGAGGAGGTGCATTAAGCCTCTTAGGCCATTAGGATACCATTTAGTGCATTGGAGAAGGTCATTTACTTATAGCAAGGAGCCAAGGTCCCTCTCAAAGATGAGCCATTTAATCCCAGCACACCCATCTGAGCCTGCCCAATGTGCATTTACTGGCTTAATTTCCTCTATAGGTTTTCTTTTATTTATCCTATTTTATTTCTCCCATTTTATAGTCACGTTGCCTAATTTAAACTTAATTAAAACTTCCAATTAAAAAAAAAAGATAGTTCCCGAGACCTCCCAGGAATCACTTCATTAATGGGAACTACTTATTAAGCAAAATATCGCACTGCACAGATTGGAGTCAATGCTGTGAGCTTCAAGGATGCAGCGTGTTTGTCTGAAACCCGAGTCAAGTTGGTCAAGATGACTAAATGCCCCCAGACTTGAGAGTTGGAAATCTCGTATCACAAAGCTCTGGCTTCAGATGCTTTCGGATGTATCTGTCAATCAAAAGATTGTCATAGAAATTACAGGCCATCCTAAGCCCTAACAGAGAGGGTTCAAATACAGAACGAAATAAACATGTTGCTGGATCTCCGGGAGAGAGTGTCCAGGCTTTTCCTTGTTAGTTCTCACCACAATTTTGTAAGTGGTGTTTATTGTTAACCAGTCTTTCCAGCGATGGCCATATTGGTACTTTATGGATGACATTTGTTATGATTGATGGGTGTTTATACTCATCAGTTAGTAAATATTTTTAGTATTACTCCTGCCCAAGAGAACAATGAGGTATACCATATATACTTGAGTATAAGCCGAGTTTTTCAGCACATTTTTATTGCAGTTTTTGTGGTAAAATTAGGTGCCTCAGGTGATATTCGGGTTGACTTATTTCCGAGAATATATGGTATGTCCTTCCAGAATCTTTTCTTTAGGTAAAAGCCTTATTAAAACTTTGAAGGCCTTCTCCTTTCTCCCTGATATTTCCTATGAATAAGATGATACTAACCCCACCTACTGGACCTATGAATACACATGAGCATTAGGTTTGGTCCATGATAGCGTCCTTTCCGTGGTCATTGTGATTGATTTGGAAGTGAACCATGACCTAAATTAGAGCAAATAAATCCAAAATAATGTGATAATTAGGGATTAGCTAGACACTCCTGGGTAAGGGTAGGGGCAGAGGTCAACCTATCCATTGTGTCACGACCTGATGACAACCCCTTGGTGCCATAATCCTTTTTGTATAAGAGAGAGAGACCAAGCAAAGCCAACTTATCTTTGGCCCTTTTTCATCTGCTAGAGCTGGATCTTGAATCTGCCTTCTAAATCCACTGTGCATCACCTACCAGTCCCAGTGGAGTAATGACAGTGGATTCATCCAGCAGACGCTGGACCTCAGCATCCACCAACCTGGGCCCCGCTGTCTCTGCTTCATCATCCTCCTTCCTGTTAATCAACTTCCAAGAGTCAGGAATATCCTGACTTGAACTGGACTGCACTTACTTATTTCTACAATGGTATAAGCCATTTCTCGGTATAAATCTCATTCTATATATAGCACATACAGGTGTCACTGGTTTTGTTTCTCTGTGGAATACAACCTAACACACAATGAAAGGATTTTTATGGCACTTTAAGGGAATATTGTCTGTTGTCTCTGAGATTTTCAAGTTAAGAAGATGTGATTCTGGAACTTCTGGATATTCATGAATCCAACAAAGAGGAAAGCAGTCTAAAATCCAAGAGAAAAAAGTTCCTGAAAACACTGTGTAAATAGTTCATGTAGTTGTGCCTGAAGGCAGTTTGGTACATAGGCAAAAAAAAGTTTTACTTTGCTTCAAGCCTACTTCAGACATACTCAGATTCAGTATGATTTCAATACGATTTCTGAATGATTTGTATGTTCATTCAAGTTTGAGACACACTGACTCGAGCCCATTTGAGTATCACTCGATCACTTGCAGCTGAGATATTCTTAATGACTATAAGTCGATTCTATTACCATCTCTGCTCTACAAGATAGGATGCTAAGAGTTAGTGAAGGTCAGTTGTTCAAGAACATGTAAAAGGCAGATCTGTATTAAAACATTGACCTGCCTGTCTCCAGAGTCCACATCCTTAACCACTGACATGGTTGATTCTACAGAATTCTACAGACTGATTTTGAACAATGAGTGATGGAAGCAATGCTGTTGCCTTCTTGTATGGAAAATGGTAAAGGCAACCATTCAAAAGTCGTCCAGCAGTAGGCTCATCTTCTGAAAATTAGCAGCTAATGGTCTTGTACTGGCATAAGGTCATTCTCTAGGCAACTTTATAAATGCTGATGGTTTGGCTTGGAAAGAGAAACATTAGGCTCATCCTCCTCAGAAGAAGTGGTTGCATGGAAGTTCTTGTCAAAAATAAGTCAGGGCTGAAAAGATTACAGCTCATGAGAAATATGAAGGGCAGCCTGAGTGGCTGGCAAAATGGAATCTCTAACCTTGGTTTTCTGCCCAAAAGGTTTTCTGTTGTTAGCTGCCAATAAGTTGGCTCATCATGACCTCATACACAGGGAATTAATGACTTCCTGGTCTTGCACTATCCCCATGATCATTTACAAGCCTGGGCACCTGAACCATATGGCTAATTAGTGGCTAATTTTCAGCAGTTGATCACCATATCTTTCTTCCTAGACTATCATACCCTGGAAACGTCACTAAAAGCTAATCAACATCATAGCAACTCAAGAGCCTCTGCTGGCAGACAGTTGGGAATTGTGCATGCGGTACCGCAACCAGGAGTCAAATCCAGGTCTCCCATGGAAGATGAAATGTCTACCCCTGAACCCTCACTGCTCCCTCATGGGATGTAGCCACCTGAACAAAACTATGAACATAGAAAGCTGGACTTTGATAGAGTACTTAGAAACACCCATCTCTTCCTGACCTGCCTTTTTCTTAACGTCATTCATTATTTGTTTACTGATTTCCATGTCAGATATCTCAAAGAAGCTCTTAGACTTCTCTGCAAAACTCTTTAGCTTGTAATCTTGGTATTAGCCAAGTGAATTCGCCTTTATGCTTAAAGAAAATCCATCATGTTTTAATTTTTATTCTCCTCTTTAAGCTTTAAATTGTTTTCTCTTTTCAAAACATTTTTCTCTATATGTCCTACAATATGTTTTGGTTTTCCAAAGAAATGAATACTAGAAAATGCCTAGGTTACTTCTGCCATAAAATACAGTTCCTTTTTTATAGGGCACTCCTGACTGCACTGATATTATGACCTCACCTGGTATGTCACACCTGCCTTCTCTCAGATGAGAAGTCACGAGGGTCTGCAATTCATCTTTCTGATATAGAAAGCACTCCAGATATCAACATATCACTAGCAAGTGGAGCATGCAAAATATGATTGTATGTTCTAATCCTCTGCATGTCATTTAATAATATTCACTGGGAGCAGCAGACTTGGATTCTGTAAGGAACCAACCTACAGACCAGTTTCCTTTCAGCTAATTTTGACTCATGTAGACCCCAAGTGAATCAGAGTAGAATTGTACTCCATGGGGTTTTTAATGGCTACTTTTTCAAAGGTAGATCGCCAAGCTTTTTATTCCAAGGTGTTCCTGGTAGAGTATATCTTCCAACCTTTTGGATAATAGCCAAGTACATTAATCAGTGGCTCCTAAGCATATTGAGAGGTACTCACTCCAAAGTCACAAGCTCATGATAAAGTTCTAAATTGTAATTTACTCCCTTTTGTTATACACTTCTCAGGTACCTACTTCTTGCTCATACCGTTTATCATACGTACAATCTCCTAATCACTGTCTGATTTCCTTCCAGATTATAAACTCCACAAAGGCAGGGAGTATTGGTTTTTTTCATCAATGTATCCTTGATACCTCACCCACAGCTTTGCACACTATGTCCTTAGTAATGTTGATGAATATGAGAATAAGTCAAAAAAGTATTGTAACAAGGGTTCTTGTTCATACAAACAGAGGTTTATTCCAAACCCACTACCCAAGGCCATTGAATTGATTCTGACTCGCTGCAAATCTATAGGACAGAATAGAACGGCTCCCAAGGGTTTCTGGAGCTATAAATCTTTGTGGGAATAGAACGCCTCCTTTTTCTTCTGTGGAGAGGCTGGTGAACTTGAGCTTATGATCCTATGGTTAGAAGCTGAACACTTAACCCCCAGGATCATGGAGGCTTCTTTTCTTTCAAACAAATGTGTTTAGTATGTATTTGCTATCAGGGGATAGATGAAGACAAGTTATCTCAATAATATACTTCAGTTAGTCTCTTTAGAGTACATTAGAGAAGAAAAGGCTCGATGAAAACACTGGTTACTGAGTGGGTATATGTGACCAGATACATTCAAGCAGAGAGGTCAGTTTAAACGGCAACTAATTAGGAGACTCCAAAAGGATAATCTTGATAAATTGTCTCAATGGACACAGTAGTCAAGGAGATTTATTAGGAAGAAGTTTTAAGAAAGATGAGAACGGTATTCGTAAAAAAAAAAAAATCCAGAAAAGTAGCACAGAAGCATTTTCCCCATCACAAAGATGCACCTCCTCCTTCTTTGAGGGCATCCCGGGATGTCCTATGAAAATCCCATGGGAAGCCTTACCCCAGTCTCCCTTCAACCCTGATCTTGGCCCTTCATACTTCATTTTGTTCCTCAAACTGAAAGGGACATGATTTGAGCCCTTTGAGGATGCCAAAGCTGATGTTTGACATGATAGAAATCAAAACCTGCAGAGTTCTGAGATGGGTTCTCTCATTCACCCACTCACTGCCATCAGGCCAATGCCAACTCAGTGACCTGATAGGGCAGGGTGGAAGTGCCCTGTGAGTTTCTGAAGCTGTTTACTAGAGGTGAAAGATGCCACCACCAGGGCTCCCTGCGAATGGCTAGAAGGATGAAAATACCACTTTCAGAGCATCAGCTTCACATTTTGATATTATTTATTTGTAGATTTCTGTTATTTTGTAGCAAAAAACTTACTTATTGTCATACATAAAACATTCTCCTTCATGACATAACATAACAATATATCTCTACCATTTTGCCAATTTATTTTCCAAAAAAAAATTGGGGTTGGGGAAGGGGCTTTTGTAGGCTTAGGAGCACTTGTGGTAAACTCGTTAGAGACTCGGCCTTGAACCGAAAGGTTGGAGCTTCAAATCCACCAACTGCAGCATGGGAGAAAACTGTGTCAGTCTGCTGCCATAAGGATGGGCAACCTTGTAAGCCTGGAGGGGCCATTCTACTGTCTATAGCATCCCTATGAGTCAGATTTACTTACCATAGTGGATGTGGCTGTTGTTTTCTGTAGGGTCCACCAGGGAACCCTGGTGATGTGGTGGGTTAAGCATTAGGCTGCTGACTAATGCAATTCAAAACTACCACCCACTCCTTTGGGAAAAGATGAGCCTGTCATTTTCCAGGGAGGTTTAGAGTACTGGAAATTCAACGTAGCAAGTCTATTCTATTCTATAGGGGCTCTGTGAGTTGGAATCAACTCAATAGCAGTTGATTTGGTTTGGGGTTTGGATGGTTTCCTGCTAAAGGGAGGTTCCTCCACCCCTAGTGCCATGAGCTAATCAACGAGTCAACTGAGTGAGCATCCCACGCAGCCTCAGGCAGGGCATGCTTGTACCCCTGACCTCACTGGACCGTGGCCATTCTTTCCAACAACAGTTCTCTAGAAACCTTTTCATGAGTCTAACAGATTATCAAAAGCATTTACCACAACTGTTTCTGGCAGCAAATGATAAAATGTTAGTTATATATAAATTTACAAACATATTATCCCTTTGGAAGAAACTTTTATTTAGGATCTAATACATGCCAGAATCATTGCTGCTGCTGATGATATCACAATAATTTCTTGAGTACTAATCCATACTAACTAAATGGTAATATCTTTATTTGACAGACAGAGAAAAGAAACTACAGAACTTGCTCAATTTCACTCAGTAATTAAGGGGACAGATTTTTATGTATGGTCTCATTGCAGTTCTAAAGTTGCTCGAAGAAACGCTGACTTGAAAAATACCTGTGTTTTTATTTAAAACACAAATGCCTGATTCAGATCCCACAGAGTCAAGAATTAGAATCTATCATGGTAAAGGGCCCCCATTAGGTACCCTAACGTTTAGGAAGCATTGCCTTAAACTACAATCTCTCCACAGACGGCATCAACTGCCCTACCTCAGTTGGTAAGTTAAACTATTCTGCTTACCATAAAACTTAAAAATTGATTCTAGGATAGTCTGAAATGGATTATTCACCTGATTTTAGCTGTCCCAGAACCCAGATGCCTTCACAATTGGTTGACTGATGATAAAGAGTTAAGAAGAATAAGATAAACATTGAAGTTTGCAAAGTATATATGTGAATAGATAAGTATTCATAGCTAAATACATTGTTTTATATTTTTGTATTTTTGAAACAATTAAAAATTAACAGTAAAATGCAAGGAAATATACAGGGAAGTCCCTGCACAAGACTATTTTATTATTATTTTCAAGGAAACTGCCAACTATTTCCTAAAGTGGCTGTACCATTTTCATTCCCACCAGCAATGTATTAGTGATCCAGATTCCCCACATTCTTACCAGCATTTGAAGTTACCACATTTGTTTATTTACCGTATGTACTCGTGCATAAGCTGAGTTTTTTCAGCATATTTTTAATGCAGTTTTTGTGGTAAAATTAGGTGCCTAGGCTGATAGTTGGGTCGGCTTATACTTGAGTATGTATGGTATGTCAATCATGTCCTCTGAAAGCAAGGGAAGTTTTATTTCTTCCTTTCCAGTTTGCCTGTTTTTCATTTCTTTTTATTGTCTAGCTGCACTGGGACAAGCATCCAGTACTATGATCAAGCAATCCACGGAAAAAGTAAGAAAAGAGAAACAGAGAACAGTAAGAAATGGGAGGGGGGAGAACAAAATGGCAGAGTTAAACCTAACACATCAAGAATGCTCTAAATATATCAATTAAGAGACATAGATTGGCATAATGGATTAATAAATCATGGCCCAACTATATGTTGTCTATTACAAAACTCACTGTAAATATAGCAACACAAGGTTTAAAGTAAAACAATGGAATAATGATGCAGCATACAATTATTCCTTTTAATAAAAAATAAGAATGGCTTTATTAATATCAGACAAGTAGACTTCATAGAAAATTACTAGAGATGGAGAGAATATTATTTGATAATTAAACAGGACATTCACCAAGAAACATAGCTATATTGCAAATGAATATACCAATCAAAGGTGTTCATGTACCTTTGTTTTTGAAGGTCAAAAATATAAAGCAACCAGAGAAGATGGCAAATTCATAAGTATGATCATGGACTTCTACACTCAATTTTCAGTAATTGATACAAATGTTAAACAGAAAATCAAGAATATGAAATGCAACAATACCATCAACCAACAGGAACAAATTGACATTTATAGGACAGTAGCCAAATTAGTCAAGTCCCCAGTGTAGCAATTACCTTATTTTGGATCATACAACAAGCCTTAACAAATATATCTATTTAAAATCATACAGAGTATGTTCTCGGACCATGATGGAATCAAGCAGAAAGATAACAACAAAGACTTCAAACAAGTGGAAATTATTAACAACCTTTTAAAATATCCCCTAAGGCTCTCTTTTCTCACATTGTCTGAGTGGATTCCCAATAATAGAAAATACCCCTCTGTGTTATTTATCCATTTCTTTGTATTGCAATATCTGAGAAAAGTAAAATAAGTAAAAGCACAGATGAATAATATTGTAATTCCAGCCTAAAAATAATTCTTTATTCTCTAATTTTACAGAAAGTGGAGGGCATTGTTAGACCCCACCCCACCCCCAAATTGTGCCTGAGCCATGCCTGGAAACTCATAAATAATTAAATACTTTCAACCCATCTAGTTGAAATTTTAGGCATCAAGGATAAATGAGACCTCTTCTGCTTACCTATTCCTTTTATTATTGTTATTTTTACAGTGGTGAATGTGAGCTTATATAACAAAACATTTTAGTCATTTCTACATACACAATTTAACAACTTTAATTACATAGATCATATAATTGTCAGATTGAAAGTGGTCAATGGTAGTCTATGGAAGTCCAGTAATGCCTAGAATACTGATACTCAAGTATTCTATATCAAGTTTGATGACTTTTGATTTTCCTTGATTCATACTTTATACATTCCACATGCCAATTCTTAACAGATGTTAGCACTTGTTTCCTCTCATTGTGGGTCATGTTACATCAGTAAATGAAGGTCTTGAAAATTCCCCCAAACAACTTGCAAATTCTGAGTCATAGTGACCCTATAGGGCACAGTAGAACTGTCCCAGCCTTGTTTCCAAGACTGCAACTCTTTATAGGAGTAGTACTAGAAGATGTCGGGAGTTTCAAACTGGTAACTCACTACACCACCAGGGCTCCTTACAAAGGTTTGAAAGTACATCTTTAAGGTCAACCTTACTTTAAGAAGGCAGCTCTTTGTCACTGTAACTCTTTACCTGAGTAGAAAGCCCATCTTTCTCCTGTGAGAAACCAGCTTGTGGTTTCCAACTGCTGACCTTTTGGTAACCATTATGCCAGCAGGGCTCCTACTCATTGTTCTAGGTAAGTATAAAGCTCCAACTTAGTTTACAAATATATATGTTGCCTCTAACCTAGACTTTTTAAATCAACTCCTTGTCTCACTAACTTCTGAATAGAAAACTGAGCTAGCTGTGGTAGTTACATAATGAGGTGTCAATCTGAGGATTCAGAGTGAAGGGGGGGAGACTAGCCTGTCAATCAGGTAGTAGCTAGATGACCTCATTTGGGGGGCACCATGGAGATAAATAACTTGCTGGAAGCAGCACACATGCTCACTCCCTGGGAGATATCCCTGTGGAGAAGACACATGGAGAGAGGCTGATGGAGCCAGACCTCTGGAGTTGGAAAAATCACATGGAGAACCCTGCCAGGGCTGAGATGTTTACAATGCCCCTGGATCCACAAGACTTCCCACCCACTAGCCTGTGATTTTCCTGCATTCAGTGTCATTGCATGTGTTTTGTGAGTCTGAAGAGGACTTTATAGATTGGTATCAGACTTATGGACTTGATCTGGATTGGGCTGGGATGTTTTCTCAATATTCAATTACTCTTGTATATAAAGCTCTTTCTTATACACATATGAGTGTCTATAAATTTTGTTTCTCTAGTCTTCCCAGACACTCTAGCTAACACTTGCTATTTTGAAAAATATATGTTATTCTGCTGTTTCAAACTCTTCAGTTGCTCTTTTATATCTTTGTAATAAAATTGAAATTCTTTACTGTGTCATTTAAGGTAGACCTTCATGGACTGCATCTACCTACTGAATCATCCCTCAACAAAGGTTTGCTCCATAACGTTCTGTCTGCTTCTTCCCTATGTCCTATTTCTCGCTCCTTCTCTGCCCCTGACCTCCACCATGCTTCCTTCCCTCCCTTCCTCTCTTTCTCCAGAGCTTTACTCAATCTGTTCTCTCTAAAGCAGTGGTTCTCAACCTGCCTCATGCTGTGACCCTTTAATACAGTTCCTCATGCTATGGTGACCACCCAACTATAAAATTAGTTTCATTGATACTTCACAACTATAATTTTGCTACTATTATGAATCAGGTGACCACTGTGAAAGGGCCGTTAGGCCCCCAAAGGGGTTACAGGTTGAAAGCTACTGCTCCATAGGAACATGCATGTTCTGCCTCTTCATCGCTTACTTCACATCTAAATGTTATTTATGGTATTTCCCAAGATCTACCTATGCCTAAATAGGTACATTGGTAGCATTCCGTGCTCCTCTATTATTGCCCTTTAGCACCTGTGTGTCTATTATCACTTAATTCTCTATAGCTTCAGCTAGATTGGGAGCTACAGGAAAGCAACAACCTTGCTTAGTTTGTTCAATATTTATCTTCATCTTCTCTTAAGAATACCCAGAACATGATAGGCAATAAATAACTATTGGATGGATGGATGGATGAACAAACTAAAGAAAAGCAGAAAAATAAGAAGGTATTCTCTGGTATTCAAGGCTGTCTCTTCTTAAAAATACTAAAGTAGGCATTAAAAATTGGCACATAGACCTGTTGATCCCAACCATTAATTCACATTAGAATCATTTGTAATGATTTTTTTCAAGATCTAAATGTTTTAATAGAATCACTGAGTGATAAGCATGAAGTGGATTAATATAGCAATATGCAAGTAACCCTTTTAACTGGTTATTATAGCACTGATTAAGCACTGGGCTGCTAATCACAAACTGAGCTCTTCAAAACCACCAGCTACTCTCCAGGAGAAAAAGGAGGCTTTCTACTCCCTTAACAAGTTACATTCACAAAAACTGAAGGGAGGAATTCTACTCAGTCCTACACGGTCACTATGAGTCAGAATTGACTTGATAATAATGAGTTAACTGCTTATTGTTTCATTGCTACACAATAATTCTTCTCATCTCTTTTGACAATAAATAAAAATAATTGAGATATAAGATAAAAGGTGTGTGGTTTTAAAACAACTGCATGATCTTAGGCAAAAATTTAACTTGCTTGAACCACAATTGCTTTACTGTTCACATGAAAATGGTAAACCCTGTCATGTCCACCTCAAGATCAATGATCAATGTTTATATAGAGGCAGTTGCCTGGTTACAAACTAGGTGTACTCCTATGTCTTAACAATTTTGTAGGTCAATGTGTTAGTCCGGGTAGACTACAGAAACAAATTCATAAACATGCATATGTGTATAAGAGAGAGTTTTATATAAAGGGTAATTGTACATTAAGAAACCATCCCAGCCCAGTCAAGTCCAAGCCCATAAGTCTGATATTAGCCCATATGTCTGATACCAATCTATAAAGTCCTCTTCAGACTCACAAAGCACATGCAATGACACCAAATTCAGAAAGATCTAAGGCCAGTGGGTAGAAAGTCTTTGGATCCAGTGGTGTTGCAAGTATCTCAGTGCTGGCTTCTCCGGCTTCAGAGGTCTGGTTGCATCAGGCTAGGTCCATGTGGCTTCTCCAGCTCAGGGCATTAGCATTATTCCATGTGTCCTTTCAGCTGCAATGTCTCCCAGGCAGTAAGCAGAGAAAGAATGTGTCTCCCACCTCCAAGGAGGAATACCAGATTTCCCAGAATTCTCAGGAGAAGGCAACGCCCACACAGAGGCCTCATTGGTTATGATCTGATCGACAGACTATAGACTCCACCCCTTCATGCTTAATCCTCTCAAGTTCCAGATTATGTAACCACCACAGTCAACCAGAA
>NW_022111372.1:76728177-76739448 GCF_000313985.2 Echinops telfairi
GTGTGAGATATGACAAAATAATAATAATTTATAAATTATCAAGGGGGAGGGAGGGAGGGGGGAAATGAGGAGCTGATACCAAGGGCTCAAGTAGAAAGTAAATGTTTTGAGAATGATGGTGGCAAC
The DNA here is from genome assembly GCF_000313985.2 of Echinops telfairi. Classification (NCBI taxonomy): domain Eukaryota; kingdom Metazoa; phylum Chordata; class Mammalia; order Afrosoricida; family Tenrecidae; genus Echinops; species Echinops telfairi. The sequence continues at coordinate 76,728,304 of NW_022111372.1, forward strand.
AAATGCACAAATGTGCTTGACACAATGGATGGATGGATGGATGGACTGTGATAAGAATTGTACGAGCCCCCAATAAAATGATTTAAAAAAATGATGACAGTTAATTTGGGGATAAGTATATATGAAAAAAAGGCTAAGCCTTTTAAGGATTTGAAAGCTGCAGTGAGTGCAGTAGCTTGCGATGAAGTCGCTGCAATTAGGGGTTGGTTCAATTGCTTCAAAGTGTGGACACGGTCACACAACATTAACGAGAAAGTGAGACTTGTCTATAATTTCTGGCTTTCATAACTGGGGAACTACCTATAATAAAAACACTTTGCAAATCTTACAGCACAGTAGAAAGTAAGTCACTTATCTCAAAACCCAACTGAAGGTCAAAAGTGACTATTCTTCTTCATCTTCTCTACATCAGCCTTAAGTGGTAGAGAGCTAGAGACAAGTGTGAACAAGAATATACGACTAGAGAAAAGAGATTGAGGACTATTTCATGAAACAGATACCTGGAATTCCATTCAGAATGCATAATGTTCTGAGAGGCTCTGCCTTGTATTTCCCTATCATCTAATATCTGTGTGTTTTTCAATATTCTACAACAATGGTCTGGAAGCTCCTCTCTAAAGGGTCAGATAGTAAATATTTTAGACTGTGAGTCATTGAGTCTTTATTGTCACTGCTCGAACTGACGTTTTAGAGGGAAAGCAGCTGTAGACGATGTTTTAGCTTTTAGGTGTGACAGTGTTCAAATAAAACTTTATGTATGAAAACAGGCACCAGCCTAGATTTGGCCTATGGGTGTTTGCTGATCCTTGTTCTATAAAGTGAGGGTCCCTGGTGGTGCAGTGGGTTAAGCTTGGATGCTGACTTCTGGGTTGGTGGTTAAAACCCTTAAGTTACTTCACCAGTGAAAAACTATAGTCTTAGAAACTTTGGGAGCAATTTTACTGTATGCTATGGGTTCACTATGAGTTGGAGTTAAGTCAGTGGCAGTGGGATTAGTGTTTTGGTTTGGTACTGTAGGAATCTTGAAGGGATCTCTCTGTTGCCAGTTGGATTTCCTGACTTTGAGGTGGAAAATATTGAGAAAGAGATTTAGTAAGATGTATTCTTAGGCTCAACACCAGTGATGGGAGGGGAAGAAGCAGCATTTGGCAAAGCAGGAAGTTGAGTTGTGATGTAGTACCATCAAAGACAGAGAGTACTGGAACTGGGATAGTACTTCAGGGTTGTCTCCTATTGGACATAAGACTTCATACCCTTATATGAATCTGCCATTAGTTGGAGGATGACTCAATAACGGACCATATCCATGAGCAAGGTGTTCTTTTTCAACTAAATCAGCTGTTGTAGGGACCAGCAGATGAAAGCTTTCTGTCAAGAACTCTTGTGTCCTGTTTTCCAAAAGACGGATCTAAGTAATATAGATCATTCACTAACCTCTCCCTTGGGATTTAACTCCTTTGCTAAAAGGTTACAATTTATGTATTTCACTGTCTCTTCTGTGCAAAATGGCAATGTTAAGTGTATAGAGCATCACTGTAAGGAGTCATGGTAGCTTTGTAGATTAGGTGTCAGGCTGCTAACCATAAAGTTAGCCATTCCAATCCACCAGTGGTTCCTTGGGAGAAAGAGGGGCAGTCTGCTTTTATAAAGGGTATAGTCTCAGAAGACCCTATGCCCAGTTGCTGTGAGTTGAAATTGACTCCCTTGCAGTGATTGGTTAGCATCACTACATCCAGAAGTTTTAAAATGTATCGTATTTCTCAGTTTTCTCACTGAAACCACATAGGAACTTTTCAGATCCTTCTGATTCTTGGTTTTTGTGTGTTCCACTTCAAACTCTGAAGTCTCTGGCTGACAAGAATAACCGTGTGACTCATAAAAGGGTCATGTGCAAAGGTTCTTTAAGCATTTGCTTGATGTGCATCTTAAGGCAAGATTTGGGAGGTCTTGTTATTTTTGTGTAAGTTCCTTGCCCTCAAATGCTGCTTAGAGATAGAACTTTTTTTAGGAAAGAAAGCATTGCAGAAGGTGTTCTGACATTAAGCTTAGTAACTGCGCTGTAGACTTTGGGTGTGCATTCAATAGTGTCCAAGGGATTATGTTGGAAAGAGGATTGGGGCACCTTAAGTTGTGAGCTGGGCTAGATGAATTCTAGGATTTTTTCTAACATGAATTCTAAGAATCCAAAGATGTTTTCTAAATGCGAGTTTCCTGGATTATACACGTTCTGAAAAATTACATTTAAACTGACTTTTAATAACAGGACAGTGTGCTCCAGGGCCATCTAAATGCATTCTGGGTGATTTGACAGCAACAGCTTGTGGTTGATGTGCAGAATAAGAATCCATATAGCATAAGTTCCCAAACTTATTTGGTCTACTTCACCGTGTCCAGCAAAAAAATTACTCAGCACGACCCCCGCTGCCACCCACCCCAAGCAATTAAAAACCTTTGTTAAATCCCATAATTATATATAACATACAGGTACCTGCTTTTTCAGCTCTCCTGAATGAATCTAGCACCCTTGCTCCCCACCCAGTGGGCAGTTTAACCCACTTTGGAAAACACTGGTCTACAGGATAATCTATGGTCACCAAGAATTCAGTCTAGAAAGAGTTAGCTTTGAGGGTGATTCTTATTGGAAAGGGCCTAGAGAAACTGGATTCTCTGGAGGAGGATAGGGTTCAAGAACTGGCTTTGCACTGCTATGAGCCTGGACTGCCCTTCTGGGTGCTGCATTTGCCCATTGTAAAGTAAGGGTAGAGCTAAAAATAAATGTTAAGCTTCTGCCTGGTCCTAACATTATAGAGCAACATATAAACTTGGTCCAGTAATTTGTCTCCCATTTATGTGGCAGAAAGTATTAAAACAAAAAGAAAGTACTGGAAATGCCTAAGCAAAGACATAATTTGTCTTTTGGTATTCAGAAGGTAACTCTCCAGAGAACAGTTTTCCATGTTTTTCACAAGTAGCTCTCCACTAGGGACAGAAATTCATTTCATTAAGGTTTGGGGTTTGAGATGGGGCAAATTGCCCTATACTAACGCACCATGCAGCATTCTTCACAAAGACCTTGAAGATCTTCAGTACAGGCCCTGAACTCTCTAGATGAACTTCTGTCTCATCTAGAATTAAGTAAATAAACTAGGTAAAGCTGATGCCAATTTTAAAAAGGTTGCATTAGCATGAACACCAAGATGGAAGTAAAATAGTTGGTAAATAGGTTATTAGACCAGATAATCTGTATCAGTCAAAGAAAAACAATGTTTGAAGTTACTGAAGTCTTGCATCCACTGGCTAAAACACTGCTAGGTTACATTGAGATGCTCAAATCTCTTCAATACCTGTCTTTGGCTCCCCATAACACATATGGATCTCACTATGGGGCTGAGGCTTCTGATTGACCATCAATCAATTTGTATACCTATCGATGATGTCTGAAGGTGGATCAGAAGAAAGAAAGCTTCATAGATTGTGGAGATTAGCTCAGTCTTCTATAATGACCCATGAGAGGATTATCTGTGACTTAATAACGGGCGCCTCTTCACATCCAACAATGAAAACCATCTGAGAAATTTAAGTATCTTTTTAAAAAAAACTACTAAAAAGAGGTGAGAACAAAATGTATCTGAATATAGCCAGGAAGTACGTGACAGTCATCTGTTTATTTTAATTGAATGGTTTGTGTCTTCGGGCAATCTCATTATTCTCCCAAAAGTAGAAGTGCTGAATGAAGGCACAAACCTCATTAACCTCTGAATGTTGAAATCAATAATCTGCAATAAATCTAAGCTAATTTGTTGCCAATAAATCTCACAAAATGCTGTGTTTTATAGCCAGAAACACTGAAGGACATGAAAAAAGCAACTATGGCCATGATAAGGTGATATCTGGAGTTTGTAGGACCTTTCAAACATGAACCAGGTTATTGGCGTTGACATAGATTACAGTTTTCTAGTGGAGTTAACAATCTGTTTTCTTCTCTCTCTCTCTTTTTTTAAGTTAGGTAACCTTTTCTATTTCTATAATTCCTAATAATTTATGATAAAGTGGAAGAGGTAAGCATATATCTACCTGGCAGTTTCTTCTCAAATACTTGAAAAGTAGGATTGAGCTGGAGAGAAAATTCCTTGAACACAAAAGCTGGGTCTGACTTTACTCAGTTAGTAACTAGCAAGTTGCTGTAATAGTTAGCTGCCTTCATCCCAGCTTTGACTCGTGGTGGCCCTGTGCACTGCAAAACAAAATATTACCTGGCCCTACACCATCCCCATGATCAGTTGGACTCTTTTGATCCCTAGAATTTTTCCTGGAGGATTTTTGGACGGAAAACAATAGGCATTTCTTCCTAGTTTATCTTAGGAAGTTCCTGTTCAGTAGCATAACAGCACACAAGCGTCCTCTGATAAATGGTGGTAACTGTCCATAGATTGCACTGGACAGAAATCAAGCCTAGCTCTGATACACGGAAGGGAAGAATTTTACATCTGAATTCCCATTATCTCAAAGACAGGTTGATATTAGGTGCCATCAAATCGGTTCCAAATCATAGTGAGCCCAAGTATAATAGAACGAAATACTGCCCAGACCCGTGTCATCATCACGAGTGTTTTTGTTCTTCAGCCCATCGTTGCAGCCAATGTGTCAGTCAATCTTTCCAAGGCTCTTCCTCCTTTTTCTGCCCCTCTACTTTTGGTAACAAACATGCTCATTTCCAGCCACTCATATCTCCTGATAGCATGTCCCAAGTACATGGGAGGAAATCTGGCTATCCTTGCCACTAAGAAGCCTTCTGGTTGTACTTCCTCTAAGACAGATTGGTTTGTTCTTTTGACAATATTCTTTGCCAACAATATAGTTCAAATTCAATGATTTTTTTCTGAGGTCTTCCATATTCAATGTCCAACTTTGACATAAGTCTTTGAAAATACCATGGCTTAGGTCAGGTGCACCTTAGTCCACAAAGTAACATCCTTGCTTTTCAGCACTAAAGAGGTCTTGTGCAGCAGATTTACCCAATCCAATGCGTTCTTTAATACCTTGATTGGTGCTTCCATGAGCATTTGATTATGAATCCAAGTAAGATGAAAGGCTTGACAATTTTGATCTTTTCTTTGAGTATCATGATGTTACCTATTAGTCCAGGTGTTAGGATTTTGGTTTTCTTGACATGGAGTTGTAATCCATACTGAAGGCTGCAATCCTTGCATCATCAGCAAGTGCTTCAAATTCTCCTCCCTTTCAGCAAGCAAGGTTGTGTCACGCAGATTTCAAGTTGTTAATAAGCCTTCCTCCAATGCTGATGCCTCATCTTTTTCATATAATGCAGCTTCTATGATTATTTGTTCTGCATACAGATTGAATAAGTGTGATGAGAGAACACAAGTATACAACCTGACACACACCTTTCTGATTTTAAGCCATGTAGTATTCCTGTGTGTTGTCCATACAATTACCTCTTAATCCATGTACAGGGTGAACACATGCACTATGAAGTGTTCGTAAATTCCCATTCTTCTCTAGTCTAACTTTAGTTTATTATGACCCACAGAGTCAAATGTCTGCATGACAATGAAACACAAAAAACGTCTTGCTGGTATTCTCTACAAAATGATCTTTAGCAAAAATTTACTTGTATGTAGTATCAATGATATTTTTCTAAAATTTGAGCATTCTGTTGGGTCACTTTTCTTTTAAGTGGCTGCAAATATGGATCTCTTCCAGTAAATTGGCCAAGTAGCTGTCTTCCAAATTTCTTGGAATAGACAAATGAGTGTTTCCAGTGCTTTATCAGCTTGTTGAAATATTTCTATTGGTATTCCTTGCCTTTGGCTAATGCTTTCAGTGCAGCTTGGACTTCTTTCCGCATCATTGATTCTTGCACATATGCTATTTAAATGGTTGGTGGTCAACCAGTCATTTTGTTACAATTACTCTGTGTATTCTTTCCACCTTTTTTTTGGATACTTCCTGCATTGTTCAGTATTTTGCCCATAGAATCTTCCAATATTGCAATTTGAGGCTTGAAGGTCTCTTGAGTTCTTTTAGTTTAAGGATGCTGAGTGTGTTCTCCCTTTTTGGTTTTCTAACTAAGTCTTTGCGTATATCATTGTATTTGGCTTTGTCTTCTTGAGCTTCCCTTTGAAAGTTTCTGCTCTTTTACTGCATCATTTCTTCCCTACACCTTAGCTACTTTTTGCTGAAGAGCAAGTTTCAGGGTCTCTTCTGACATCCATGGTGATCTTTTCTTTCTTTCCTTCATGAATGATGTTCTTGATGGCCTTCCACACTCATCAGGTATTTTTGTCATTAGTGTTCAATGCAAATCTGGTCTTGAGATCTTGAAATCTCTTGAAGTTTGGATGCGATATGTTCCAGGTATTATTTTGTATCTCATAAATGTGTTTTAGTTTTCGTTAACTTCAACTTGAACATACATATGAGCAATTGGTAGTCTTGTTCCAGAATCAGCCTCTAGACTGGTTTTAGCTGTTGATATTGAGCTTCTTCATCGTCCCTTACCAAAGAAGTAGTCAGTTTGATTTCTGTGTATTCCATCTGGAGAAGAACACGAGCCTAATTCTTTTGTGTTGTTGAAAAGTGGTGTTTGCTATGAATAATTCATTGGTTCTCCAGAATGATTGTATGTAATTTCCAGCTTTGTTTAGATCACCAAAACCATATTTTCTATTTATTTTTCCCTCCTTTTTATTTCCAACATTTTCATCCCAATCATCAATAATTATCAATGCATCCTGATTGCATGTTTGATCAATTTCAGAATGAAATAATTGGTGGAATTCTTCAATTTCTTTATCACTAACTTCAGTAGTTGGTGCCTGCATTTGATTATTAATTATATTTACTGTATTTCTTTGTATGTGGAAATAAATTATCCTATCACAGACAGCACTGTGCTTCAAAATAGATCTTGAAATGTCCCTTTTGAAAATGAACACATCATCTCTCTTGATTGTGTCATTCTGGAACTGAAAACTCTACGATTTTCTGAGATAAAATGGCCAATATTAGTCCATCAGCTCACTAAGACATAGAATACCAATAGTTATGTTGCCTATTTTATTTTTGATGACTTACAATTTCCTAGATTCATACGCCATAGTTTCCAAGTTCCCCTTATTAACTGATATTTGCAGTTGTTTCTTTTCCTTTTGAGTCATGATCCAATGTCAAATAAAGGTCCCGAAGACATTACACCCACAGGCTACACTCCCGTGTCACTTTCACCAACTCTACTTTGAGAAGGCGACTCTTCCTCAGTCGTATTTTAAATGCCTTCTGACCTGAGGAGTCATCTTGCGGCACTATTTCTGACAATGCTCTTTGTCGATTCGTTAGGTTTTCAGTAACTGACATTGTTATGTATCCATAGGGTTTTCAGTGGCTAATTGAACTGAAATGGACAAGCTTTTCCTTCTTTGTAGTCTGTCCTTAGTCTGGAAGCGCCACTGAAACCTGTTCAATTAGGATGACACTGCTGCTGTGTGAAATATCAGTGACATCGCTTCCAGCATCACAAGCCACCACAGCACAACAAACTGACAGAAAAGGTCCTAAAGACATAGTAGGTACACAAAAAATAGTTACTGGCAAAATCCATTTGCAGGGTCCACACGTGGATTAAACCTGCAGTGAATCCCCGCTGTTCATAGTTGAGGGATATGAAGAGCCCTTTCATAATACAGAGAGCGTTGTACAGTCAATTGTAGCAGGCATAGTTAGGTGGAAAATAATATCACTTGATCTCCTTTTTAAGCCATTTTAAAGATGTTTCAGTTAAGGGAAACACACACTGATTAAACCCTGGTGAATCCCCTGTGACCATGAACTAGGCATACGAATCGCCTTGCTATCATGCAGAATGCATTGGGAAGTGGATTGTTGGAGATGCAGTTAGCACCATATCATTTGATCTCCCTTATGATTCATTTAAATTTGTTCTAGTTTTCATAGTTTCTGCTTTCTTTTCAATTGAGGTTTTTTATCTGTTATACTTTGTTATTGTTGTTAATGTTTTAATGCTTTTTATATTTATGAAATCTAGGATAGGTAAATGCATAGAGATAGTCACTGGATTAATTGTGCCTTTGGGTTATGGCAGGGGAGTCGGAGGGAAATGGACAGCTAATAACAACTAATACAAGTATAAAGAAAATATTCTACAACTGATTGTGGTGATGATTGTACAACTCTTTCTGATGTTATTGAACAGTTGATTGTATGATGTGTGAATTATATGCCAATAAAACTGTAAAAAAATTTGAAATAAAATATGTACTTATTGGAAGAATAAATAAATCTTGGCCTGAAACTTAGAGAATCATTATACAATTTTTTATGTCTGAGCAAAAACGTGAGCTACATGCCTGTGTTTTATACAAAAGAAAGTAAGAGAAGGCTATAAAGTATTTATGGTTACAGAGAAGTGATTGAGAAACAAGGTGACAGGAAATAAATAGAATAGCATCTCCATGTTGCCGTGAAAGCTCCATGAAAGCAGCCCCTTTCTAGTGTTCAAGGAAATGTCTCCAATGACTACAACAGCATCTAGGATATATATCAGGTGCTCAACAAGTGTTGGATGGCTAGATGAATAGATGTGTGGAGAACTAGATAGACAGGCGAGAAGAAAGAAAAATAGTAGAATAGCTGTGCATTTTCTGTGAATGACTTCCATGGAGAGCAGAGGATATTTGTATACCAAAGAAATAGGATCACCCATATACACATTGTGATAGGTAGGTTTATTGGCCAGTGAACACATGTGGGATTAATTGAAGGGCAGTTTAATTGAAGGGCAGAGAGATAAACGGCTCGGCAAATCTTGCCTTTCTGCCTTAGCTGGTTCTCTGCCTCAACTTGCGAGCTACACTACCTGTGAGACATCTAACCCATGGACTGCGTTGCTGTAGTTTGAGGTTCCTTCAAGACCTGCTTCACCATGAGCTGGGGACTGTCAGACCCTGTAATCTGGCTGATTCGGACCCTGTCATCTGGCTGACTGTTGGTGACATGCCTTGCTATTTGCTGCCTGTGGCCAAATTGCCTGAATTGCTCAACAAAGGACTCAGCTGTCTGCTTCCTTGACTTGTACCTGGCAGCCCTTGGAACTTGAAGGGCTGCCAGTGCATTGGCTGTCTCGTGGAAGTGAGTTGCACTGAGCCATTTATACTGCTCTATAGACTAAGTAGCTGTTTGTTTCTTATGTTGTATCTATCTATATCTATATCTTTAAAATCATAAGTGTCCTGGTGTTGTTTCTCTAGAGAACCCTGTCTAACACACACATGTAACAAGAGCACATCCAGTTAAATGATGATACCCTATGCCCCTAGATGAGCTTTTCCTCAGCCAGGAGAAGAACTTTGTGTCCCAATGCATTGATTAAAGTGACCCAAATCTGAAAGGTCAGTTTCTAATATCATGTCTCATCTCATTGACATCTCTCCTAACTCAAATGACACTACTTCATGTATGTCAAAACACTATTGAGCTTTCTCACAACCAGTTCCTATAATGAAGTACCCCTAAGGGAAGAGGCTACCCTGCTGCTACTGATTGCCTCTTATCAAAGAGAGGGGTAATTATGCTCTCTACTGTGCAGTAGCTCAGGGTTCAGCAGCAATCATTTAACCAGATGTTGTTCACCTTGTTAATTTTGCCTTTGGCAAACTAGAAGACCTGTGCATTAGGCTGGTAATTTTATGGCTTGGATATAAAAGCTGAAAACCAAGAGAAAGGAATAGCAGTTTAAAAACATGGCCCTTGGTGGTAAAAAGGAAACTGGAGATTCCATGAGATAATTGTGTTAGAATAGGTTTCTTTGTTGAAAATACCTTTTTTTCATTAAAATGTACAGTGACTGTACACACTTACCTCTCTAGATGGAATACACAGGAATCAAATTGACTGCTTCTGTGGGCAAAAATCACTATCAGTGGCCCAAATGAGGCTAGGGATGACTGCAATATTCTACCCATTAAAATTACTCATATTTAAGTTCAGACTGAGGCTGAATGAAATGAAAACAAGTGCAAGAGCTCCAAAATACAACACTGAGTATATCCTAAGTGACTTTCAGGACATTTCAAGAATATATTGGATACATTGGACACTAGTTATAAAAGACATGGTAAACCTGGTTAGCATTACAGCAACACACATATATCAACTTGAGAGATGGGTGGTTGCTTCCACTTAGCTATATAGGCTGGGAATTGAATCCTAGTCTGCCATATGGAAGGTGAGCTTTGGTCCACTGAACTACCATGGCTAAGAGAAATCACTGAATCCTAGGATGAATAAGGTGATGGGTACAATGATGTCCTCTAGTATAGGTTAAAATGCAACACCTTTTATCATATGATTTCCCTTTTGACCCATTACAAAGTTGTTTCCATTTTTAATGTTTTCTTACTTTCTTTTTTGTGATAGTTATATAATCTGGTGCCAATTTGAGAGTATTAAGAATGAAGGGGTGTAGTTTAGCCTGTCAATCAGGTCTCAGCTTGACGACCTCATTTTGAGGTACCACGGATATCAATAGCTCACTGGAGGCCAGATAGACACAGACTCTCTGCTTGGTATTCCTTATGATAAGACACATGGAGCTACACTAGAGTTCTGGAGCTGGAGACCCACACCAAAGCTGAGATGCTTACACTGCCATTGGATCCACAAGACTTTTCACCCTCTGACCCATGATTTTCCTGCATTTGATATCATTACATGTGTTGTGGGAGTCTGAAGAGGAATTTTTAGATTGGCGTCAAGACATATGGGCTAATATGAAACTTATGAACTTTATCTCTACTGGACTGGGATGTTTTCTCAATATTCAATTACTCTTGTATATAAAGCTCTTTCTTTTCTTTTTCTTTTTTTGTTGAATCATTTTATTAGGGACTCATACGACTCTTATCACAATCCATACATACACCAAAGCACATTTGTACATTTATTGCCCTCATCAATTTCAAAATATTGCTCTCCACCTAAGCCCCTGGCATCAGCTCCTCATTTTTCCCCTCCCTCCCTATTCTTCTCTCCCTCGTGAACCCTTGGTGATTTATAAATTATTATCTTTTCATATCTTGCCCTGTCTAACGTCTCCCCTCACCCACT
>NW_022111372.1:76740119-76741418 GCF_000313985.2 Echinops telfairi
TTATTATGAAATCCAGGGTTGCTGGAGCTATAGTGACAGTAACTGGATTGTGAATTACCTAGGCCATGGCAGGGAGGTTGGGGGAAATGGAGAGCTAAGAACAATGAGTATAAGAAGACAATGTCCTTAAGCTGATTGTGGCGATGATTACACAACTCTTATTCATACAACTAAATCGTTAACTCTTTAATATATGAACTATGTGGCAATCAACTATTTTTAAATAGCCTGAAGACCAGGCTGTTTTAGTTTTGAGAAATCCATTTTTGAAACTACTGTCATATTTCATTTATTTAATTCTTGTACACATAGAATTGCTATGAGTCAGAACTGACTCAACAGCACTTACCAACAACAACAAATGTGTTAACTATTGTCGGGGAGTGGTAAAGGAGAATTTATACAACACACACATACATATTGACCCTAACAAGGATCTGTAAAGGTAGAGTTATCCATGGCAAGAACAGCTTGGCAAAAGCCATGATAGTAGCCTTCTGTGGTGGTAAGGTTCAAGTCTAAGGGCCTCAAGATCAAAATTCTAGTTCCATCCCTGACAGTAAGCTGCAGCAAGTCTACACAACCATGCCCCCTTTTTAAGCTTGTTGGCCCAACATGAAAGATGTGGGGCTTGTCTTACAGAGATGACAGCAGAGGACAAAGAACAGGTAATTGTTATAAACTATTGCACCAGAGGAAGCAAGTGTGAGCAAGAGGATCTCCCTGAGGTAGGGAGGCAGAGGGGACAGGAGCAAAGATAAAAAGAAGTACCTAAGGTTCAGGAACAATCATCCTCTTGTCAAAATGTGCCTCCGCTGGGCTCTGCAGATGTATTGCTTATCATTTGTTCCCTACATCTTTCACAACTTGCTATTTTAACAAGGGCAAAGAGGAAAATAATGTCTAGCTTATTCTTTGGTTCTGTAAAAATGGAAATGCACATTTTCAAATTGCCATAAGTAATGAAAAATGACTTTAAAAACAAAAGATGGGAAAGAAAGGGAGGTGAAAAGTGATCAAATAAGGAGGGAGAGAAAAGTAATGAGAAAGAATATGAGGGAGAAGCTACAGAGGAGATAAGTGGGGAGCAGCATGGGGGCAAGAGGAGAAACTAGGGAATGGGAGATGAAGGAAGGGAAGGGAACAAGAGAGAGAGCGGCGAGTGAAACAGGAATAGAAAGAGAAATACAGGAAGAGGGATGTATCCATTTAAGTTTGTATGATGTACAGTTGAAGCTCAGAGCTTGCAATTCAATAGCTTTCTCCTTCCTCTTCTTTCTCTCCCCTCACTGCCCCCCC
>NW_022111372.1:76741518-76766094 GCF_000313985.2 Echinops telfairi
TGTGTAGCTCTCTGAGCAGCAATAATAGATGAATGACAAGAACTACCAACCTGCTTCCAAGGTAAAGATTGGAAACTGCTTTTATGTAAGTGAGAAGTATTTTCAGATTAACCTGCCTGACTATAGGAATATTTTTTCCTGGTACAAGCATTACCTCAAAATTGGAAGAGAAAGCAAAGAGTAGAAAGACGGAGGATGAAGAACCCACATCATTCCATTTTACAGACAGAGAGATGGAGGCAATCAGACTTGTGACCTGCTCAGGACCACAGAGTAAGGAGATGACTGAGGAAGCAGGACACAATCACCTGACATCTAATACATGTGGCACATCCAGTGGACCAAAAAGTGACATGGTGCACTTGAATTGTTAAGTACATAACACAATGTGTATTACTGAAATTACCATATCATATGCTAGATTTGGTCAACAGGACTGTTCAAGGCAAGCTTGAACTATGCATCTGTTTAAAATGCAAAACCTTAAGGGAAAATATTAGGTAAATAATGAAAGGGTTGATACATGTGTAACTGGAGGCGAAACCTTCAGTTGTTAAAAAAGATCATATTTCTAGCTGTTCATTAAGGAGGGAAACAGTGTAAAAAGTAAAAGAGTAAAATGTCGATTCAGCTCACAAACCTCAAAGCATCCTCTGAAAAGTCAAACAACTCACCTTGGGGTGCCTCCGCCCTTCCTGAGTAAGTCAAGGAAATGAGAGTTAGGTGTTCAAAAGAGCCAGACAACCATATTATATATGTACACAGTAGACATCCATCTCCTGTATGAAACCTCATTGTTCTTGCGTAGCAAAAGGTAAATATTTACTGTGAGCCAGGAGAGGTAGCGAGTGATCCGCATCAGGGCCATCAATCACTATGAACCACACTCCCATTTTAATAACCCTTAGAAAGGAGGGCGGGCAAGAGAGGCAAGACTGTGCAGGACATAAGAGCTTGTCAGAGAAGGCAAATAGCTTCCAGTAGAAGAATGTAAGGTGAGTTGTTCAAATATGCAAGACGTGAAGGTCCCTAAAGATAGGTTTCTACAATTAAGACAGAAGGGAAGAAAGATCAGGAGCACAATCTCTAGAAGTGGGCTGTCTTCTCCTCCACTGACCAGCAACATGAACTGTGACAAGATCATTCCTTGGTGGTTCCATGGTACAATTTTCACCATCCCTATAGGCAACCTGGGCTTGATTCCCAGTCAAAGTACATGTCAGTGCAGGCTTGCATGTTGCCTTAATGCTGAACAGGTTTCAGCAGAGCTTCTAGACTAGGATGGAGTAGAAATAAAGGTTTTGTCATTTATTTCTGAAAACCAGTCATTAACTACCCCATATATCACAGCAACCCAATGTCCACCCAATCATGGGGATAGTGCAAGGCTGAGCAACATTTTCTCTGTTGTGTTTGGTGTCACAATGAATCTGGGGTCTACTTGATGGCAGCTAAGCACAACGGCAAAAGTAGGGACGATAACAACATCAACTTCACTGGATTTCTGTGAGGATCCAAGGAGTTAATATAGCAAAGTGGAACATAGCAAGTGTTCAAGGCATCTGTTGAGATAGAGGAATCAAAAGACAGTAGTCTTTCTTAGCTTCAAATAGGTGACCAGAATATGGTACTCTGATAGCTCAGATGCCAAAGAATTTGATCAGATGATTTAGAATCCCACTGACTGCTGTAGCTCACACAGCCAATAGTAAAAGGTAGAGCAAGGATTTGTCCCTAAGTGATCTGAGGCTAGAATCCATGAGATTAACCACTGTGCTCCGTTTCCTTAAACGTGTCTGTCTCCTATAGCACTCTCTAATTTTAATCTTGGTTCCATAATTCATTGCAATGTCTACATAAAACTCACACAGAGTGCTCAGATTATGGGGTTTAAAAAGAAGTTAACAGGTTAAAGTTCAGGTTGGAAATATTCAAGATAGTGCTCTTTGGTCAGGATAATTTCTTCTCTGCCATGTCAACAAGCAGGCCTCTCTTTGGCTCTCACCCTTTAGGGATGGCTTCTGCTCAATCTTGTAATGTTACAAAGCTTTTTCAGGGCTGCCACTCCACTATAAGGCTCAACACAAAGACACTCAATCCAGTTCTGTATGTCAGCAAACCCACCTCCCCTAATTAAGTGTCCAGAAGCATACCGTTTCACAAGCCAGCCTCCTGCTCCCAAACCCTCAGCTTCATTTGCTTTGTGGGATGGAAGTCAACCACTGTGTCTTATCCTATTGATGCTCAGCCACTCCTCTGGTGTCAAATCTGCCTCCTGGATCAAGGAGGTTCAATATTCAGGGATCTAGGGGTGCAAAGAGCTGGGGGTCCTCTCCTGTCTCTTCTCTCTTCCTAGTAACATCCCCACTACCTGCTTCTGAGATGGCTTATTTTATATCCAGAAGGATGATAATCACAATTAACTCTGTTAACAATCACTCCTAACTGAATCTTATCAGTTTCGTCCCTACCTCTCTTACCCCAACCCATCAGGAAAGGTGGTAACTCATTGGTGGGAGTTACAGAGACAAGGCTAGGAGAGTCATATTAAGTAAATCACTGCACTGCATGCCTCTCTTAAAGGAAGAGGTCACAGATTTCTTCTCTTTTATTTTATTGTTCCTTTCTCTGCTATTTAGTCTTCTTTTCTCTTCCAGTTATTAACCACTTACTTGTAAGTTGATTATAACTCCTGACAATGCCATGTAGTATATCAGAGTAGCATTGTAGTCCTTTGGGATTCAATGACTAATACTCTGGAACTAGGCTACCAGGCCTTTCTTCCAAGGAACCTCTGGGAAGACTCAAATCTCAAATCATTCAGTTAGAAACTGAGTGCTTAACCAATGGCACAACCCAAGGAGTTGTTTCTAGGTATATGTATGAAAATTGACTAATTCTCCTTGGGAAAGCTAAAGTTCTCAAGTCTAGCTTCTCTGATAATTTTCTCAGCATACAGATTGAATATGTATAGTGAGAGGATACAACCAAACATGAGACCACCACATAATACAGCACTATCCAGAAATCAATCCACTGAAAACATCCCCCAAGATGTCATTGATCGAATGGTGAAGAGGAGGCAAGAATGAATCCTACACAGAAGCACATACAACACACTGGAAGGGAGATAGGGAAATACCTAAAACAAAATCTATGAGATAAAACAAAGAATCCACAGATGTAATAACTCTGGACTCAATTGTCTGAATTCACACATTAAAAGACAAAGGTTAGCAGGCTGGATTAGGAAACAAAACACATCCATCTGTTGTCTAAAAGAGATACATCTTAAGCTTGCTGACAAAATTATGTTGAGAATCAAAGGCTGGCAGAGTGTATTCCAATCAAATGTCAATTTTAAAAAAGAAGGAGTTGCAGTCCTAATCTTTGAAAAAATTGATCTCAAGGTGCAGGGCATAATAAGAGTTTAAGGTGGGCACTCAAGGGATCAGTAGATTAACAGCCTGTGAGCTTAATAAATATATATGCACCCAATGAGAGAACCATGAAAACTGTCAATCAAATCCTTCAAAGGATGAAAAAAGAAATCACAGGTTCAACAATCACAGTAGGTGACTTCAATACACCATTCTCTGAGAAAGATAAATCAGTGGGAAATAAGTTAAACAAAGAGGCTACATAACTACATAACTACAATTAGGTAAGTTGACCTGGTGGACATATACAGAGCACTCCTCAAAAAAAAAACCCAAAACATTATATTATTTTCAAGAGCACATGGTAGGTACATATTCTAAAATACACCACATGCTGGGGGGTGGGGGTGGAGGGGGAGTTAAGCTTGAGTAAATTCAAACATAGAGAGGGCACTCAGACATTCTTCTCTGACTACTATGCCATAAAGCTGGCAACCAACAAAAGAAAGAGTAAAAAAAAAAAACAAGGGCAAATACTTGGAGGATAAACAAATTTCTTCTTCAAAATAAGTGGGGACTGGCCCAAATTTGAATAAAACTAGGAAGTTTTTAGTAACTAATGAGAATGAGAATACAACAGACCAACACCTATGGGGTAAAATAAAGGTAGTTATCAGAGGATCATTGATAATGATAAATCTACAGATGAAAAAGGAAGAGAGATTTATAGTCAAAATTCTAACACAAAACCCCCAGAAATTAAAACAGAGCTAACAGAATAGTCCTTCTAATAAGAAAAGAAAAGACATGATAAAATTCAGGGCAGAGATAAGTGAGTGGGAAAACAAGAAATCAATGAAAAAAATAAATGCAGTAAAAAGCCGATTCTTCAAAAGGATTAACAGAATCGATAACCATTGACAAACCTAGCCAGACATAGGAAGGAACAGGCATAAATACCCAAGAAGAGGGATGAAAGGGGAAATTACAATGGACCCTCTTGTAAATAGAAGATTAATTACACAGTACTACAAAGGTCTGTCCTCCAATGTATACAACAACTTGGAAGACATAGACAAATTCTTGGAAAAATTATCCCTCCCCAGATTATTCCATGTAGCTATCAAGAATCTGAAGAGACCCATAGTAAAAGAAGACATAGGTAAGGTTATTGTATTAGTCTAGGTACTTTGGAGAAACAAATCCACAGCGACTCACGTATCAGAGAGAGTTTTATGTAAAGAAAAGGTGCATCATGAAAACATCCCAACTCAATGCTGCCCAAGCCCACAAGTCCAACATTAACCCATTAACCCAACACCAGTCCACAAAGTCCTCCACCTCACAAAACAGAGGCAATGATGCCGACTGCAGGAGGAAAGCTGAGTCAGTGAATGTGTAAGCATCTCAGCACTGGCAGGGGTCTCCACACGGCTGCTCCAGCACCCAGGGCTGCATCGGGATAGGTCCATGTAGCTTCTCCTTGGGGATGTCTTGTAGGAAGTCAATCTTGCAAGCTGAAGCAGGGAACTTCTAAGGCAGCTGCACCCGATGCAACCATCACAAAACAAGAGACCCGAGAACTAGAAAGGCGAGGCTTCACCACCCATTTATCCCTCTGCCTTTCAACCAGCCCCACATGTGATTATCGGCCAGGCTGGCACAATTAACTAACTCAGTTATCAAGGAATATCAACTAAAAAACTCCTGACCCAGATGGCTCCACAGGAGAATTCTACCAAGCATTCAGGGAAGAGCTGGCACCAAATTCCACAAAATATCTTCCAGAGCATTGAAAAGGATGGCAAACTCTCAAACATATTCTATAAAGCTAGTATAACACTGATATCAAAACTGGGCAAGGATCCCACAAGAATAGAGAACTACAGACCTCTATCTCTAATGAACATTGATGCAAAAATCCTTAAACAAAATTTTGCCAGTAGAATAGAAAAGTATATAAAATGAATAATTTCATCCAAGTGGGATTCATACCAGGGATGCAGGGATGGTTCAATATCCAAAAGTCCATTAACATTAGCTATCAAATCGACAAGAAAAAGGATAAGAACCACATGATAATATCAACAGATGCAGAAAAAGCATTTGACAACATTCAACACTCATTATTAATTAAGACACTCAAAAAGACAGGATTGGAAGGAAATTACCTCAATATAATAAAGTTATAAATGAAAAACCAATAGTTAGTATTATAATTAATGGAGAAAAGATGAAAATAATCCCACTGAAAAAAGGGACTAGACAAGGATGCCTCTAGTCCCCACTTTTATTCCACATCATCCTCAAGGTCATAGCAAATAAGGCAAATGACCATCAATGGTTTTCATCTGGGGAAGGAAGAAGTGAACCTATTGTAACTTGCAGATGATATTTTTCTATATATGGAAAACCCCAAATGTTCCACAATAAGAGTGCTGGAACTGATAGATAAGCGGCTCTCAACCAGTGGGTCGCGACCCCTTTGGGGGTTGAACAACCCTTTCACAGGGGTCACCCAATTCATAACAGTAGCAAAATTACAGTTATGAAGTAGCAATGAAAATAATGTTATGGTTGGGGACCGGTATTAAAAGGCTGCTGCATTAGGAAGGTTGAGAACCTCTGCAATAGAGGAATATGGTATAATGGAAGGATACAACATCAATAAGCAGAAGTCAATTGGATTGCTCTATACAACTGATGGGATTGCAGAAGAAGATATCAAGATGGTAGAGCCCTTCACAATAGCCAAGCATAAATTGAGATAAATAGGAATATATCTAACCAAAAACACCCCACAAAGTCTGTATGAGGAAAACTTACAGTATACTATTACAAGAAACCAAAAGAGTGGCTCAAAGTGGAAGAATATCCTATGCTCATGGATCAGAAGACTCAATATTGTAAATATGTCACTCCTATCCAAGGCACTATATAAATTCAATGTTCCCAGCATCTTTTTTCAACAAAATGGGAAAACTGACTACCAAGTTAATATGTAAAGGGATGAAGTCCAGAATTGGCAAAGAACTCCTCAAGAAGAAGAATAAAGTGGGAGGGTTTACATTAACTGACTTTAAAATTTATTTTACAGCCATGGTGGTCAAAACAACATGGTCCTAGCATAATAGATACATGGACCAATGGATAGGAACAGAAAATGCAAATATATAATCAGTGGTATGCAGACAACTGATTTTTGATAAAGGCTCAACAAACATCACATGGGAAGTGGATACCCTCTTAAACAAATGATGTCAGAGAAACTGGATATCTACCTGCATAAAAATGAAGCACGACCCCTACTTCACTCCATACACAAGAAAAAATTCTAGGTGGATCGCAGACCTAGAGGTAAACCCCAAACTATCAAGCTCACCAATGAGAGAATTGGGACAAACCTAAGAACCTTGATGGAGGGAATACATGGGCTATCAGAGATAAGGAAGTATACAAACACAGAGGGAGTTTAAATAGACTAGTGGGACATACAAAAGATAAAACAATGTGTACATCAAAAGATGTCATCAAGAGAATAATATGAGAGTCCATAGACTGGGAAAAGATATTTAGCAATTTAGATATTTATCAGACAAGGGGCTTCATACTAAAATCTGAAAACCTTCAATAAGAAAAAAAAAAAAACCCCACGAATTGCCCACTGAAGAGGTGGGCAAGAGACATGAAAGAAGATTTACAAGGGTGGAAACCTGAATTGCCAATAAACATATGAGAAAAGGTTCATGATCATTAGGCATAAGGGAAATGCAAATTAAAACACACATGAGATACCACCTAACACCTTCAAAGATAGCCCAATTCAAAAGATCAGAAAGCAACAAATGTTGCAGAGTATGGTGACAAGAATTCCCATCCTCTACTGGTGGTCTTGTAGATACATACAGCCACTATGGAAAGTGATTTGGTGATAACTAAAACAAATGGAAATCAAGTTACCTTACAACCCAGAAATCCCCTCACTGGGCATATACCTCGAAGAAATTAGAAACAAACCACGACCAGACATCTGTGCTCCAACGTTCATCGCAGCCCAGTTCACAATTGCAAAGAATTGGAAATAGCCTAAATTTCCATCAATAGACAAATGGATTAAAAAAATCTGAAATATGCTCACAATAGCTTATTATGCATCCCTAAAAAGCAGTAATGAAAAGATAAAGCATTGCATCTCGTGGAAACAGTTGGAGAATATTAGCCTGAGTAAAGTTAGCCAAACACAAAATGACAAGTACAGCATGAGTCCACTGAGGTTAGTTCAAAGAGTGGAACAGGCATAGAGAAAACTGCACATAACACACACTTCCCAGGTTAAGGACCAGATACTCTGGCCTTAGTCAGATAGTCAGACCAAACCCAATGATGCATAGGACATCAAAAATTAAAAAGAAGCAATAAAAAAGATGCAGAAAGACATAACACCAAATTGCCCCCACCCCCACCCCCACCCTATGCCTTTAAGGTCCACAGAGGGAGGGAAGAAAAAGATGGCAATGGGGGACCAGACCAGGGCACTAATCCACCAATGGGGAGAGTATTGTTTAGGTCTCCACAGGAAAGGGAGAGAGAGTAAGCCTTATTCTGGTACACCAATCCTAGAGGGTAACCTTCCTGCACAGACAGCTTGTTAACACAGAGGACTGCAGGGCCAGCCTCAGCTCGAGACATGGTATTCCTCCCTAGATGGCAGTGCTACAGAGAACAGCACTGACAATACAATCCTGCGAGAGCAGTTGGTCTGTCCTGCCCACAAGAGAGAAAACTAAGAGAGGAGCAGGACAGACCAGCAGTGGAAGCAAAGCCACAAAGCCCCTGAGGAATCCCGATTATAGACTTCTGACTGGGGGGACAGTGCTCGATACCTCAACAGAAATGGTCATGGGTACTCACAAGGGCACCACACTGAAAATCTAAAGGTGGAATTGTGGTGGGGTGGGGTGAACACTAGACAGAAAATCTAAATGTGGAATTGGGGGTACGGGGGACACCAGACTGCTCCATCCCTGACAACAGGAAGAGTACTGGGGACTTGTAAGAGGCTCGCCTTTCAGCCATGAATGCTGAGGACTGAAAGAGTCTAAGTGCTGTTGGGTAAGGTGACTGGACCAACAGATTAGAACAAGCCCTTCTCTCTATTTAACAGAGAAATACTCATCTACTCAGGGTCAGAATAACTAGACATGGGACTATCCATATGGTCTTTCCTTTTTATTTATTTAGTTATTTATTTTATCTTCCTCATGATCACTGAAGACAAAATGGGTACATAAGCAAATGTGGTAAATAAAGTGGATGGTGCCTTGCTATTAAAAGATTCAGTGTCTGGGGTCTTAAAGGCTTGAAGTTAAACAAGGGGCCATCTAGCAGGGAAGCAGCAAAGACCACGTGGAAGAAGCACATAAACCTGTGTGATCACTAGGTGTTGATGTTGATGGGAATAGGCATCTGAAGTTCAAAAAACAAGCAATTACATTGATGTGAAGGAGCAGGGATAAAGTGGAGACCCAAAACCCACCTGTAAGATAATTGAACAGTCCCTCACAGAAGGGCCACATGGAAGGAATGTGAGAAGTCCAAGGTGCAGTATAGTACCGATGAAACACACAACTATCCTCTAGTTCTTTAATATGTCCTCATCTCACTATTATGGTTGTTGTTTTACCTCATTAATCTTGTTAGACATGAGTATGTTCATTTGTATAATTAAGATAGTTTGATCCATGAAAGCTAAGATAGATAACCCTCAGAAACAGTAATGGGAATAATGATTCCCTGAAGGTATGGGAAGAGAGGGGCAGGGAAGAGAGGGAAGAAAGAGCTGATAGTAATAATGACTCTATAATCCTACTCAAGGGGAATGAATAACAGAATTGTAGGTGAAGGGATATATTGGATGGTATGAGACATGCAAAATAATATATAATATAACAGTATAACAAAAATAACATAACAATGTGTGTCCCCCTCACAGTTGGGGTGGGGAGGGAGAGGATAAGGGGGGGCTGATATCAAAGAGTTCAAAAGAAAGAAGATAGTTTTAAGTTGATGGTGGTAGCAATTTTACAATTATGCTTGATCTAACTGAATTATGAATTGTTACTTCTGTAAGAGCTCCCAATAAAATGATTAAAATAAATAAATAAAATATATAAAGAAGTTCATACAGCTTCTCAATGCATGTTGGCTATAAAGCTGGTCTAGATTATAAGCTAATACAATATGATCTTAATAAAGATCACTTGGTCTTTAGATTTATTCCTCTCTAGAGATATCTGAGTTTAAAATATTTCTAGAAGATCATTCATCCACCCTTTCAATCATTTGGCAAATAAATGTTTCCTGCTCACTGACTAGATGCAAAACTCAGAGGATAGAGTATGAGCAAGACTGAAATAGTCCCAGAAGTCCTGTCACTTATATTTCAGTGATGGAAGCAAAAACAAAGAAATAATCTGGAGTTCATTAGTTGTTGGTAATTATAATATGTAGTATAAAGGCTAATCCTATCATGGCAACAAAGCATTTAACACATGGTCTGCTTTAGTCAGGGAGCAGGTGGGGTCCTCCAAAGAACTGAGTTTTTAGTTATTATATACCTTAGTGTGATTCAAAGATTTGTGGCCAAATTAGAGTCCATAGAAAGAAAATCTTGTTGGGTATGGGAATGCTTCCCAAATAGTAGCATTTGAACTAGGCCATGAGAAGGGAAAGAGGGTTCCAGTAGTACAGGGAACCAAGTGAGTAAAGACTTGAAGATTAGTCTTAGAACAGTAGTGCAAATGATATTATTTTGTTATGAGTAAAAGCTATTGCCACAAATTAAAAGTAAAACCTATTTTCAAAGGGTTTCATTGCAGATTTATCTGTCACAGGAAACTGGAAATTTTAAAAAAATCTAACAATTGAGGAATTTAAATTAAATAATATCCAACAGAACTCTGTATACAATACTGTGCATACATTAAATATTATGTTCTTCAAAAGTCAAGGATGCTATGGAAATTGTTACTTATGAATTAAGAGAAAGTATATTTATACTGTGATATTACATGTATTTAAATACATAAATTATGTATATACTTACATACATATATGAGGGTTCTTTAAAAATTCACAGAAAAATTAAATTACAAAATAATAATTTTTTCATAAACTTTTGAAGCCTCCTCATGCCAAAGGGTTTACGGTAAAATTCAATGTTCTCTTAATTCTATTTTTCATTAACTTTTTGAAGCATCTTTGTGTGTGTGTGTGTGATTATATTTAGAAAGGCCAATGTAAATTAGTATGGGAAAAATAAGATGAAGCTATTTGAGGAGTATAGAAATTTGGGTGTTCATTTTTTCAACTTGTGTATATTAAGTTTTCTATAGCAAGAACCCTTGATTGATTTCTATCTTGATGAAAATAAATACCTTTACTTTTCTTCTATGGGAAAGCTCTTCTGATCAACTTTACCTGACATGAAGACAGCCCCCTGCAGATATCATTTCCACTGCTGAGATGAAGCCTGAAAAGCACCATTATTCACTTCTAACATTCATGGCTTTCTTTAGAATAGAAAAAATTATCTTCCAGGGATCATCAGCTAAATCATTCAATCTTGGAATGGTTTATCAAATCAGCTGTACAACCTTAGTGTGTGTGGTAGTTATATAATCTGTTGTCAATTTGAGAGGATTAAGAGTGAAGGGGTGGAGTTTAGTCTGTCAATCAGGTCGCAGCTTGCTGACCTCATTTGGAGGCGCTAAGTAGATTAATAGCTCTCTGGAGGCAGAATGCAGGATCACGCCCTGCGAAATATTGCAGCTGACATGACACATGGAGCTACACCAGTGCCCCGAGCAGGAGGAGCCATGTGGAGACCCCTGTGAGATGCTTACAACGCCAGTGGATCAACTGACTTCCCACCCACTGACCTATGATATTCCTGCATTCAGCATCATTGCATGTGTTTCCTGAGTCCCGGAGAGGACTTTATAGGTTGGTATTGAACATATGAGCTAATATCAGACTTATGGACCTGATCTTTACTGGGCTGGGATGTTTTCTCAATATTCAATTGCACTTGCATATTAAACTCTTTCTTATACACATATGAGTCTCCCTGGATTTGTTGTCTACCTGGAATGACACAGTGTGATGCTAAATGAGTTGAACACTGAACAGCCAAGTTGGCAGAGTAGTAGGAGAGAGCTCATTTGTAGAACAGAAAAGAAATGTGTGATGTGATCCAGGATGCTAAAACTCAAGAAAAGAAGACATCAATGAAATAAAACAATAGAAAATAAAATTTCTTAGCTTATCAAACTTGGCTCAAGTAACCCAATCCCACATAAAATTTCTAGAAATTCTAACAAGTCTTTTCATCCCTCTATGTATTTGTCTGTCTTTGTGTCTCTTTCTCTGTCTCTGCATGGACAGTGGTCTTTTTTATGTGTATGCACGCACATAAAAAACATGTGCCTACATTTCCATCTTTATTCCTTGCATATGAAGAGCAGATAATGACTGAATGTTATTAGCAAGCAATGGATTATCCTGCAGAAGCTTTTGGGGATCATTGCCATCGCAAACTGCTCTGTCAATCCAGGAGGAGACCAAGCAGCCGTTAGTAGAGTCTATTAGGCAAAGCAGAAGGTCCAGTTGTCACTGGCATAAGTATCTTATCTTTGACCCTTGACCATATTCAGAGCCAGGGCTTAGCCAAGTGTTGGCCACGGTGAAAGAGGTAAGAACAGCTCATACACAGGGCCAGTGAAATTCACTAGGAGAAAGAGACCTTTACTAATACTAATGGTTGACCTGGAAAAATGTGAGAAAATAAGGTTTGGGGGGCAGGGGAGTTGCAGAATTTTAAAACAAATTTTTAATTGATTATGAATTTAAAGAGGAGAGAACAACAAGTCACCTTGATCACAGTAATATAACATCAGTGAGAAACAGTAGTAACAATACCACAGAAGCCTGTGGGTATTTTATGGGCCCATAATTTCATGATAGCATAGTGCCTATGGGATTACAACATTTGTAGCATGGTGATTCAGCACATATGTGACACTGTAGCATCCGAACACTTAGCAGCCACGTTTTAACAAAGAAAGAGAAAGCTCATTTGGCGATGAGAGAAGGAATATCTGATGTGATCCAGGATGCTAAAACTCAAGGAAAGAAGATATCAATAGTGCCCAATACATCCTATGATTTCTTTAAGGGTTTCATAGACTGTAAATCTTTTTTTTTTTATTATTGGCAGATAATCCACATACCATACAATTCAATAGTTTAATAATATCAAAGAGAGTTGTGCAATCATCACCACAACTACTTTTAGAATATTTTCTTCTTTCTTGTAGTGATTGTTGTTAGCCCTCCATTTCCTCCCAAAATGCCCAGCAATGCCCCTAGGTAATTATTAATTCAGCTACTGATTCTATAGATTTGCTTATCCTGAATTTCACAGACAGAAAGAAAAAAAAAACAGAAAACAAAACAAAAAGAACAAAACCCAACAACAATGACAAAATAAAACAGAAAAACCTCAATAGAAAAGAAAGCAGAAAATATTAAAAACTGGGACAAAATTTAAAATGGGTCCAAAGGAAGATCAAATGATAAGGTGCTACATTTTAATCTAGTGACATCTGCCATAATAGACTACAATGCTCTTTGTTGGGTAGCAAGACTACTCACATCTTGGGACTTTGGTCAGAGGTTTAATGCTGGTGGGGACCAAACAAGTCGATTTTGGGCTTCCATTGTCCTCCTTAGTCTTCTGAAAACCGAGTGCTCAGAATTAAGCTCTGATGGTTTTCCTTCCTCTGGATTTGGACTTTATTATTTATAATATAGGATCACACAGAATAGTGTGCTGCTTTCTTGTGGACTTATAGTTAATGCCTCACTTAGATGGTTGCATGTTTTGAGACAAGCCTTTAAGACCCCAGGCATTATTCATTCTTTTAGCCAAGTACCATCTGATTCTTCACCACACCATGCTTTAGCACCTATATCTTCAGTAATCTCTTCATAAGGGTGAGTAGCGGGTAAGTAGCAAGTAGGCCTTGTCATAAGAACTAATTTCCATATAAGTAGAGCAATGTCATAAGAACTAATTGGTAGCATTCTATAAACAGCATTATCATTCATTCAGCAGTCAATCCTAAAGACCTGGAAGCTTCTGGTCCTCCCTCTCCAGCATTCCCACCTATCATTTATACAAAATCCTGTCTTTCTAGCCTTCTCTACTTCCACTGATGTCATCTTGGTTTAGATCTAGTCAGCAGACACCTGACATGTCTCCCAGGTTGTAGTACAATTTCTACATGGGAGCCAAAGTAATCTTGCTAAAGCATACATCTTACCATGCTGTTCTACTGTTTAAAGGCTTTTGCTGGACTCCTATTGTTCTCAGAACAATGGACCAAGCCTCCAGTTCACAGGGATCTTTGTGATACTTCTGCATCTTTGCGCTCATCTCCAAGCTCTCGCTCATCATTTCAGCAGGCATCCTCTGTATCCTGAGATGCATCAAGCTCACTCTCACCTGAAAGTCTTTGCATATGTTATTGCCTCTTCCTGGAATCTCCTCACTTTCATCCAGAAAACTCCTTTCAAAGAAAGCCTTTTTGACCGCAGAGACTAGGTTAGATTTCCTTGATAAATACTATTATTATATCACTGTTGACTAAAAATACTGACTTAACTTAATAGACAAAAATGTTTTGTTTACTTCTATATGTCCAGTGCACCGAGAAATGCTACAAAACTATTTAATGAATATTTGTGGAATGAATAAACAAATGAACAAATTAGAGCTACTTGATACTGTATGATAAAAAGAAGTAAAAGCTACCTGGGCACCATTCTACGAAATTTTTATGAGACTAATGCTGAAGCTCCCTCATACTTCCCAGTACACTTGGCCTCCTCTGGCTTCTCATTAATGGCTCTCCCATCATTTTGCTAATTTCTTAGCTCATCATCTCCACTTTCCAATTTGGAGGCTAAGTCTTCAAGCTTGATACTTTATAGAGTAGCTCATCCTTCAGAAAATTACCATAGCTCTAATTTGTCTCTGAGTCCTCCTCTTCCTCCTCCACCCCTCCTTATTAGGGGTTTTACTAGATGAATTGTACTACGTTAATGGATTGGAATCTTTTATTTTACCACCAAGTACTTAAACTTCCAATCTTAGGCACAAATGCTTAATCAGAAAGAACAGCATCTCAAGAGGACTTTTCTTGAACTCGATAGAACCGGAAAGTATTTTCTTCTCAAAAACAACCTTGTAAACTGACGCTACCTTGTTGATTTGGGGAGCATTCTGATCTCAAACCAGCTCACAGCTTCACCCTGATCAGGCTGGTTTGGGTGAACTCTAAATAAGCCATGTCTACTCCAAGTGTGGCCCAAGGATCAAGCTATAAAAACATTGAAGCAGAAACGGAGGGAAGCATTTACTAATCATTGGACATTTTTAGAGTAGGTATTATAATCTTCACCTTAAATAACCAAGGACTGGATGGACTGGAAGACATTGTACAGACTCGGGAAAAAAGATCACCAAGAGGTGGGATGGTTAGGAATTCCTTCATGAAAGAAGCACACCTTGACCTTGGATGGAGTCATATAGTAACTGAGTGGCAACCTGGAAGAGACCTTGGAAATCAGCTCCCATGGTGTGCACCTGGAGAAACAGAAGCTCAGATACAGAAAATTGCTTGCCTGAGATTTCATAAAAGATTGAAAGAAAAATCAGGGTCATCTGATTACAAGGTTTCCTTCCCATCCCTCTACAATTCTATGTTTCAAAGGAGTAATATTTATCAAAAATGATGAGGTCCCCAGGACCCCATGTGGAACTTATGACAAGTTCACAGTTCTGTGGTAGGCATGTTTCTGGATAAAAAAGAGAGGGTGGCTTAACTTGTTTAGCAAGTACCTACTTTTCCTATACCAAAGCCAGCCCTGCCTAAAAAGTTAAAATAAGGTAATATTAAGAAAAAGAATGTAAACTTCAAATGCCTTATCTGCCAAAGCCCTGTCTCATGCGAGTCTGTGAAGGCACAAAATGTCTCCAGAGGCATCTGACAAAGGACACATGGTGGTCATGTACAAGACACAGCTGCTCCAAACAGTGTTCTTCCTTCACCCACCCACATCCAACATCCAAATAGCAACTCCCTAGCAAAAATAAGCTCTTGGGACAATTCACCGAATTCTGCATAATGATGGAGGCCACAAACTACAAAAAGAAACTAGAGGCATATGGTCAAAACAAGGGCAGAGGGATTCAAGTCACTCTGAAAAGTTGTACCATCACAGGTCTGATGGTGTGAACTTGAAGCTTCTTCATGGCAGACCAGAAAAGGGGGAGGGACAACAACATCTGCCCTGAGCCCCGTAGGCACCACCTCTGCTTCCACTTTGGCTTTTCAAATGTTTAAACAATTTAAGAGTTGTAAAATACCTGGCTATAGAATACTCTCCAGCCAAACCATAAATTCTTTCCTATGCAACTCCCTTGTTTTTCTGCCTGGCCTTTGGCAGGCAAGAGGACATCCAGAGAGAACAAATCACCTCTTCAGAGTGGCCTGCACACATGGGCAAAGGCTGTGTACATTTCGGAACCTTGATGTTCCACCTCAGGAGTTTGCTGCTTTTACAAACGTGTCCTCCAGATAACAGCCAAGAGTCAAGAGTCACTGCCATGTTTTGACACTGTTCTTTCCAGATCATGATATTATTAAAGCTAAATATAATGCAGGTAAAGAGAAAGTCTAAGGTAGTTATGCCCCAAGCTTTCAGACACTGCTGTTAATCTGTATGCAATGATGACTAAGATTCTCCTTATTCTTTCATTTCTCATTGAGGAGACAAAGCACAAAACATAATCATTAAATAAAACACAGAATATGAGGATTTTTAGTAGTTTTACTAAACATCTCAAGGGTTTAGTAGGTAAGCTCTGGAAGGGGAAGGGCCTTGTCAACTAAATGCAACATTCGTTTCATTACTTTGGGCTGCACAATCTCAGTTCCCACTTTGCCAGCATCTTAATACTATTGTTTATCTTGAATCTGGGTCTTATTTCTGACCATAGTCTTATATCAGGAAAGCCAATGATGTTTCTTTTCTCTTGCCAACTTTATTCCTTGGTAGTAATATTTCTGCATATACTCTGAAGTATCTAGTCTAACAGAAAAGAATGATGTGGTGGGTGTCTTCCAAGGGCTTGGTGTAGAGCTCAGAGAAGAAGGAATGTATAGTTTATTCCAGACATTGCATTATGAAGACTTTCCCTTGCATTTTATGCACAATCTCAGAGCTGAGGATTAAAGAACAACTTTTTTCCTACATAATATAAACATAGTACACAGGTCTAAGTGTGGACAGTTACGGAACCACGTATATCCAATGGCTTGCATATAGTAAATGTTTAATAAATAACTGAAAGAGTGAGTGAGGTAAAGAGCAAATGCATACAGACCACATATATATAGGTCAGGAGTCACAGTCAAAGAGTAAAACTAGTTTTAGAGATATCTTTCTTGGTGACCCACAGTATTTCTCCCCACTTACAAGATTCAGCCTCTTTCTCTACTTTCCCAGACTCTTTTATCTATGATTGTCTATAAATTATATTAACAGACGCAATATTGTCAGATCTCTCCCCTGCCCACCTTTAGAATGTTATCTTCCCTCTAAATTCATTAGAATCTTTTTGATTCCAAAGATCAGAGAATTCTAAATAGTCCAACTTAAACAATTAGGTCATTATTATTCATACTAACAGAAGTCTGTCTGTAGAGTAATTCCAGTGATTCATCAGCATCCTTAAGAACCCATACACTTTCTATCTCCCTATTCCTCCTTTTCAAAATGGTAGTAGCTAGATCTCTTCAGTTAAAACAGCCCCAGGCATGGGATCCTCAGGACAACACCAGAGGCAGAAGAGGGATATTTCTTCCCTGTTCTTTTTAATAAGGAAACAATGCCCAGAATCCCCAACAGATGGCCTATTATTTCTCTTTGGCCAAAACCACATAATCCATCTAAACCGAAAGCAGTCATAGCCAAGGAGAAAGAATGCATGATTGGCTTGGCGTTGGCTTAGATTCTGAGTTACTTTGTGTTTCAGGTAATCCCACATCCCCAGGATTGAGATTCTACTAGTAAATGATAATGCGAGAAGGCTGTTGAGTAGATAATGCAGGGATATTTATTTCTTCACAAGAGGGTTGGTAGAGTAGAAAAATGATCTTATTGTTTGCTTTTTAAAATTCAATAGCATGTTAGGCATATACGGATCCCTGGTGGTATATCGGTTACATGATGAGCTGCTGTGTAAATCTGGGAAACTAGAGAAACAAATACACAGAAAATCTTATGTATATAAGAGACAGTTTTATATAAAGGATAAGTGTACATCAAGAAAACATCCCAACCCAGTGCTGCCCAAGCCCACAAATCCAATATTAACCCATATGTCCAACACTATCTCACAAAACAGACACAATGATGCCGACTGCAGAAGGAAAGCCTAATCAGTAAACATGCAAGCATCTCAGCACTGGCAGGGTTCTCCACATGGCTGATCCAGCACCCATGGCTGCATCAGGGTAGGTCCTTGTGGCTTCTCCTCAGGAATGTCTCACAGGAAGTGGCCATGCCAGCTGAAGCAGGGACCTGGATATGGCAGCTGCACCCTGGTCCAACCATCAGAGAGCAAGAGACCCGAGAACTAGAAAGGCAAGGTTCACCAAGCCATTTATTTCTTCCTCCCTTCAATTAATCCCACATGTGTTTATCAGCCAGGTTGTCACAATAAACCTTAACTATCTCAATCCATTCCTTGCCAATTTGGCACCTGTATAAAATTCTTTAGCCTAAAATTGCAGTTAAGTAACACCTACACTTTAATCCTATAATCTTATGAATATACTCCAAAACTGGACCCATCGAGACTGACTGTAGTGGGAAAGACAGAATGGAGAAAGAATAAAGAGAGAAGAAAAAGAATAGTAAGTAAGGAGGTAACTGAGGCTTAATCACCTGACTGTGGAGCTGAAGGAGTTCCAACCCTGCCTCAAGGTAGCGGGCTGGTGTTCCCGTATGGTGTAGGGTCCCACAAATGCTGGGCAGAATTACCCTCGAAGGCCAGATCACAGCAGAGGCCAAGCAGGGGTTCCCACAGTAGTGTTGAGCACAGGAGTTCACTGGTATAGTTGCCTTGTGCTGTATGCAGCACTGTAGCGTAGCGAGGGGCGGGGGGTGGGGTGGGGGGCTCAGCCCAGTGTAAGGCCCCAGGACAGGCAGGACCTCCCCAGCTGGTGTAGGATCACTGAGTGCAGACTGTAACTCCCTCCACTGGGCTTATTGTCCTAGCTTGTGCCAGACCCCTGATGCCCTAATAGCTCAGAGGTGTTTCCCCTAACCTCCAACCCCACCCCCAGGTGGAATTGAATTAAGTTATTCTGAAACTAAGGTTTGCTCCAAGGGGTCTTTGTTATGTTGATGGACTCTGGGCTCTGTAGCTAACTTCTGGCATTCCTTAGCACAGGCTCCCTTATTAGGCTAATGTATGCTAAAGACCTCGGTCTACCAGTTGTCTTGGAGTTGAATAAGGAGCATGGATTTGCAGTTTTTACCGAGAAAATATTTTTTCTCTTTTTATATTGGGTTTATGGGGTGCCCTGATTTGGGGGCTGTCACGCTGACCCCCAGAGGAGATCCAGCTCCTCAAAGAGGTTGTTTTCTTCTCAGACAACTGGAACTGAATTCACCCCCTGGACTATGACTATCTGCTTATTTTCTGCCACATCATGACCTGACTAAGGTAAATTTCCTTACTTCTTTTCAATTCCTCGAATCTATGGCTTCCCACCGACCCCAATCCCCACAGGGATGAGCTATGATCTCTTGGCAGCTAGCAGCACGGGGTGCTCTGGTGTGGGGTCCTGTGATTAGCTTTCAGAGGTTCTCCTGGTGTCTGGGATGATGTGCTCTTTAGTGCGTTGATCTTTGGAAACCACTATTTGCTGCCAAACTAGCGTGCTGATAGCTGCTTACCTGGAGCCCACGAGCCAAGCACACCGAACCTAGAGTGATTTAGTGCATTCTCAGTTAACTTTGTGAGTGGAAATTAAAAAAATAAATAAAGCAGTGTTCAGGACAGACCCTAATACCCTAATTCTAATTTCAGGACTCCGTTTCCCAGTCTCCTTCACCTTACCCCCAATTTTCTGGTCTGCTAGCAGGAGTTCCAGGTGGGTGAGTCTAACTGGATGCCATCTTCTCAAGCCCTCTGAAATTAATAGTCTCAAAGCCAGTATTTGGTTGCTTCTTGTCATAACTAAAAAACTGTGATGAATCACCTTTGTCTTAAAACAACAACACTAAGATCTAATGCTGAGATTAAAAACCCACTGTCATTGAGTTAATCCCGACGCATAGCAATGTTATAGGACAGAGCAGGATTGCTCACCAGGGCTTCGAGACTGTAAATCTTCACCGGAGAAACCTCATCTTTCTCCTGTGGGGTCACTGGTGGGGTTAAACTGTCTACCGTGTGGTTGCCAATCCAATGCTTAACCTACTATGCCACCGTGGCTCCTGTAATAAGATAGCCTTCCTCTTCCTTTTCTCTACACAGAATGATATGTTTTAGAAAGAGTAAATAAAATAGATGCTACTTTTGTAAATTCAGAGAGACCTATGAAGTCATGAAGAACATTTTAGAAAGCTGAGTAAGAGAAAGGTCACATCATCTCAGAAAGATAGGGTTTACAGTTCTAGAAAGCTTATGTTTATGTGGTTATGTTTGGAAAGCAATCTTGCAAATGGAACCACTGCAAAAAGTAGATGATGAAGAAGCTGATAATGGCAACAGAGTAGCAGAATGTATGAAAAGAAGGCAAGAGAATCATCTTTAGTGATCAGACATGGAAGAGAACTGGGATCATAGCACAGAGCATGAGAAGGATGGTTCAGAGATAAACACGTCAAAGAAAGCAGCCTTATAATGTGAGAGCCAAAGTAAAATTGTTCTTGTCAGCAAGAGAAGACATTAAAAACACTAGAATTTGAAACACATTTTATATAATGAAGAATCCATAATTGAGGTCAGAGAATCACACCTGTCTCATTGTGAGGGTAGAGAAGGAGGGGGAGGTTATTCTGGTTCAGTAGAATTCTCACCGTCTGTAAAGGAGTGCCAAGTCCATTTCCCAGTAATGCACCTCATGAATAACAGTCATTTTTCAGAGGAGGCTTGTGTGTTGCTATGATGCTAAACAGGTTTTAGCAGAGCTTCTAGACCAGGCATCCTCAAACTACAGCCCGCCAAGGACATTTATCCGGTCTGCCAGGTGTTTTTGCCCCGTTTGGTTTTTTACTTCAAAATAAGATATATGTAGTGTGTATAGGAATTTGTTCATAGCTTTTATTTTAAACTATAGTCTGGCCCTCCAACAGGTCGGAGGCACAGTGAACTGGCCCCCTGTTTAAAAAGTTTAGAAGGCAATGTCAGATGATCTACTTCT
This sequence comes from Echinops telfairi, assembly GCF_000313985.2. Taxonomy (NCBI): domain Eukaryota; kingdom Metazoa; phylum Chordata; class Mammalia; order Afrosoricida; family Tenrecidae; genus Echinops; species Echinops telfairi. Next base: position 76,762,466 of record NW_022111372.1, read on the forward strand.
CTTTCAGAAATCAGCCAAGGAAAACCCCATGGGTCCTAATAGTGAGATCTGCAACTGACAATGGTGATGGGCATGGGACCAGGCATCACTTCATTCATTGTGCATGGGATTACCAGGACTCAGAAGTCAGATGGTTGGCCACTAACAAAAGCAACAGCCAGGTTACTAGAGATGGCTTCAATGACAAGTTAGTTTGGACCAGAAACCAGAAAGTTGAATACTCCCATGTTTAGTTGCAGTTCTGCCCTGTCCCATCGGGTTGTTGTGAGTCTGAATGGACTTCCTGCAATGAGTGTGTTTGTTTCCGGAGGTGGGATTAGTATTCCTCAAGACTGGGTCTTGGTTATACTATTCCAGTATTGTTGTTTCTTTTAAATATGTCTCTTGAGTTTTCTCCCATACAGCATGGCATCCCTTGAGAGAGAGGAAGTGTCTCATACACTATTTATGCTCATTACTTAAGCAACCTAAACAGGAACCCTGATGGTGTAGTGGCAAGGTTTTGAGCTGAGATATGCATGGTTGGCAGTTCAAGAACACCAGCAGATCATTTAGAGAAAGCCTGAGCTTTCTACTCCTGTAAATAGGTACAGCCTTAAAAATCCACAAGGGGTTGCTATGAGCCAGCATAGACTCAATAGCAGTGAATTTGGAGTTTATCAGTGAAGAAATGATGAACTTCTCAGTTCCTGGCTGAAATCAACATACTTTCACACTTTAACACACTGTGTATGGATAGCAACAACATACCTCCATGTTGTTCATCCTCCATTGAAACAGGACTAAAGGGCATTCAACTATTAATCCCAGAAAACCAGTACCATGTACTAAATTCACAAGCGCATTCTTGAGTGCATAAACTCTTTACTCAATCCATGGTTTCAGGAACACTTTAAATTGACATTTCTCAGGGTGACAGGAGAGATAAACAAGCTAACCTTACTGCTTCTACTAACTTAAACATTTGCATGGAATTACCAAAGCATGTTATGATTTTGGTTTTAAATGATTACTTTTGACAAGCTCCCCAATCTAAACTGAGTATCTATGGCATTCAGAAGCCTTTGCCTTTAATAAGAGTTCTGTTCATATCTTGCCTTTTGAAACATAAATCAATAGGTGTATTTTAATCTCAAACAAGATCATGAGAAAAAGCAGTTTTCATTTCTAAGAGATACACAGGACTCATGTGTCTCTCATGAGGAATTTAAGGTGGGTATTCCGTAATTCCTTGATATAATTAAGTCATATTTTATGGTCCTCTTTTTTTTTTCTCTTTGGTATCTAGAACCTTTAATGTCATTATCCTAACATTTAAAACTAATAAATTTTTCTTATTATATTAAATATACCATACAATTGTAGACATTTTAAAAAAGATTTCCAAAGAAAAACAAACACATAAAAATTACTCATGATCTTATCTCCCAAAGATCTGCCTCTTAAGATTCTTTTGTTTGATTGCTTACTGTTTCTTTCCAGGGTTTTTATAAGCATATACATTTTAATGGAAATTCTAAAATACTTCATTGTGCTCATGCGAAACTTGTACATGAATCAAGAGGCAGTTGTGGGAATAAAACAAGGGAGTGCTGCATGGTTTAAAGCCAGGAAAGGTGTGTGTTAGGATTGTGTCCTCTCACGGTACTTATTCAATCTGTATGCTGAGCAAATCATCAGAGAAGGTGGATTATATGAAGAATAAGGTGAGGTCAGTATTGAAGGAAGGCTGAATAGTAACCTGAGATATTCAGATGACACAACCTTTCTTGCTGAAAATGAGGAGGACTTGTACTTGCTGATGAAGTTCAAAGATTACAGCCTTCAGTATGGATTACTACTCAGTGTCAAGAATACAAAATCCCTCACAACTGGACCAATAGGTAATATCATGCTAAACAGAGAAAAGGTCGAAGTTGTCAAGGATTTTGTCTTGCTTGGATCCACAATCAGTGCTCATGGAAGCAGCAGTTACGATATAAAAAGACATGTTGCATTAGGTCAATCTGTTACAGATGACATCTTTACAGTATTAAAAGACCAGGATGTTACTTTGAGGACTAAGATATGCCTGACACAAGCCAAGATATTTTCCGTTGCCTCATATGCATGTGACAGTTGGACACTGAATAAGGGAGAGCATAGAAGAATTGGTGCATTTGAATTATGGTGCTGGAGAAGAATATTGAAAGCACCGTGGACTGCCAGAAGGACAAACCAATCTATCTTGGAAGGACACTCAAAGTGCTCCCTAGGGGCAGAGATGGTAAGATTTTTTGTTAGTTAATTTGTTTGGGGAGCGTTTTTTATTTTTATATTTATTTTTATAAATCATTTAATTGGAGGCTCTTACAGCCCTTATAACAATGCATACATCCATTGTATCAAGCACATTTGTACATATGTTGCCATCATCATTTTCAAAACATTTTCTTTCTACTTGAGCCCTTGGAATCAGCTCCTTTTTTCCCCCTCCCTCCACCCCTCTTTCATCCTGGTGAACCCTGGATACATTATAAATTATAATTGTTTTCTTATCTTACACCAACTGCTGTCTCCATTCACCCATGTTTCAGTTGTTTGTCCCCCTGGGGAGGGGGGATTTACATCAATTATTGTGATCGCTTCCCCCTTTCTCCCCCATCTCTCCACACCTTCCCCTTACCTCACGGTATCACTGCTCGCATTAATGTTTCTGGGGGGTTTATCTGTCCTAGATTCTGTGTGTTGAGAGCTCTTATCTGTACCAGTGTACGTGCTCTGGTCCAGCTGGGTTTGTAAGGCAGAACTGGGGTCATGATAGTGGGGGAGGAAGAAGCATCAAAGAACTAGAGGAATGTTGTGCATTTCGTCAGTGCTATACAGCACTCTGGCTGACCCATCTCTTCCTAGTGACCCTTCTGTGAAGAAATGTCCAGTTGTCTACAGAAGGGCTTTGGGTCTCCACTCCAACCCCACTTGTTCACATTGGTATGATTGTTTGGGGTCTTCTGGTACCTGATCCTGTCTACACAATCTGATCACACAGGCTACTGTGTTTCTTCCATGTGGGCTTTATTGATTCCCTGCTAGATGGCCGCTTGTTTAACTTCAAACCTTTAAGACACCAGATTCTATATCTTTTATTAACCAAGCACAATCAGCTTTCTTCACCACCTTTGCTTATTCACCCATTTTGACTTCAGCATTTGTGTTGGGAAGATGAGCATCACAGAATGTCAGGTTGTTATAACATAGTGTTCCTGCATTGAGGGAGTACTTGAGTAGTGGCCCAATGTCCTTCTACTTCCTTAATATTTAGCATATAAATATATGTACATAGGCCTATATCCCTATTCTTATATATTTATATATATACATGCCTATGTTTACACCTCTATAAATGTATTTTGCCTCCTATTTCTTTCCTCTATTTCCTTTTACTTTCCTCCTGTCCCACTATCATGTCGATACTTCATTCAGTTCTCAGTAATTGCTCTCAGCTACATTACCTTCAATCAAACCCCACCAGACATTCTATACCCTCCTCACCATGGATTTTAGATCTCTTTGTTGTTCCCTAGTACATGGGTTTGTTGGCTCCCCACTCCCTTTTCCTCACCTCCCCCTCTCCTGTGCCTTCCCCCACA
>NW_022111372.1:76767496-76778916 GCF_000313985.2 Echinops telfairi
CAAATGTACAAATGTGCTTGATACAATGGATGGATTGTGATGAGTTGTATGAGCCCCAACTAAAATGATTTTTTTTAAAAGAAAGAAAGAAAATACCATATACTAATAAGATAAGGAAAGTCAAAGGGCAGCAAAAGCAACTACATGCTCCCATCCTCCAGAACAAAAACAAGAAGAAGAAAAACAAACACAAATCAGAAAATGGTAGCATCAACATTCTCAGAACTCTGGAAATCAGGCAGAGTTACAGCATTGATGCCAAATTTTGAAGCAAGAAAATATTTTTTAAAGTTTTCTACCATAGGTGCTCTGTCTTCTCCCCCCCCATCATTATGGCAGAGTGGGCTGTGACAATACTGGTAGAAATGACTATGAGCTGCTAACTGCCTTCCATGTTGATTCAAGAGTGTGGAGCAGAATTAGCTTTTGCTGGTCAACTGAAGTGCAATCCTCCCGGTTTAGTCACTGTGGCAGTCACATAATCTCCTGTCAACTTGAGCAAAAGGGTGGAGTCTAGCCTGTCAATCAGTTCTTAGCCAATAATGCCTCTGTGTGGCCATGGCCTTCTCCTGAGGATTCTGGGAACTCCTGTCTTCCTCCTTGGATGTGGAACACACTCTCTCCCTACGAGACATTCCTATTGACAAGCCATATGGAGCTACGCTGTTGGAGCTGAGTCCTGGAGCTAGAGGAGTCAGGTGGAGACCCACACCAGTGCTGATATGTTTCCACCAAATGATTCTTGTGTCATAGAGAGCTATGAGTTGGGCAGCTAATCACAAGGTTAGCTGTTGGAAATCACCAGCTGTTCCATGGGGAATAGATGAGAATTTCTATACCTGCAAAAAGTTACCGTCTCTGAAACCCAAATAGGCAGGTCTACACTGTCCATTAGGGTTGCTATGAATCATAACCAACTGGATTGCAGTGGATTTGGTTTTGGAATCTATAAGACTAGGGAGAATCTGTGCACATGACTTACAGGTGAAGGCTACCCTGCATCACTTGGGATTGATTAATTAGTGTAATTGAACTGTATGAGGGAGTGTCAAAAAGTGTGTGGAAAAATGGAATTATAATGTCAGAAAATGTTGTCACAAACTTTTTGAATCTGATCTCACACAATAGGCTTCAAATGGCTAAAGGAGAAAAGCTGGCGTGCCAGTGTGATCCAGAACTTAGAACTTTCGGAAGCACCCTTGTAGTTGCTGTTGTTATGAGCCAGAGATTCCTTCTGACCCATCGTGCCCTGTCCACAACAGGAGGAAATATTGCCCAGTCCTGCGCCATTCTCACAATGTTCTGTGTGTGAGTCCACTCTTGCAACCAATGTGTCAATTCAGCTCTTTGAAGACCTTCCTCTTCTTCACTGCCCTTCCTCACTACCAAGCATGTCCGTCTCCAGTGACTGGTCTCTCCTAAGAATATGTTCAAAGTACGTAAGACTAAATCTTTCCATTCTTCTCTCTAAGGATCACTCTAGTCATATTTCTTCCAAGACAGATCAGTTTGTCCTTACTTTGCCCATAATATTTTCAATAATTTCTAACACCACAATTTAAATGCATTAATTCTTCTTCAGTCTTCTGTATCAATGTCCAACTTTCACATGCACAGTAGGCAATGAAAATACCATGGCTTAGGTCAGGAACATCTTAATCATCAAAGTAATATCCTTGCTATTCAATATTCTCAAGAGGTCTTATACAGGAGATCTACCTAATGCAATGTGTCTTTTGATCTCTTGACTGCTGCTTCCATGAGCATTGATTGTAGGTCCAAGTGACACAAAATCCCTGACTTCAAGCTTTTCTCTATCATGTTGTTTTTGTCTTCTTAGTGTTGACTAGTAACCCATACTGAAAGCTGAAATTCTTAATTTTCATCAGCGAGAACTTCAAGCCCTCCTCACTTTCAGCAAAGTTGGGTCCTCTGCATATCACAAGTTGTGAATAAGCCTTCCTCCAATCCTGATGCCACATTCTCCTTCCTATAATACTGTGTCTCGATGATTTGCTCAGCATCCAGACTGAATGAGTATGGTGAAAGGATAGAACTCTAATTCACAACTGTCCTGATTTTAAACATGTAGTATTCCCCTGTTCTGTTTGAACAACTCTCTTGATCTATGTAAAAGTTCCAATTGAGCACAATGAAGTGTTCTGGAATTCCCATTCTTCTCAAAGCTATCCATAGTCTGTTATGATCCACATAATCAAAGCCTTTCCACAGTCAATAAAACACATTTAAGCATCTTTCTAGTGTTCTCAGCTTTCAGTTAAAATCCATCTGACATCAGCAGTGATATCCCTTATTCCTGGTTCTCTTCTGAATCCAGTCTGAATCTTTAGCAGATCCGTATCAATGTATTGTGGCAACCTTGGCTGGATATATTCAGCAAAATTTCATTTCTATGTGATATCAATGATATCGTTCCATAATTTGAGCATTCTGTTGAGTCACCTTTCTTTGTAATGGACACAAATATGGATCTCTTTCAGCCAATTGGCCAAGTGGCCATCTTCCAAATATCCTGGCATAGACAATTGAGAGCTTCCAGTACTTCATCAATGTGGCAGTTACATAATCACCCGTCAACTTACATGAAAGGGTGGAGTCTAGCCTGTCAATCAGGTCACAGCCTGATTGATGCCTCCTTGTGGGTGTCACCTTCTAATGAGGATTCTGGGAATTTTTCTCTCTACCTCCCTGGAGGCAGGGCACAGTCTCTCTCTCTGCTACACATTCTGGTTGACAAGTCACATGGAGCCACACTGATGACAGCAGAGTCCTGGAGCTGGAGGAGCCATGTGGAGACCTGCACCAGGGCTGAGATGCTTCTATCACCACTGGCCTGTGGTCTTCCTGCATTCGGCATCATTGCATGTGCTAACATCAGACTCACTGACCTTGATCTGGACTGGGCTGGGATGTTTTCTCAATATACAATTGCTCTTGGATATAAAGCTCATTTCTCTCTATGTATGCGTCTCCCTGGATTTGTTTCTCTAGTCTACATAGACTAACACAATCAGCTTGTTGAAACATTTCAATTTGTATTCTATCAATCCCCAGGGTCTTGTTTGTGGCTAATTCTTTCAGCACAACTTCTTCCTTCTGCACCACTGGTTCTTGCAGTATTAGTTACATCAAATGGCAAATTAGGAAGTGTTAAAGGTCTGCTTCTCCACCAAAGCAACTATCGTACTGGAAAAAGTTATTAGGACAACTATTTTAGAAGTCTGGAACTGGATTAAACACATTTAAATTAAGATCACTAGAGGAATGACTGAAGAGAGAAGCTAAAGATATTTCCCAGATGGACCACACAAGCAAATCAACTGTTCTTAGTCATTTTGTAGTTCCACTGAGGTAGTGAAAACAGCAGCCCGTGTTCCCAGAGTATGAGCTGGTGCCAGTGGGCAATGAAACCTTGTCCTCCTGGGGTGTGGGATTTCACAGTAAGGATAGCCTGGCCATGATTCAAGGAACTGATGTAGACTTCGCAGTAATTTCAGAACCTCTCTCAAAAGTAGTTCCTTGGCTAAAAGATTCAAAATGCCAGCACAATATCTGGTGAAATCTGTCAAGTCACTGACAAACTACAGAGATAACAAAATTGGAAGAAACACTTTGCAAAAGTTAACTTGGAAAACAATAATAAGCTGTAGTCTATATTGACAACAGAAATATTTAAGTTATGAAAAAAATCAACTATCTTCTCTTTTCTGCTATAACACTTTTGCCTGGAACACAGGAAATCATCTTCAAAACATTAATTGGGTCTGGGATCTAGACCAGTCTTTGATATGCATGTATACTTTAGATAGCAGTTTTTACAAAACTAGTTAAGGACAGTTGCTGAGAATGCATGTATTTATAGCCATAAATGATTATTTTTTTAAAAACCTGAAAACTTCTGCAGAGGTAAATTACCTGAATGACTAAGAATGAAAGGAAAACACAAACAATGAACTAAAAGAAAGTAGGACAATAATACAACAAAAATATAACTTTAATTTTAAAGGAATGAATAAGAAGGAACCAGACAGATGCATTGTTATGAAAAGCGCACCTTTTAAGAAAAAAGTTCATTAGAGGGGCTCAAAATCAAATTTGAGCTTACAGAAGAAAAAACATCTGTGTACTAGAGGTAAGGTAATCAAAACTACTGAGTTTCAAGAACAACACAAAGACTTGATAAGGAAAAATGAATAAAGCCTACTGGAATTGCCAGACACCATTAAGTGAATCAATATATGTATCATGGGAATCTCTGAAGAAGAAAAACACCCTTTAGAGATTTAAAAGCAAAAAAACACACCACTTAACTCCAAATATAAAGGAAATCCCTCAACATGATCAAAACCATCTATGACAATCACACAGTTAACCCTACACTCAGTGAAGAAATACTGAGCTTGTCCTTTTAGGACAAGACAACAATAAGGGTGCTCATTCTCCCCACTGTGGGTTAATATTGTTCTGAAAGACTAAGTTGAAAGCTTAAGGCAAGACAAAGAAGCAAAATATATTTAAATCTAGAAGAAAGGAGCAAAACTTTCCCTTTTTTCACAGACATGGTCCTGTATAAAGAAAATCCTCCAAAACACTCAAAAAAGCTATTCGAGGTGATGAATGTCCTTGTGTCAGCAAAGTAATTGTGTATAAGTTGTTCAGGGAAATAAGTGTGAACATATTCTCCCTCATAGGAATACATATCAGTATCTTTAAGTTCATCAATTGCTTTACAAATATTGCCATCATATGTAAAACAAACATTATACTGTCCATTCTCTTTTGTAAAATTTTCAACAGTTTTTACTAACGAGATAGAAAATACACTGGAAATATAAAGGTCAACAAGCTAAAATCCACACTCTTACGGAATCCACAGTCTCATGAAAAAGATAAGTCTACTAAGCTCCAACCTAAAGGGTAAACAGGAGATCCATAAACTACACCCACTCTGAGACTATGTACTATAACAGAAAAAAAATCCATCTATTAATTTATTCATTTATTGAACAAATATTTATAGAGTATAGATTAATTTCAGATGCTATTTAATATCCTGGGTGTATAGTGATTGACAAAGCAGATGTAATCCCCGCCTTGCTGGGGCTTAAGAAATGCACACACAAATGGAAAGCTAAATGTATAATTACAAAGTGTGTTGTGGAGAAAATATTCTAACCTCAGTGACAGAGAATAATACAAAGAGGAGGGATTGAGAGGAAAAGCAAAGTTGCAGAAGGGGTAAATTTCTCTGGATGTAAAGGGGTAAATTTCTCTGGATGTGATATTTCAAATAAGACTGAAGGATGTAAAGGAACCAGGCATGCAGAGAGGAGCTAAACCATCAAGCAAGACTGAGCATGTGCTATGCCTAGGGTTGAAACACCAGTGTGGCTGCAGGAGGTGGATCACAGTGAGTTGAAAGGAGAGATAAAGACCAGGTCCTGCACGGCCTTGCATTTTTCACCAGTAGACTGAGCCTCTCTGAAGGCCATGTTTGTAGTTTAGAGATAAAAATTACAAGAGCCATTCATGGAAGTATTTCAGAAACTTAATGCCCAAGATGCTATATGACCTTGATCCAGCTTAGACATTCCAGGTTGCCAACATGTGAAACTTGAGCAATATAAAATAATAGGACTGTTGTGAAGGAAACTGACGGTGAACCATGTGATAGGCAAAGGACTACCAGTCTGAGCAAAGCTATAATCAGTTGAGACAGAGGAGGGAATGCTTTTGCATTAGAAATATACATTTATTAGCTCTCGTTTGATGTTATTGAATGCTATCAAAAATAGCACTTCAACTTTGATTCAGAACTGTAGGGTGCACTACCCACATAATTAAAATAAAAGAATCTAAGCCATTTCCCCATCTTGCTTTCCTATTATTGTCTAATTGTTCAGAATGTCTGCCTGTTATGGAGACAAAGCAATTAAGCCCAGCAAGTTTCAACAATGAGGATCATAAAGCGGGGGCCTGTTTCATTAGCAACTTGGATATCAGCATAGAAAACATTAAAGAACCAAGAGCAATTGTAATTGGGAATAATTGGATGGCGCAGTTCGCTTAGTTGGGAAAGATACGCTATTGGTATCTGAAGACATTTTTTTTCCTTGCATGAGTATTTTTTTTTTAACCTGGGCTCTTCATGTTGGGCTTTCTAACATCACAATATTGTAATTGAGGTTTCAAAGACCTCAATGCATGGTTATTCTTCATATAGTGACACCTAAACTTTAGGAATTCAAAATAACTTTCGACTAGTCTAGGAATAGGAGCAAAGCCTTGATGCTTTTGCTAAGTTTAAATCACCAGCATAAAAACTATTGTCTCTCCAAACCAATCTGTCTTGGAAGAAGTATGGCCAGAGTACTCCTTAGAAGCAAGACCAGAGACATTTTGTCTTACATACTTTGGACATGGTGTCAGGAGAGACCAATCCATGGAGAAGGACACCGTGCTTAGGAAAGTGGAAGGCCAGTGAAGAAGAGAAAGGTCCTCAACAAGGTGGATTGGCACAGTGGCTACAACACTGGGATCCAGGAGAGAAGCCATTGGGAAGACGGTGCAGGACTGGGCAGTGTTTCGTTCTGTTGTGCATAAGGGTAGCTTGGCATCCGAATCAACTAGACAACTTCTACTAACAAAAACATGTCTCTCCTGACCCCACAGCTCATAAATACAGAGCTCCCATCCTAAAATCTACTCTTGAAATACTTTTTAAAGCAATGATCATCCTTATTAAGTGTGTAGTACAAGCAGTTATGTTACAAACAGTAAAGAATCATAGAAATTTGTAGATTTGTACAGATTATAGATTCAGAAACCCCCTCCTGTAAAAACAGAGGCTCAGTTTGGAGACTGACCTATCTTACGTTAAAAGTAAAAAAATCAGAGGTGAAAATCATAGATACATCTCCTGAAAACTGTCATAGAGCAAGATCAGAGAAAGCTGAATGCAAAAGTAACAGAGCTAGCCTGAAGGATAGAGAACGTTCTGATCGGGAAGACATCCAAATTCAAGAAGCAGAAAATGGCAACTCCACAAGACAATGAGGAAAGAAAAAAAGAATTTCATAGCCTGACTGGAAAGTTACGAAATTGTAATTGACTGAAAGATAATCATGGGAAACCAAGGCAGGATATCTAGACGTGAGCATTTGACAGGGATGGATGGGTAATGTATCTGTGGGGTTACATAATTAGCCAAGGTATATGTCCTTCAGTTGATTAAATGGCAATCACCAAGCAATGACACGGTAGGTTATTTTCTTCTTGTTTTTTGCGTGTGTATGTTTTCTGGTAGCTTGATAGTGAAATTGTTTCCTTGATTATGTCTATTTCCTGGGTTCATTACAAAGATTTACCGATAATGGGGTGCATTAAGCCCCTCTGGTCACTGCACTGAGTCAATCCCAACTCATGGAAACCCTGTAGGACAGGATAGAACTGCCCCTGTGGCTTTCCAAGACAGAAATTGTTCACGGGAGTAGAAAGCTTTGTAGAAAGCTGAGCAGCTGGTGGTTCTGAACTGCTGACATTGTGGTTAGCAGCTGTGTTAGTCTGAGTGCTTTAAAGAAACAAATCCACAGAAATTCATGTATAAGAGAGAGTTTTATATAAAGGTTAAGTGTGCATCAGGAAAACATCCCAACCCAGGGCTGTCCAAGCCCACAAGTCCATTAACCCATTAACCCATATGTCCAACAGCAATCCACAAAGTCCTCCTCCATCTCACAAAACAGACACAATGATGTCAAATGCAGGAGGAAAGCCGAGTCAGGGAATGTGTAAGCATCTCAGCATTGGCAGGGGTCTCCACACCGCTGCTCCAGCACCCAGGGCCGCATCAGGGTAGGTCCATGTGGCTTCTCCTCAGGGATGTCTTGCAGGAAGTGAGCCTTGCCAGCTAAAGCAGAGAACTGGCTAAGGCAGCTGCACCCTGGTCCAACCATCACAAAGCAAGAGACCCAAGAACTAGAAAGGTGAGGCTCACCGAGCCATTTATCCCTCTGCCCTTCAATTAACCCCACATGTGTTTATTGGCCAGGTTGGGACAATAAACTAACTACCTCAGCAGCCAAGATGTGAAACCTCTACACTACTAGCATGAACTAGAGTGAGATTTAGAACCCAGTGGGTCTGATTATAAAGTCACTGACAATTGACAATAAACTATCTCACCTCTCTATACCAATGACAAAACATGAAGCAACATGTTCTACTCGCATGCTATCCCCTGTCACCAAAATAAAAGCAAAAGAAAACTCTGCTGTGGTGGGGACAGCAGCCATCATCAGAGACAGCAACCAATGACCCAGCACCTATTTTTATGTGGCCCAGGAATTAAGATTTCTCAAATTTATTCATGCGCTTTAAAATTAATTATTTGTGATACATACGAATTACATAAAATATGAAAGTCAATGTCTATAAGTGAAGTTTACCACACCAAAATGCTCTTTCAATTGTGTATTGTCTGGTTGCTTTCACATTTCAAAGGGAGAACTAAAAAGCTGACAGAGATGGAAAACTAATGGAACTTTTGCCTATAAAAAAAATATTCATGATCTGACCCTTTAGGTAAAAAGCTTGCTGACATCTGCGTAGGACCATAGTTAGTTCAATTGATAGAAATAAGAATATGAAGAAATATTTATATAACATCCCCAGTATTGGACACATAGTAGGGGAAGACAGATTAAATGGTAAGTAGAATTTAAGGAGACTTACAAGATGACATTTGGTGAATTTTATGTGGTCTCTAGTCTCATCTTCATAGCCTTAATAATTCCAGAAATCCAATTTACATTGAGAAATACAAGTGTTGCCCAAACTAAAGTAATGGTGTCAGCATATTGCTATATTTTTCCTACGAGAAACCAAATGGGAAACCAAATTATATTTCCAAGGGTAATTTAAAAATATTCATTGTGAGCCCTGGTGGCACGGTTGGATAAGTGTTGGCCTGTGAACCACAAAGTCAGTCGTTCAAACACACCAGCTGCTAGGTGGGAGAAAGATGAGGCTGTCTGCTATTCTAAAATATTCATTGTGAAATAAAATCAGACAAAGGACATTTGCTAAAAGAATCTGGTGGGCTGAGTAGTTAACTCATTTCCCAAGCAAGCAAGTTATTCTGTTGACTTGTATTTTGTGAAGTGTCTACGAGTGCAGTAGATGGGGAATTGCATGGACCGATGGTGGACAAATCACCATATTGTCCAGCTGCATTCACCTTTCTCCCACACAGTCACAAAGATCTGAATTTATGTGAGTTTCCAGAGAGAATATAGTAGGGTTCAATGCCAAGCATTTATTACAGTTTCCTTTTGTGTTTCTTTGATATAAAGAGAGAAGGGGCTTTGTCAACACACCAAACTCACTTTATTGACCAAGACTGTGACTTTAGTAGGGGAAAATTGCAGCTTTGAGAGCCGCTGCCTGATAGACACACCAAGATTTCAAATGGTATTTTCTTTGAAAAGGTTTCTTTTGACAGAATGGAGGATCAAATAGTTCAATAGGCTCATCAACATGGATCTTCTCCCTGCTCTGCCCTTTGGTGGGATACACACCACCTTTGCAGGCATATAATCTTCAGCTACTGAGATGAAGCACAGCATTTCCCTCATGATGGGTATTGTAGCTAATTTTTTAAACTGTGAACTTGTATAAAAGGTGCAGTGACATCACAACATTTGCATATGTAATTTAAGTAAATTCAGTAACATAGGCTCAAAGGGAGAAAGAGAGAGGGGGAGAGAGCAACTTACATACTATTGACAACTCCATGGGCCATTCTACTAAAAGTTCTCACTCTCCACTGCTTGAAGTGAGACACAATTGCAATGGTATCAATCCCCTCTTAAAATGTGAGCATCTCATCATGCTAGTGTGATTCCAGCCATTAAAGATACCTGTTCTATAAGCTCTCTGACCTCTAAATACTTAGTCTGACACATATCCAACTCAATAGTGGTGCGCACTGGAATTAAACCAGGCTGTCCTGCATTTCATTGGCAATGGTAAGTCAGTCCACAATATCATAACACCTAAAAGCTTTTTCCCAAATTAAAAGAATACATAAAAATACAAGTATCACTTTATGCCCTGACTTTGGATTAGAATCCAATGTAAGCTTTAACTTCATACCTTGTGCCTTAGCTTTTGGAAAATCTACAACTTATGAGTAAATAACCAAATAAACTCAATTTCAGATGAGTAGTGATTCCATACCTTGGCAATTTGGTGCTTTCCTCTCTGAAGCACATCCGTCTGACATTCTCTGCTTTCAGCTAATATCCATCTGACCTCAGTGATATTCTTCTTTACACGTTCTCTTCTGAATCCAGTTTGAATTTCTGGCAGTTAACTTTATTGGAACCAGCATTTTCTATATTCAAAGGGGAGAAAGTCTCAGCTGGCTTTTTTCTATTCCCTCTCTCTATTCCTTCTCTATAGGAAAGAATCCTAATCTGATTATTTAGGTTTGGATTAGAGTTTGGTACCTGAATACAGATAATTACTGTGTGTGAAAGTCTCAGATGTGAATTCAAACAAGATTACACCAACCTCCCCAAGACAGTGCTTCTCAAACACAAACATGCCTACAAATCACATGGAAACCTTATTAAAATGTCAAATTCTGACTTAGTAGGCCAAAGGTAGGGAATCATGGTGACACAGTGCTTAAGTGCTTGGCTGCTAACTAAAAGATCAAGAAATTGGACTCCTTAGCAATTCTCCATGGGTGGGTGGGGTGGGGGAATGTGATCGATTGCTTCTGGAAAAGTGACAGTCTTAGAAACCCTATGGAGCAATTATATTCTGTCCTGTAGAGTTATTCTGAGCCAAAATGTATTCAACAGCAATGGATTGGGTTATGCCAGGAATGGGGTGCCAAATTCCGCCTTTCCAATAACTATTCTGGTGATGCTGATACTGCTAGTCTGTGGACCAAATGTTTGGAGCATTTCTTCCATAAACACACAGTGAGGTGTGTTTAATCACACAGTGACAAAACAGGGTTCAGATATTCCTGGATCCTTTAATCATATTGTCCACTTAACATCATTGAAAATTTAACCTGTGCCCATCACGCTAGAATTTCTTAATCTATTTGCAATCCTTGATCATTATTTGTTTTGTTTTTTAATTATTATAGTATTATATTTATTTCTCTCATCTATTGTTTTACATATATTTTCTTTATATGTTTAGATGCCCCATTTTGAGTGGATGTACATTTAAAAAATCATTTTATTAGGGCCTCATATAACTCATCACAATCCACATGTACATCAATTGTGTAAACCACATTTGTACATTCATTGCCCTCATCCTTCTCAAAACATTTGCTCTCCACTTAAGCCCCTGGCATCAGGTCCTCATTTTTC
>NW_022111372.1:76780581-76781568 GCF_000313985.2 Echinops telfairi
TTGGGGCACCACACCCTGGCCCCAAAGTCCACCTTCAGCATTCCCTGGGGACCTCGCCACTCCAATCCCTTGCTATTCTGTTGCACCCCCTTAGTGTTTTTCCTTGGTGTAGCGGTTGATCACTATTTGTATCAGCATCTTTTAGATGAAGAACAGAGGGTCTGAAATGTGGAAATCTGTCTCTTAACTAGTTTAAGGCAAATATAAGTTGGTAGTGTTCCAGCTGACTGATGACAAGACTACAGAAACTTTCTCTCAGAATTCACCAGAAACTGTCTCTCTTTACATATGGAAGTGAGATACTACAGCATCAAGGAGTGTAGATTTGTTTTGTGGTGCCATATTTTTTCTGCTAGGAAGCTGGAGAGCATATGTCAGGTCTGTACATAAGCAATCGGTAGCCAAGACCTTCCATCTTTCAAGTTAAAACATGAAAACAAAGCAATTCATGTGCCCTTCATTGGCATAGATTAGAATAAGAAACCAACCTCACTGGGCATGTTAACTTGGCTGGAAAAAATTGGGCCTGAGATTCAGTGCCCAAATGCTGCTGGAGAAAAGCTCATATTTTGGAAATTATATTATAAAAATAGGCTAAAAGAAGGATCTTCCAAAACCATGCCTGGCAAGTAGAAAATATTTCCTTCTTACATTTATTTACTTCCAAGGGAGTAAATTATTGCTGGGCAGCTCACCTTAAGGTCAGCAGTTTCAAACCACCAGACACTCTTCCGGAGAAAGACGAGGCGTTTTACTCCGTACATAATTACAGTCTCAGAAACTCACTAGGCAGTTCTACCCTGACCTATAGGGTGGCTAGGAGTCAGAAACATTTTGATAGCAGTGAGTTTGTTTTGTTTTTTATTTGATGATAATGAAGGTTATCTTTATGAGGGTAAGGGAGGATAGCTTGACTGGAAAACCTTTTAAACTATCTTGTGATTCTTGAAGCATGGTGTCTTCAGATGTTGGCAATGATTAATTAAT
>NW_022111372.1:76782087-76788531 GCF_000313985.2 Echinops telfairi
GGGATTCTCTTGCTTAACATGACCACCCTCCTTACATGGGATGTCATCACCCTCAGCTGTGAGGGTGGGAATTGAAATGTGGAAAGGTGAAGATCTTACTCAGCGTGTGCTACAGAGCCAAACCTAGAAACCAGTAGGAACCATATGGCTCCTGCTGCAACTCTCTAACTAGCAGAGCAGTGAAACACGAATGTACTGTGCTAATAGGGTCTGGGGCCAAAAGGTGAGATGTTTGTTTGCAGACCTTAAAGATGGAGGAAGGAACCATTTGAAGATCAACTTGATAATGTAGAAAACAGCCATACTATAATCCGTTGTATATTTGCTGGAAGGAAGGACGGAATATTAGCAGGAGAAGGAGGTTCGTACCTATTTATGACCCCATGCCTACAGTTTCTCATTGTTTCATATAAAAAAAATTCTTACTGTCTTTCTAGAGTTTAATAATTTTATAAAGCACTTAACAGTTATAATACATTTGCTACATAGCCATCTATAAAGACCAAACTCCAAGTAAACCAAACTCATTGCCATCAAGTCAGTACTGACTGATAGTGACTCCCTATGGGTTCCTGAGACTAACAGTTTCCAGGAGTAGAAAGTCCCCTCTGTCTCTTGTGGAGTTGCTGGTGGTTTTGAATTGCTGACTGTGCAGATCACAACCCAATGATCATGCCACTACACTAGACAGTCCAGGCTTAAAAAAAAAAAGGAAAGCAATTTCTGAAAACAAATCAGATATTTAAAATTATTTTTATTTCTTCTAATTACAAAAATAGCTATTCCTTGTTTTGATGAATGCAGAAACTAATCTACTATCCAGATAAGATTTTGTTGTGTTTTCCCGTTTCTCTGGTTGTGGGAGGCGTCCTGGGAGAACTGTGCTTCCGCTGTTCAGTGGGAGGAAGGTGAGGCAGCCTGCCTCTGCAAAGGCTGACGGTCCAGAAGCTCTACAAACAGGTTCTGTGCTGAAGGATCACTAGGAGTTGGAATTCACCCGACTGCAGTGAGCTTCATTTTTTAGCAAAGGGTTTTGGGTATGCAAGTTGTGCTCACATTACTGCATGTACTGGCATGTTGGAATACTTTTTTGCTCAAATTGAGGTTTTACTCTATATTTATAGGGTATATCCCCCTCCCCCCAGTTTTCATTCCTCATTAAAATTTGAACAGATTCCTGGGAAGATAGAATAGATATACTTTGTCTATTCCTCCCACTACACACAAGTTAAAACACAGACATTACCCGTAAAACAGATGATGGAAAAATACTCAAAAACAGAGGAAAGAAAGCAGACAGGCTATGGATCTTGGGAACCAACTAATGGTAGTGAGTTCCCGGAATGTTCCTTTCACCCAATAGAACTGAGGGTCAGTGTGGAAACACAAGCAACCTGGAAATCCTACTTCTAAAACCAAACACACACAATTCCCTCCAGATTCCTTGTTCCTAAAATCTAAGTAGTATGTTGAGTGGCTTTAAAATCAAAAATAAGAGGAAAAAATGAAATTGACTTCGGAGTCTTTTTTTTTTTTTAAGTGTCAGTAGTGGAACAATTCACCCTTTTTACTTGCAAAAGATGAACAGAAAGCGACTATATTTTTCTAGGACATTTATAAAGAGTTATCTTCACCTTGAGAAGAAACAGAGTAAGAATAAATGTGCGACTTTGGAGTCTTTAGTGACAAGTTCATCTCAAACAGAAAAAATAAAATAAAAAACCAAATTCACTGCAACCAAGTTGATTCCATCTTACAGTGACCCTGTAACACAGGATGGAACTACCCCCATGGGTTTGCAAGGCTGTAACTCTTTACAGGAGTACAAAGCCTTATCTGTCTCCTTTGTATTTAGCAGCCCAATGTGTAACCACTATGCCTGCAGGGCTCCTGAAAACGCTAATAGGCAGTGACCAAACAAAACAACCTGCAAAAGCTGGTTTCCTCTAGACAAGAACCTAGGAAGGTCAATGTCATAAGATTTCTGTAGTTAATAACTTGTAGATAATATCTTCTCTCCCACAGCCAAACACTAAAGGAAAAAATAATGGGGCCCCACCAACATCCATGCCAGCAAAGACTGAGTGGAGAGCCTAGACTTCCATACCCAAGAAGTAACAATACATCCCGGCACCTCAGGATCTTAGTACTAATTTGAGAGCTGAACCCTTTATTCTCGTGGACAATTGTAATACTTTCAACCTACTAACCAAAAAGGTGGTTATTCCAGTCTACTCAGAGATGCCTTGGAAAAACAGCATGACAATTGAATCCAGCCATTGAAAATGCTACATAGCCTAGTCCTATCATGACACATATGGGGTCATCATGAGTCAGAGTTGACTCAACTTCAACTAGTACCCAATTAAATAAGTAAAGATATTAAAGATAAGAGTCGCAAGCTTTTTTCAGTGTCAGAGGTGTGAATTACATATACGAAAGAGAGAAGACTAGAAAGAACTAGTGGTATTGGTCTAGAACTGGAGACAATAGAATAAAACCTAGTTTTAAGAAAACAAGAGCAACCAATTGGAGGATGAATAACTCTCCATCACAAAAAGAGTGCATACTGACCCAGATCAGAGATGAAATTAGGAAATTTCTAGAAACCATCGAGAATGAGAACACGATGTACAAAAACTTGTGGGACACAGCCAAGGCAGTTATCAGAGGAAGTTTCATAGCAATGCATGCACACATGAAAAAGAAGAGAGACTCATGACTGATATGCTGGCACAAAATTTACAACAACTAGAGCAGAGTGAACAGGACAATCCTACTAATAGCAAAAGAAAAGAAATAACAAAAGTTAGGGCTGAGATTCAGGAGAGGGAAAATAAGAAAACTATGGAAAAAAATAATGCTGCTAAAAGTTGGTTCTTTGAAAGGATAAAGAGAATCAACAGACCACTGGAAAACAAACCTAACAAAAGAAAGGAGGGTACAAATTTCAATAGCAAGGATGAGGGATGAAAGAGGGGACATTACAACAGACACTAATGAAATCAAAAGGATAATCATACAGTACTATGAAGGACTGTACTCCAATGAATTCAACAACTTGGAAGACATGGACAAATACTTGTAAAAAACAATCCCTCCCAAGAATTATCCCAGATGGATGTCAAGAATCTCAACAGACCCATAGTAATAGAAGAAATAGCAAAGTTTTCAAGGGATTACCAACAAAAAAAAATCCCCTGGACCAGATGGATTCACAGGAGAATTGTACCAAGCATTCAGGGAAGAACTAACACCAATCCTACACAAACTCTTCCAGAACATAGTAAAAGATGGCAAACTCCCGAACTCCTTCTATGAAGCTAATATAACTGATACAGAATCTGGGCAGGGATCCCACAAGAATTGAGAACTACAGACCAAAATCCTTAATGATAATCGATGCAAAAATCCTCAACAAAATACTGGCCGATAGAATACAAAAATATATAAAACAAATTATTCATCATGACTAAATGGGATTCATACCACAAATGCAGGGAAGGTTCTACATATGAAAGACCATTAGGATCGTTCACCACATTGACATAAAAAAACTGTAAGAACCACATGATCATATCGATAGATGAGGAAAAAGCATTCAACAACATCCAATACCAATTCCTGTTTAAGACACTCAAGAAGATACGAATGAAAGGAAGATTCCTCAAGATAATGCAAGCTATATATGAAAGACCAAAAGTCAACATGGTATTCAATGGAGAAAAGATGAACACAATCCCACTGAAAAAGCAGACCAGATAAGGATGCCCCTTGTCCTCACTCTAATTTAACATCGTACTGGAGGTTTTAGCTAACAGCATAAGGCAAAGAAAAGGCATCAAAGGTATTCACCTAGGGAAGGAAGAGGTGAAACTATCGTTATTTGTAGATGATATGATATTATATATGGAAAATCCCTAAAGCGCCACAAGGGGAATGGTACTGGACGCAATAGAGAAGTATGGCAGAGTGCCTGGATACAAGACCAACAAACAGAAGTCTATCAGACTGCTATACACATCAGATAAGACCACAGAAGAGGAGATAGAAAAGGTGGTACCTTTCATAACAGCCAAGCACAAATTGAAATATCTAGGGATACACTTGACTAAAGAACAAACCATCCATATGAGGAAAACTACAGAATACTATTACAAGAAACCAAGAGTGACCTCAACAAATGGAAGAATATCCCATGCTTGTGGATTGGAAGACTCAATATAGTCAAGATGTCAGTTCTGCCCAAGGCACTATATAAATTTAATCCAATCCAGATACAATTACCCTCATCTTTCTTCAAAGAAATGGAAAAACGGATTACCAACTGCCCAGAATTAGAAGAGAACTCCTCAAGAAGAAGGACACAGTTGGAAGGCTTGCTTTACCTGACTTTAGCACATACTATACAGCCACAGTGATCAAAACCGCATGGTATTGGTATAATGACTTATACTCAGACCAATGGAAAAGAACTGAAAACCCAGAAATAAAATTATCAGCATACCGACAACTGATCTTTGACAAGGGCCCCAAAAATATCAAATGGGAAGCAGATGTCCTCTTCAAAAAGTGGTGCTAGAAAAAATTGGAAATCTACCTGCAGAAAATTGAGGCAAGACCCTTATCTCACTCCACGCACAAGAATAAACTCAAGGTGAGGTAACCTTGAAGTAAAACCCCCAAATATTTAGGGCCATCAATGAGGGAATTAGGACAAACCTGAGAACTTTAGTGCAGGAAATATATAGGTTATCAGAAATAGGGAAGGACACAAATACAGATGAATCACAAATTGACAAGTGGGATATACTGAAGATAAAGCACCTCTGTACATCGAAAGAATTCACCAAGAGAGTAATAAGAGAGCCCACGGTCTGGGAAAAGATCTTTAGCAATGACACATCAAACAAAGGCCTTATTACTAAAATCTACAACACTCTGCTAGCTTCCAAAAAGAAAAAAACTAGTTTCCCACTGAGGAGGTGGGCAAAGGACCTGGCCAGAAGTTTCACAAGGGCAGAAATCTGAATGGGCAATAAACATACGTGAAAATGTTCCTGACCATTAGCCATAAGAGAAATGCAAATTAAAACAACAATGAGATACCACTTAAAACCGTCAAATAAAGCCCAATCCAAACATTCAGAAAACAAGTGTTGGAGGGGATGTGGTGAGATAGGAACTCTCATCCACTGCTGGTGGACCTGTAGGTATGTACAGCCACTATGGAAATTGATTTGGCGATATCTAAAACAGATGGAAATCAAGTTACCTTTCAACCCAGACATCCCCACAATGGGCATATACCTTGAAGAAATAAGAAACAAACCACAGCTAGACATCTGTGCTCCCATGTTCATCGCAGCACAGTTCACAATTGCAAGGAATTAGAAACAACCCAAATTTCTATCAACAGATGAATGGATTAAAAAACTGTGGTACATACATATAATGGAGAACTATGCATTGCTCAAAAGCAGTGATGAACACATGAAGCATATTGCCACATGTGACGAACTGGAAGAAATTATGCTAAGGGAAGTAAGCCAAGCACAAAAGGACAAGTACAACATGAGTCTGCTGAGGTAAGCTTGAAAAAATGCAAATAGGGCATAGGGAAAAAGCTACTGTATACAAACATTCCTGGGGTGAGGACCGGGTAGCATGGCAGGGGCCAGACCAAATCCAGGGATACACATGGTAGCCAACTAAAAAGAAGATGGGGGGAAGTAAAAAAGAAATGGATAGCAGGTAACAGAGCACTAACTCACCCAAGGGATGGGTATTGTTTATATCTCTATAGGGAAAGAGGGACCAGACTTCAAACGGTGCTCCAAGATGTGAATGCAACATACTGACATGAAGCAGGGAACCAGTAGAGAGGTCTGAGGGGCTTGGCACCAATCCCAACTACGTGGACAACTGCCCCTACCCCCAGAAGAATTTACTTCAGAGGACAGCACTGAAGCTACAGCTTAGGGAGCGTGACATGTTTGACCAGAGCACACAGTAGCAAATGAAGGGGGAGGAAGAGAGAGTGGAGCACAACCTGGCCCACCAAGCCTTGAGGATGATATTCCTGCTCAGTGCAGCCAATGCATAGAGAGAACCAAATGGCTCGCCCCACTACAAGACAGGACATCCTTCACTGACCCATAGCCCTACAGGGGACAAAACTGTAGATACAGTGTGCAAATAACACCCAATCTGGCCCCACCACACGGAGGAAAACACTAAGGGAGTGCAACAGAACAGCAAGGGGTGCAGAACAAGGAAGTCCCGAGGGAGTACCAAAATTAGACTTTGGGTCCAGACCTTGAACTTTTACAGACATTTCTCCTTCTTCTTCTTCTTCTGCTTCTGCTTCTGCTTCTTTTGTCATTGCTTTTTTCTTGTTGTTGTTTGGTTTTGTTGCTTTGTTTTGCTCTGTCTTGTTTTTGT
>NW_022111372.1:76790360-76814115 GCF_000313985.2 Echinops telfairi
TGTAGTTTTTATTTTTTTCTGCTTTACTTTCAATGGCACGTTTACTCTGTTTTATTTTGTTATTATTATTGGGTTTTTATTGTTGTTTAATGTTTTTCTTTACATGGAATCAGGAGCCTTGGTGGCATTGGGCTGCTAACCTCAAGATAAGTAGTTCAAAGCCACCAGTCCGCTCCACAGGAGAAAGAACTTTCTTCTCCTGTAAACAGTTTCAGTCTCAGAAACTAACAGGGGCAGTTCTACCCTGGCCTGTAGGGTCACTATGAGTCAGCATCAACTCAATGGCGGTGAGTTTGGGCTAGAAAACATTAATTGGATTAATGATTTCTTATGGTTATAGTAGCAGCGTTTGGAAGGAAATGAGATAATAGTGAAAACAAGAAAGAAAAACTGTTCTAATAACTGGGTGTGATGATTACACAACTCTTTTAATATGTTTAAACCATTGTATTATATGACATGTGAATTATATGTCAATAAAACTCTTAGGACATTTTCTAAAATGAGCAAACCGAGGAGATCTAGGCTCAATTTTTCACTAAGAGAAACAAGAGCCCCTTCAACAAATATCTAACTCCTGGAAAGAGGAACGATTGTACCAGATGGCCCTGGAACATCTTGTTGTGCCAAGAAGCACAGAAGTATTCCAGAATGATGGGGACATATCAAGTCAGCTTAAGTGAGCTCTTCTTACCCAAACTGGAGAACATTTAAAAATCAAAATAAATAATTATAGCAATGAATTACAACCTATTGATTAGATAGGGAATCATGAGTTCATATAGATAACATTTATTAAATTAATTAAATATTTGATGTTTACTTTAGTTTTAAGGTACTTTCTTATAAAATTATTATAAAAGGAGATGGCTGATTTAATAATGAAAGAACTTGACAAATTGGAAATGTCATGGAAGTAAAGAAAATCCTCTTAGATTAGGAATACCCTACTCAGAGACAATTCCTATTTGCCCTATAATGTTATATAAATTTCTGCTTACTTTAAGATGATTGGAACAGCTCCTATAATAATAAATTCTTCATTACAATTACCTTCATTTGCTGCACATACAGCTTCTAAATCACAAATAAGGCTTCTAGCTTTCTCTTAAATTAATCCACTACCATGTAGTCAGTTCAGATTCACAGCCATCCCATATAGGGTGTCCAAGGCTGTATTCATCCACATCCCATCACACAGCTGGAGAGTTTCCACAGCCAAACGTGTAATGCTTACCTGGCTAGAGTAAGGCTAAATAAGCAACCTATGAAATTGTTTCAATGTACTATGAATTCAACTTAAAGAGACACTTCAAAACCAAACTCACTGCTAGCGAGTCAATACTGACTCATAGTGACTCCTGTAGGTTTCTGTAACTGATTCCTGAAATAGCCTGGTCTTTCTCCCACGGAGATGCTGGTGGTTTTGAACAGATGACCATGTGGATCACAGCTCAATGCGTAACTGCTATACCACCAGTGCTCCTTCAAAGACACAATCCGGAAGAGCTTTATTTTGTAAGCTGAAGACTGCATGTATCCAGAAGACTTGGAAGCAGAGAGTAAAACAGAAGTAAACATCATATTTCATTGCAATACTATTCACAATAGCCAAAGGTGGACAAAAACCTGAATATCACTCAACATGAATAGAAAATAAAAAGGTAGTACATTTACATAATTACTTATATAATTATTGCAGCCACTCCATGAATTCTAAGGTCTTCCTCTTTTTCTCTGCCCCGCTACGTTACTAAGCATGATGTCCTTTTCCAGAAACTGGTTTCTCCTAAAAGCAATTCCAAAGTAGAAAAGACAAATTTGTTTGTTCTTTTGGCAGTCCTTGGAATTATTAATATTTTTTGCCAACAGTATCATTCAAATGCATCCTTTCTGCTTCAGTCTTTCTTATTTATGTCTTTCAAATGTATATAAGGCAATTGAAAGTGCCGTGGCTTAGCGCAGTAACACCTTATTCCTCAAAGTAACATTCACACTCGTCAATACTTAAAAGAAATCTTGGGTAGCAGATTTTCCCAGCGCAGTATATCATTTGATTTTTTGCTGCTGCTGCTGCCGCCATGAGCATTGATTGTGGACTCGAGCAAGATGAAATGCTTTACAACTCCAATCTTTTCTTCCTTCATCATGATGTTGATTACCGGTCCCGTTTTGAGGACTTGGGGTTTTCTTCACATTGAGTTGTAATCCAGACTGAAGGCTTCAGTCTTTGATCATCAATAAGTGCTTCAAGTCCTCTTTGCTGTCTACAAGCATGTTCATATCATCTATATATCTCAGGTCTTAATGAGCCTTCCTTCCATCCTGATGCCACATTCTCCTTCTCATAGTTCAGCCTCTCCAATTATGAGCTCAGCCTATAGATTGAATAGTGCGGTGAAAGAAAACAATCTTCGTGCACTTTCCTGATCTTTAAACCAGGCAATATTCTTTTGTTTCATTCAGACAACTTCCTCTTGGTCCATATACAGGTTCTGCATGAGCAAAATGAAGTATTCTAATTCTTCTCAATGCTACCCACAGTTTGTAACTCCACACATCCGATTGCTTTACAAAGACAATAAAGCGCAAGTAAACATTTTTCTGGTACTCTGTACTTTGAGCCAAAAGCTCTCTGATGTCAGCAGGGATAGCCTTCTTCCAAGTCCGCTTTTGAATCAGACTTGAATTTCTGGCACCTCCCTGCCAATGTACTGCTGCAACCTAATTGAATGATTTTCAGAAAATATTTACTTCTGTGTGATTAATGATGTTGGTCAATCGTTTCAATATTCTGTTGATCTTCAGCAGCATTTTAGTTGTATGTGATATTAATGACTCGTTCTATAATTTTTGCATTCGGTTGGGTCACCTTTTTTTATAATGGGTACAAATATGAATTTCTTCAGTCTGTTGGTCTTCCAAATGTTTTGTCATAAGCAAGTGTTTCCAGGGCTTCATCAACTTCTTGAAACATTTCAATTGGTATTCCATCAGTTTCAGGAACCTTGTTATTTGCTAATTCTTTCAGTGCAGCTTGGAATTCTTCCTTCAGTACCATGGTACCATTGGTTACTGATCATATGCTACCTCCTGTCTTGGTGACTGTCGACTAATTCGTTTTGATACAGTGAATGTGTACTCCTTCTCTCCTTTGATGCTCCCTGCATTATTCACTATTTTGCCCGTAGATTTTTCTCAATATAGAACTTGAGGTTTGAATTTTTTCTTCAGTTCCTTAAGATTAAGCTTTGCTGTGTGTTTTCATATTTGGTTATCTGACTCCAGATCTTTGCACATTCATTATAATACTTTTTCTTCTGGATCTGCCCTTTGAAATTTTATGTTCCGTGCTTTTAATTCATCATTTCTTCTATTTGCTTTAGCTTCTCTCCAATCAAACACAATTTTCCGAGTCTTTTCTGACATCCACTTTGATCTGTTCTTTCTTTCCTATCTAAAAAGTTCTTTTACTTTCTTCATGTATGATGTTCTTGATAACATCATACAGCTCAGCGGGTCATCTGTCATTGTATTCAATGAGTCTGATATATTATTTTTTACTTTATTAATTGAGAGTTGATACATATATCTTATCATTCCACACTTCAATCACATCAACCAGATTGTACAATTGTTACCACAATCAGTGTCTAAACATTCTTTATCTTCCTGGATGCCTTGACATTGTAATCTACCACTGTACTCCTCTCCACCCACTCCAAAACCCTCATTCTATTTGCTGTCTGCTTACTCTACTTGTTATATATACATTTATATGTAACATAACTTCATGAGGGTGACCTCAAATACCTCTGCGACACACCCTAATATGAGCAAACAAAAAGAAAATACAGAAAATGTTGAAAACCAGATCAGATCCAATGTGCATCAGAGGATGATCAACTGACAAAATTTTAATGTTCAAGTCGGATTTTTACCTTTGATCTTCTATACTCATCTCTCCAATGCACTGTTTAGTAACCTCTGTCCTCCCAGCCCTCAATTTGGATAGAGGGACTTCACCAGAGGCTTATATCCTGTGTAGTTTCACAAATGAATCTTGGGCTCCCACTGTCATCCATAGCTTTCTGCAAACCAGATTGTCACAATTTAGACTCTGATACTAATTCCTCCTTTGACTTCAGATTATATGATTTACAATCCTTCGGTGACTAATGATGGTGTCCTTCTTCCATGTGGACTTAGTTGACACCTCTCTTAGAGGGCTGCTTGCCTGGAGACAAGCCTAAGACCGCAGATGCTATTTTATCTGGTAGCTGGGCAATATCTAATTTCTCTGCCACATTTTGCTGTAGCCCCCGTATCTTCTGTGTTCCCCTCTTGAGGGCAAGTATTGAGTAGGGCCTTGATTTGAGAACAAATTATTCTTAAGTTGGAGCTAGGATTTAGTGTCAGCTCAAAACCCATTCTGGATCTATGTTTTTTGGGGGGTTTTTTTTGGTAATTTATTATCAATTGGGAGTTAATATATATATCCTATCATTCTTGAGAAATCAGGTAGAATATACTCATGGTTGTATTTTGGCTTTCTTGGGATTGTTTTAATTTTATCCAACTTCATCTTGAACTTATATATGAGTAATTGATGGTCTAGTCCACAGTCAGCCTCTGACCTCATTTTGGCTGTTGATATCAAATCTCCCTGTTGCCTCTTCCCACAGTATAATCAATTTGGTGTCTGTGTATTCTGTCTGGTAATGTCCATGTGCATAGTGTCTAGTCACTATTTAAGTTGTCGAAATTATATATTTGCAATGAAGAAATTCTTGGTCTTGCACAATCCTGTCATATTTTCTTCAACTACTTTTCTATTACCAAAGCTATATTTTCCAACTACTGTTCTTTCCTTTGTTTCCAACTTTTACAATCTAATGGCCAATAATTATCAACACATATTGATTGCATGTTTTATCCATTTAAGACTGAAAAGGGTAATAAAATTCTTCAATTTTTTTATCACTAACTTTAGTAGTTGGTGCATAAATTTGAATAATTGTATTAGTTGGATTTCCTTATAAAAGTATAGATATTATTCTATCACAGACAGCATTTTACTTGAAAATATATCTTTAGATGTTCTTTTTGATGATGAATGGTACCCTGCTGGTATTTGAAATATTGGTGACTTGGCTTCCATCAACCCAGCATCACGCAAGTCACCACAGTATCACAAATTGACAAACAAGTGGTGGGAAGTCTTGATACATGCCACAATTTGGATGTTGCTGGAAGACATTATGGTGAGTGAAATAGAGATCATAACAAAAGAGAAATATTGTTCAACCCTCTTATGTGAAAAGTTATATAATAAGACAGGAAAAATCAAACAAAAGTTTATTAGTGGCTGCCAGAGAAGAGAGTAGAGGAGCCCTGGTGGCATAGTGGTTATGTGCTGGGTTGCTAACCATAAGTAAACATTTTGAAGTCACCTCCCACTCCATGGGAGAAAGATGAGGCTTTCTACTCCCATGAAGAGTGACAGTCTCAGAAACCAACAACAGCAGTTCTACCCTGTTCTATAAGGTCGCAGTGAGTCAGCAGCTACTGGACAGCTGTGAGTAAGTGAGTTACCAGGAACTGGAAGGAAAGGGAAGGGAAGGTGGTTAACAATGATGGAAATATCACACTGATTAAAGACAGGGTTTCCCAGGTGATTATTATAATTTCTAAAACGAAGTTGTATATCCATTGCCATTAAGTAGATTTTGAATCATGGCAACCCTATAAAGCATTTCTGAGGCTGAATATCGTTAAGGGTCAGTCTCATGCCACCTCCATGGAGGGGCTGATGTGTTTGAAACTCCAACTTTAAGGCTAGCAGTCCAACACTTACCCAACCATGCTATTGGTAAAGGTTGTGTGGTAGACTTTGTTATGTATGGAATTGTGTTTTCCAAAAATATGTGTCAATTAGGTTAGTCCATTATACTCACTGCTATATAATAATCCTATATTGTGTGATTTTATGTAATTATCCTGTGTTGGAAATCCTAACCTCTATAATATTAATGACATAGAGGTAAAAGCAGAATATAATGTACGTGGATTATGTTGTATCTTGAGTGAATCTCTTTTGACAAATAAACAGATCAAATGAGCAAGCAATATCAGAAAAACCTCAGTACCACCGAGAAAGAAGAACAGGGCCTTCACGTTCTTTGGCCCTGGAGTCTCAGTGAAGAGAACCTCCTAGACCTAGAGAAAAATGGATGCCAAAGAGCTACGAGGAGCTCCAAGGAACAGTAGGCAAGGACCTTTCTCCAGAACCAAAAAAGAGAGGAGTCTTCCCCGAGAACCAGCACTCTGAATTCAAGCTTATAGCGTCCGAAATTGTGAGAGAATAATTATCAGTTTGTTAAAGCCACCCAGTTGGGGTATTTGTTGCAGCACTAGATACTAGAGTTAGTTGATTGGTCGACCATCTCAGAAGGTAACATGTAATCAAGAACTGATAGCATTAAAGGAAGAAGTCCAAGCTGCACTGAAGGCAGTGGTGACAAACTCCGGGAATTCACAGAATACCAATAGAAATGTTTCAACAAACAGATACAGGACTGAAAGTGTTCATTTGTTGATTCCAAAAAATTTGGAAGACAGCTACTTGGCCATGCAATTGGAAAAGATCCCATTCCAAAGAAAGGTGATCTAATAGAATGTATAAATTATTGAATCATATCCTTAATATCATGTGCCAGTAAAATTTTGCTAAAAATAAAGTTTAAATGCTTGCAGCAGTATTTTGGCAGGGAACTTCCAGAAATTGCAGCCAGATTCAGAATAGGACATGGAACAAGAAAAAAACATTGCTGAATTTCGATGAATCTTGGATGAAAGCAGAGAATATCAGAAATATGTTTCCCTGTGCTTCATTGCCTATGCAACGCATTCAACTGTGTGGCTCATAATAAATTATGAGTAACATGGCAACGAATGGGAGTCCCCAAACACTTAATTGTCAAGGATTTCATTTTATTTGAATCCACAATCAACGCTAATTGAATGGGCAATCAAGAAATTAAACCACATATTGATTTGGCAAATCTGCACAAGACCTCTTCAAAGTGTTAAAAAGAAATAAGCTGGAAAATGAATAAAGAAGACCTTAGAAATTTGAATTATGGTGATGGTGAAAAATATTGAAAATATCATATACTCCCAGAATAACAAATACATCTGTTTCAGAAAAAGTATAGTCCGAATGCTCCTTAGAGACAAAGATGGTGAGACTTCATCTCACATACTTTGTGTGTGTTGTGAGGGGAGACCTGGAGAAGGACATCAGGCTTGGTAAAGTGGAGGAGCCGCAAAAAGGGGGTAAGTCCTCAACAAGATGAATTGATGTGGTGGCTACAGCAATGGGCTGAGACCTAAGAGCAATCACAACGATATCACAGGGATAGGTGATATTGGGTTCTGATAGCCCCGGGGTTGCCACAAGTCAGAACTGACTCAATGGCCCCAGCAACAAAAACAACACTACCTTCAGGAGCAAGTTTCAGAGTTACTTCTGACTTCCACTCTGTGCTTTCTGTATTATCTGTCTTTTCACCGACCTTCTGGGTTTGTTTGTTTATTTTCATGTATGATATTCTTATGAGTTCCCACACTCATGTTGTCTTTGTTCTTCAGTGTTCATTGCATCAACTGTGTTCTTGAAATAATCTCTAAATTTAGATGGGACCTGCTCAAGACTGTATTTTGGCTCATATGGGCCTGTTTTAATTTTCTTCACCTTCAACTTGAGCTTGCATTTGATGATCAATTGATGATCTTTCTCATAGTCACCCTCTGGTCTTCTTAGGGCAGATGGTATTGGACTGTATTTTGTCTGTGCCCACAGATGTAGTCCATTTGATTTATGTGCTTTCCTATGGAAGGTCTAGTTGCATAATTTCTCTTTATATTGTAGGAAAAAAATAGTTCTGCAATGAAGAAGCAAAATTCTATCATGTGATTACCAGTTTCATGTCTATTGCCAAAGCCATATTTTCCAGTTACTGATCTATTTTTTCCATCTTTGGTATTCTAATCACCAATAATTATCAATGCATTTTGATTATATGTTTGCTCAATTTCAGACTGAAGAACTTTGTGTAATCTGTCAATTTCTTCATCACTAACTTTTGTAGTTGGTGTGTAAACTTGAATAATTACTATTTATGTTACTAGGAACCCTGGTGGAACAGTGATTGTGTGTTATTCTGCTACACACAAGGTACACAGTTCAAATGCACCAGCCACTCCAAGGGGAAAAGACAAGGATTTCTACTCCTGTAAAGAGTTACAGTCTTGGAAACTCACAGGGCAGTTCTACCCTGTCAGCATTGATTCAAAAGCAATGAATTTGGAGTTCAGTCTTCCTAATAGGCTTATAGATTTTATCTTATCACTGACAACATTATACTTCAAGATAGATCTTGAAATGATCTTTTGGATGATGAATGCTACCCTACTGTTATAATTATCATTTCTAGCACAGTAGACCATAATTGTCAAATTCAAGATATACAATACCAATCAATTTCAACTATAATGCCAAGATCTCAATCTTTATGTGTTCCATTTCATTTTTGACAACTCCCAGTTTTTCTAGATACATACACTATACTTCAGTTTCTATTTACTAATGCATGTGGGCACCCATTTCTTCTCATTTTGATCCATGCTCCACCCCCAGGTGAAGCACTCCAAAGCTCTGTTCTATCCACATCATGAAGGTCAACACTTCTTTGAGAAGGTGCCTCTTCCCCAGGCATATTTTGAGTGCCTTCCAACAGGAGAGACTCCAATGCTCCATTGCTATCTATAAGGTATTCCGTGGCGAAAACCTCAGAACTGGCTAACTGACTTCTTTTTCCTTCTTGTTCTTAGTCCAGAAGCTTTGCTGAAAATTATTCACTATGGGTGACCTTGTGGGTATTTGAAATACTGGTGGCCTTGCTTCGTGTATCAAATCAAAGTTCAAGCCACCACAATATGATAAACTGACAGAGAAGTGGCATCTGAAAATTATAGGTTATTGAGGCCCTGCTAACAGAAGACACTCTCTAATTTGGGAGTTTCCATCACTGCCCAACTAGACATCACAGGAAAGCTGGAAGGCAAGTTTGAAAGGATGCCAGAGGAGCTGTGGTTTCTGAAACAGGAAATCAGATCAAGGTGATAACAATTCCTGGCTTCCCCCTTTTCCCGTACTCATCAAACATGCCTAATTGATCACATCACTCCTTTCCACTGAGCTTAGATACAACCTTAAAACCCTTCTCACCACACCACTGCACCCAGCAGTTGATTCCAGTTGGTTTGTGAGACTAAGCCTTTGCCTGCTTCTTGGAGCAGTTTATAGAATCATAGCAGGAGGATAAGGTATACAAGGGTTTAACATTACTTTTTATTTTTTATAATTTTCTGTGGTTCATGTGTTATTCTTTTAAAGGGTTTATTTGCCCAGAACAGAGCCAACCTCATTATCATTGCTAGAAGATTCTCTCTTTGGACAGGACAAAAAGAAAAAGATAGTGCTGAAGCCTTGGAGATCAGCTAAACAACCGTATCTCAGGTGCCGAGCTAGATATTAGGATCTGAGCAGGAAGAAGAAAGCGATCAGTCTTCGAACATCACCTGACCTTTAACAGAGGTCATTTCCTTTGTGAAAACCAGAGGAGGGAGACAGGGAGTGAACATCTGTTTCTGGTGTCTTCCTCTGTTGTCTATGAAGCCTCAGGTCACCAACATCGGTTTACTCGCCAACCTCAAATGCTCTCAGAAAACCAACAGAGTTCTCAAATTGCTGACAGATCATGAAGAGTCTGCTCTATAAGGGCCCGAAGACCTTATTTTCCATCTCAGCATTAGCTCTCCAGGAGAGATAGATGCTCCCCAGAAGTGAATCCTAAAAATAGAATTTCCAATACAGGTGCCTAAAAAACATGTTACATAGTGGAGTCAATTCTGTCTTGGGAAGATCCAGTGTGTGAAAGTAGAACTGTGCTTCATAGAGTTGCCAATAGTTAATTTCTCAGAAGTTTGATGACCATATCTTCTTCCAAGGTGCCAATGGACGGACTCAGGACGCCGATCTTTTTTGATTAGTAGCCAAGTACATTAATAATTTCCCTGATGCCCTGGAGGGAGTTTCTCCTTGGTCTGGGTTTTGATATTCATGGTGGAGATGCTCACTTGTAACCTAGTTACTACCATGTAGCAGGCCCCCCCGGTCATTAACTCTGAAAACTATGATTCCTATGGGCTTCTTTTGTTTCTCTGTTTTTGGCACTTTACCCCTGAGTGAAGTTGTGTGCTGGTGTAGTATTAAAACAGTAAATACAATGACTTATCTGTTACAAAATTTAACCACCACCAAGGGGACATTTCCAATATAAAGAAATATATTTATCATCCTCCTCTTTGAAATCTAAGCATTTATATGATCTTCCCAGCACATACTTGCTGACACTCTGAGCCAATCAGGATCACTTCTCATGGCTTGTTCTCCATCAGTGACTCGATGACAATACCCTTTTCCTTTATGAGTAAACTCTCTGACCATTCTCCTTCAGGGTCTGCACGCTACGTGGGTACCTCACACCACCACCACCACATACGAGGGAGCATCAAAGAGTTTATGAAGAAAAAATATTAAATTAAAAGGTAATGAATTCTTTCACACATTTTTGAAAGCCCTCCCCCCCATGTGGGCAACTCTGCCTTCGAGATGTCCTGCTTCCTCTGTCTCCGGCTCCAGCCCATGTGAGGCAACCGCTATCCCAGTTGGGTGAGGAGTATGTTCGATGGTGATGGAAGACCAAGAGAAGAGCCGACACAGTCAATGTTAAGGCTGGGTCAGAACTCAGGATGAACTTTAAAAAAAAGAAAGAAAGAAAATAAAACAAAACAATTTAAACTTTGTTCTTCAAAGATGGATACCTGGTAGTTTATACTTCATACACCTTAATAAACCTTTAGAATATGTATCTTCCATTTAATTTTCTTCTCTTGGTTTAATTTTAAAAGCCCGATTCCATTCTTAGTATCCACTGACTCCCATATTCCAAGCTTCAGGAAAAGGGAGAAAAATGCATCCATTCACACACATGCTCTTGTCGAAGCTGCAAAGGGCCCCATCCCTGCTTTTTCTGCTCAGGTCTTCTGTGAAAATACTCTTTCTGGAGGACTCCAGTCTTCCCTCTACTGGTCTCTGCTAGAGCAGTTCCCTTGCTTCCCGCTGCACTGGATCGCTGTGAGGCTCAGGATCCATTCTTCGAATCGGCATGTTTCTGGCACTAAACCCATTGTGAGGCACTTGGACAGTAAATGACAAATTTTGTTAATTAGATGACTAAATGATTCCCCATGATGTCAGTCTATCTTAAGATTTAGATCGACAGATGTCTGCCATCAAGTGCAATGCTCACTCATGGCAATCCTATGGAAAACAGAATGAAATATATAGGCTCTGGATCATCCTGAAAATTACAGGCATATTCAAGACGATGGTGTCAAATCAACGTCACCAAGAGGTTCCATGCCCTTGTTGGTCCTGTGCTTCATCAAAGATGAGGTCGCATGATTGAACCCTCCTGATAACATGTCTAAGGCAAGTATAAAAAAAAACACAAACTAATGCTGACTCATGGACATCCCCTGTGGGTTTCAGAGACTGTAACTGTTTACAGGAGTAGAAAGCCCGATGCATCGTCACTGCACCACCAGGGCTCCTAATGTAGGTATATCAGACATTATTCTATTGTATTCATAAGGCTTCCATTTGTCTGGAAATAGATCATTAGGCATTGCTTCTTAGTCTGTCTTAGTCTGGATGTTCCACTAAAACCTGTCCGTGTATGACTCTGCTTGTATTTGAACAACCAGTGGAACAATTTCCAGTCTCCAGCATCATAATACCATGCAAGTCACCATATTATAGCAAATTAATAGATTGTTGGGACACTGGACTAAAACTAGTTAAGAATTTTTGAAAATGAAGTCTGAAAATGACTATAGGCCTAATATTGTTCATTCTCTTCCTTTCAAAGATGGCACCTACAAAAACGGACTTATTTAAGGCAACCCAGTAAGTGGGAAGACCTACCTATACTTAGAGTCCTCATTCAATCTCCTTCCTACTGAGCCAGATGTTTTCATTCATTCATGAATAAACATGTACTAAGTCAGGCCCGCAGATACCATCATGAAAGGCAGAAACGTTTCATCTTCATGACGGTTACCCTTTGCAGGGAATACCCACTCCTCATTTCTCAGCATAGTTAGGCTCCAAAGATCAGGTCATATGTAAAAATTGTTATTATACAATAATGGAGGTTAGGTCACAAAATGGAGAATGATCACATCATTACACAAATGCCAAATTACATAATTACATAACTGTCTACGTAAAATATTACACCTGCATATAATTTCCAGACCACTGGAGAATCATGGTTCAGCCAAGTTAATACATAGCCTTCACCTACTCTTAACTCATATGCTGGCCCTCATTACTACTACATGTATTTTGTTAATGTGCAAAGTTGTCAGGTGGTATATATTTTACTGTTGTAAATGTCAACTCTCAGGCATTGGGGAAGTTGGTCGTTGAGGAATAGATGGCTAGTTTAGTACATAGGGCTAGGATTTGGGTAAGGAGAGTGAGAGGAGGCATGCAAGCGAGAGTCAGCTCCTGATTTTATTTGAAATGCTGACATTATATTCATTATGAGCTTATTATAATTGGATTTCTTAAAATATTATAGAAAATATTATTAATCTTAAACTCTATGTATCTTCCACCTCTTTCTATACCTTGGAATATTGGTAGTGCCATGGTTAAAGTGTCCATCTGCCCATAAAAGAAAGATTAATTATATGAACTCACCATGGGGTAGGGGTGGGGGGACGGGATGTGGAGTTCGGTTTCTATAAGGATTTACAGCACTTGCCATGACGAATGCTCTGATCAGGTTCACAATAAAATGGCCTTGTCAGATTGGAAGAAAAATGTACAACAAAATTCAAAATCATAAAAAATATTTGGTTGCGACTGGAGTAAGCCTCAAGACTATGACCCATAGACACCCCTGAAGCCTGGAACTGAGCTCACCCTCAGGATCACCTTTCAATCAAATAGGTCTATAAAGTGAACGCACAACACCTGTGAGAAATGCACTACTCAAAACTGTGTACAAGACCCAAAGGGCAGCCTTTACCTAAAAACAAAGGGTAGAAAGCAGACTGGGACAGGAAAAAAGGATGACAAGAAGTGGGGAACCCAAGGAGGAAATGAGAAGAGTCCTGTTACATTGAGGGAATTGTACCAAATGTCACACTATAAAATCTATATAAATTCTTGAATGGAAAATGGATTTGCTCTGTACACTTTCACCCAAAACATAATGAGACATTCTAAAAGGAGAGAAGAAGCTATCACATAGTCATGAGTAAACAGTATGACTCATTGGGTTCCAGTTCATACACGCATGGATTTATTCAGAACAAATCATGTTTCAACATGTCTCTGGGGTTGGTGAATGGCTGTAGACAGGTTCTCTTAGTAATATACTTGTCTTTGAATACTTTCAAGTATATTATCAAAAGCATGACTTCGGAGGGAATTCAATCTGGGGGCATTTCTGCAGGGGCAATCTTGACCAATTTTCTTGAAGGACAAAGGGTGATCTCTGAGGCTTATTAGAAAGAAGTTTTATGGAAACAGACAACTGCATTGGTGAATAAAAGGCCAAGTCAATTGTTCTGAGGACTCCCCCCACTGCCACCCCCCATCAAAACAATGGACCGGCTCATTCTTCAAGGAGAGCAAAGGCTGTCCTACAGAATTTCCTTGAGAAACCTTACCTCATCCACCCTAATTCCTGATCTTGCTCCTTTTGATCCTTCTGTTCTCCAAACTCAAAGAACATTTAAAGGGAACAAGACTTCCATTGTCAACAAGTGTGAATCAAAAAGTGTAGAATTCTTCAGGGAAGAGTTACACTAAACTCACTACCATCAGACCTTCAGAAGTACATATTCCTAGATGGCGAAAATGTCAGCTTCAAATCTTACATTTTTGTTTAACAAAGGATCCTATAATTGTGTGCCAATACTTGTTGATTTACCTACTGTACAATAACTACTAGGGGGGAAATATTGATAGCTTTGAAAACCACTCTATGGGCAGTTCTATTCTACCCTATAGGGTGACTACGAGTTGGGTTTGTTTTTTGTTTGTTACATTCAGTGCCTAGGGTGGAGTGCCTCATTTGTCTAATCTTAATGCTGGTCCTATAAGTAACTGGGAATTTAAAAGAACAAGAAAGCAAATGATCAACTCTATGACACACATCATCAAAGCAGAGCTATGATTATCCATGGTTCTACATGCAGCGTGAACTTGTTAATTCATTGCCTAATTGCTTTAACCATCTACATTTCCCAGTTTATAAATTAATTTTTTTAAATGTACCAATTTAGCAATAATGTTTAAAGTCCTCAAGTAATCATGCAAAATCCTAAATGTTCAAACTTTTAGAACATTGATTTAAAATTCTTAGTCAATAGCCACAAATTAGTGAGTTCTCACAAAATCATTGAGTTTTAAATAAAATCTTCTACCACCTGGAAGCATGGATGATCAACATCCACTTTAAGATTTGTGCCACATGGGGTACATGGTGGGTTGATTTAGGATACTATTATCAAATAAAAATTAAAATTTTGTTCATATATTACTAAAACTGCTACTCTTTTGAAGAGGCCCAATATTTCATTATTACCTATAAATGATATCAACATTAAAATAAATAAAAAGAATTTTTAAAAAGAATAAAGGGATGGACAAAAATGTCATGTTACCATCATAATTAGGCAATTACCAAAGGCCACTGAAAATAGTCACCACTTGTCTGTCACTTTGCCGTACTGTGGTGGCTTGTGTTGCTATAATGCTGTAAGCTACGTGACAGGTGTTTCAAATGCCCATGGGGTTCTAGAGGGCCTTCCGGACTAAGAACCGACTATGCGGAAGGAAGCAGCACTCCTTTCAGAGGAGTCAGCCGTGGAAAACACTGTGCACAGCATGAAAACACTGTCAGATACTGAAGTGCTGATGAACAGAAGCAGGATCCTGTCAGAGATCATGCCATAACATGAGCCCTAAAGCCAGAAGGCACTCAAAATAGGACTGAGGAAGAGCCGCCTCCTCCAAGTGAGTCGGCTGATGGGACAAAACAGAAAATTAGGGGGGCGGGGTGGAGTTTCAAAAATCTACTAATAATTAGAACTTGCAATGTACCAAGGATGACTCTAGGAAAATTAGCAATCATCAAAAATGAAATGGAACACATAAAGATTGATATCCAAGGTGCTAGCACAGAAATAGACCATTCGGTCCAATTTGAATTAGAATGTCATACGGTTTACTATGCTGGAAATGACACAATCAAGAGGAATGGCATTGCATTCATCCATCAGAAAGGACATTTCAAGATCTATCTTGAAGTACAATGCAGTCAGTGACAGGATTATACCTATCTGCAATAAGGAAAATCACTCAATACAACTATTATTCAATTTTATACACCAACCACCAAAGCTAATGGTGAACAGACTGAAAACATATACAGTCTTCCATCTGAAACGGATGGAATGTGCAATCAAAATGCATGGATAATTATTGGCCGTTGGAAGGCAAAAGTTAGAAACCAAGCGGAAGGAAGAGTAGGTGGACAACATGGTCTTGGTGATGAAATGAAGCTGGAGATCACATGATAGAATTCTGCAAACCAACGGCTTGCTCATAGCAAATACCTTCTTAACACCACTAAAGGCACCTATGCGCATGGACTTCTCCAGGTGGAATACAAATCAACAAAATTGACTACATCGGTGGGAAGAGAAATTAGAGAAGCCCAATATCAGCAGCTAAGACTAAGGCAGGGGCTGGTTGTGGAACAGACCACCAATTGTTCATACGTAAGTTCAGATTGAAGCTCAAGAAAATCACAAGTCCATAAGAGCCGAATTACAACCTTGAGTCTATCCCACCTCAATTTCAAGAACTCAAGAGTAGACTTGCTGCATTGAGCACTGATAACAGAGGACCTGATGAGCTATGGGAAGACACGAAGAACATCAGACACGCAGAAAGGAAAGGTCACTAAAAAGACTGGAGAGGCTTTTCTAGCCCACCTTCTGGAGTGCGCCAGTCAGGACTTCCGGCCTCTCCATGCACGTGTTGTCCTGCTCCTGCTCGGCACTCATCCCGGCCCCAGACCCTCTGTCTACAGCCATGGCTCCCAGCCAGCTCACCTTAGTTAGTGTTTCAGACAAAACCTGGCTCATGGAGTTTGCTAGGAATTTAACTTCTGTTGGCTTGGATCTTGTTGCTTCCAGAGGGAGTGCCAAAGCCCTGCAAGATGCCAGCCTGGCCGTCAGAGACGTCTCTGAGGTGACAGGGTTTCCCGAAATGTTCGGGGCTCTGTGAAAAGTCTGTGTCCTACAATTCATACAGGAATCTTGGCTCATAATATCCCAGAAGATAACGTGTACATAGCCAGACTCGATTTCAATCTCGTAAGAGTTGCTGTCTATAAGCTCTATCTGTTTGTGACAACAGTGGCTTTTCCAGGTGCAACTGTAGAGGCAGCTGTGGAGCAAATTCATAATGGTGGCGTCACCTTATGGAGAGCAGCCGCCAAAACGATACTCTCGTGACAATTGTGTGTGACCCAGACAACCACATGGTGGTGTCCAGGGAGACGCAGAGCTCTGACAGTTAAGGCACCTCCTTGCCAGCTAGCTTGGAGGCAAGTATGATGAAGCCATTTCAGATGACTTCAGGAGGCAGTGCAGTAAAGGAATAGCTAAGCTGCCCTTGAGGTATGGGATGAAATCTCATCAAACGCTGGCCCAATTGTACACTGTGCAACCCAGACTTCCCTCACAGTTCTCAATGGAGCCCCTAGATATAAAAATTTGTATGATGCTTTGAATGCCTGGCAACTGGTAAAGGAAATCAAAGAAAGGCCTCCCCACCGCTGCCTCTTTCAAACACATCAGTGCAGCAGGGGCTGCTGTTGGATTGCCACTCAATGAAGATGAGGCCAAAGTCGGTATGATCTGTGATCTCTACCACACCCTCATGCCCAGAGCAACCACAAATGCCAGAGCAAGAAGGGCTGTGAGGATGTCTTCATTTGATGAGTTTGTTGCATTATCTGATGTTTGTGAT
Source organism: Echinops telfairi (assembly GCF_000313985.2). Lineage (NCBI taxonomy): Eukaryota > Metazoa > Chordata > Mammalia > Afrosoricida > Tenrecidae > Echinops > Echinops telfairi. The sequence continues at coordinate 76,807,612 of NW_022111372.1, forward strand.
GTCCCTACTGCCAAAATCATCTCCAGAGAGGTATCTGGTAGTAAGACATGATGAATCCGCCTTCAAAATTCTTTCTAAAAAGGAAAATGGAAACTACTTTGTCCTTCAGATGGACCCTTCTTACAAGCCAGATGAAAATGAAGTTAGAACTCTCTTTGGTCTTCATTTCGGCCAGAAGAGAAATAATGGTGTCACTGACAGGTCATTACTTGGCAATGTTGTTACTAAGAAGGAAGATTTGCCAGTGTCTGCTCTCAGGGACCTCATTGTCACCACCATTGCTGTTAGGTACACTCAGTCCAACTCTGTGTGCTACATCAAGAACAGTCATGTCATTGGCATTTGAGCAGGGCAGCAGCACTTTTGCATACACTCGATGTGCCTTTCAGGGGATAAGGCAAACAATTGATGGCTTAGACACCATCCAAGGATGCTTTCAGTGAAGTTTAAAACTGGAGAGAAGAAGGCAGAATTGTCTATTGCCATTAATAGAACCATTAGTGAGAATGGAGATCTGAGAAAGTGGAAGGCACTGTGTGAGGAAGTCCCGGAATCATTAACTGAGAGAGAGAGAAGCAGCAATGGGTTGACGAACTTAGTGAAGTTTCTATCCATTCTGATGACTTCTTTCTTTTCAGAAATAATGTAGACAGACAAAAAAGGAGTGGTGTGGTGTACATTGCTGTTCCTTCCATTGCTGCTACTGACAAAGTTGTGATTGATGCCTGTAATGAACTGGGGATCACCCTGGTTCATATCAATCTCCAACTCTTTCATCATGGATTCGTCCCACTGCAAATAAAAGATTAAATCTTAGTGTTTTGGGATACATAAAAAAGAGGAGAGAAAAAAAGACCAAAGTGGTTGTCAGAAGAGAGTCTAAAGCTTGTCTTTAATCATAAGATAGCTAAAGCAAATGGAAGTGATAATAAAGTCAAAGAGCTGAACAGAATTTTGTTTTTCAAAAAGCTGCTCGAGAAAACAAAATCAAATGCTATAATGAAATGTGCAGAGACCTAGAATTGGAAAACCAAAAAGAAAGAACATATTCAGCACATATTAAGTGAAAAATCTCAAGGAAAAAAATCAAGCCTAGAGTTACAATATTGAAATATTTTATGGAAAAATATTGAATACTGCAGGAAGCATTGAAAGAAGATGGAAAGGATACATGGCTACAGTACCAAAAACACTAGTTGACATTCCATCATTTCAGCAGGTGGTTGCATAGGAGCAAGAACCAAGGGTACTGAGGAAAGATATTCAAGCTGCGCTCAAAGCATTAGCCAAAACCGAGGATCTTGGAATAGATGGAATACCAACAGAATTTTTTTAACAAGCTGATGAAACCCTGATGAAGCATTCATTCCACTATGCTAGAAATTTGAAAGACTGAAGATATTCATATTTGTACCTATTCCAAAGAAAGATAATCCAACAGAATGTTCAAATTATAAAACAATCTGAATACTATCCCATGTAAGTAAAATTTTGCTGAGGATCATCCCACAAAGGTTGCAGCAGTATTTTGACAGGAGCTGCCAGAGGTTCAAGACAGATTCAGAAAAGGATGTGGAACAAAGGATACCAGATGGACCTTGCCTGAAAGCAGAGGATCCCAGCAAGATGTCTACTTGTTTTATTGACTATGCCACAGCAGTTGACTGAAGGGATCATAACAAACTATGGCTATTCTTACAAAATCCTTACAACTGCACCAAAAGATAACATCATGATAAATATAAGAAAGAATTAAATGTCAAGGATTTTATCTTTCTGGGATCCATAATCGATTCTCATGAAAGCAGCAGTCAAGTGATCAAAAGATGCATTATCTTGTGTAAATCTGCCACATAAAACCTCTGTAAAGTGTTAAAATGCAAAGAGGTTACTTTTAGGCCTATGGTGCCACCTGACCCAAACTATGGTATTTTCAATGACCTCATATGCACATGAAAGTTGGACATTGAATAAATGAGACCAAAAAAAGAATAGATGCACTTGAATTATGGTTCTGCTAAAGAATAATCAGTATACCATTGACTGACAAAAGAACAAACAAATCTGTTTTGGAAGTAGAGCCAGGATTTCCTTAGGGGTGAGAAGGAGGAGACTGTCTCATATACTTCGCACATGACTGCTGATGAAGTTTAAGGATTGCAGCCTTCTGTGTGGAAATAACGCAATGTAATGAAGACCAAAATCTTCACAACTGGACAAATAAGTACTATCATGATAAATATAGAAAAGATTGATTGTCATGGATTTTGTCTTTCTTCGAACACAATCAATATGCTTATGGAAGCAGCAGTCAAGAGATCAAAAGATGTATTGCATTGGGTAAATCTTCTGTATAAGATCTCTTTAGAATGTTGAAAAGCATGGGTTTTACTTTGAGGACAAGGTGCACCTGACTCAAGCCATGATTTTCTTAGTTGCCCATATGCATGTTGGGAATTGGAAATCGAATAAGAAAGACGAAGAAAAATGGATGTATTTGAACTCTGGTCATAATGAAGAATATTGAAAGTGTACCGTGGTCTGTCAAAAGGACCAACTAAACTTTCTTGGAAGAAGTATGGCCAGAGTGTTCCTTAGAGGCAAGAATGACAAGTCTTCATCTTGTGTACTTTAAACATGTTGTCAGGACAGACCAGTCCCTGGAGAAAGATATCTGCTCGGGAAAGAAGAGGTAGAGTGAAAAAGCAGAAGGCCCTCAATGGCATAAATTAACACACTGGCTAACAATGGACTCGGGCTTGGGAACAATTGCAAGGAGGGCACGGGATCTGGCAGCGTCTTCTACTGTTGCGCATAGGTTCGCTGTGGGCTGGGACCAACTTGGTGGCATCTAACAAGAACAACTTTGGGTACATTGTCAGAGGAGACCAGTTCCTGGAGAAGGACTTCATTCTTGATAAAACAGAGGGTCAATGAAAACGAGGAAGGCCCTGGAAGAAAGTGATGAACATTGACTACAACAACGGCCTCACACATATAAACAATTGTGAGGGTGCTGTAGGAGTGGGCAGTGTTTCACGCTCTTGCTCGTCAAACTGACTCAGTGGCACCTAACAACAACACTGAAAATGGCCAATCTGTATGACACTTGGTAAAGGTTTAAATAGATCACAATGCACTGGCTCACAATCCCATCATCCTGAAGCTGCTTGCGAGCACCTACTGATTAGAAGGTGACTCCTTTTTACCGAGTGGTTAACATTCAGACCACACAAGGCCATTCCTGAGGCTTCATTGCAGCTGCCAACCATTTTCAGCTTGCCTTCCCATTGCCACGTCTACCCATCCATAAACCAAGTTTAGTATCTTTCCTGTGTTCTCAGCTGCTCATGAAGGAAATGCCATCAAGTCATAGGTGCAACAGGAAGGCCTGTAATACAACAGTGGTAAGTGAATTGATTTCTAGGCTACTTGGTCATGTATCTTTCTTGTACTCTCTGATCCTACTCATGCTCAATCCCATTAGCTAAGATCATGTCTGTCTTACTATGTGCTGCTGCTGAATCTACTCAACTCTTTTAATCAGTGCATGCAACAACTAATTACAAGAAGTTCTAGAAGTATGGTCTCCAAGTAACTCCCGATCAAGTCCTCTCTCTGTCCCAGAACCCAGGACATTGGCAGGTGTTTTTAAGGTGCATTATTACTGTTGGGAGCTGCTGCTGAGTCAGCCTCTGACGTACAGCGAATCCATGCACAGTGGGCTACTGGAACCACAGGGCTTTTATTAGCAAATTTTCAGAAATATATCACTGGTCCTTTCTTTATAATCTAGAAACTACTGAAACCCACACAACACACAAGCCTTCACTGACAGACTGGTGGTGGCCATACTTGATAAAGGAATGCAATCCGAGTCTTCTGTATAGCATGCTAGAATTCTACCACTGAGCCATCACTGCCCCATAAAAAAATACAGAATCACTCAAGCAGTTGCTATCGAGTTCACTCCTACTCATGGCGATCCTGTGTGTCAGAGTACAACTGTGCTCCAGAGGGTTTCAACCCATCAAGGAGAATGCACAATTGCTTCCACAGTCAGTTTCCAAACATTCGTTTCCTACATGGACTCCTTCACATCATCTCCATTTTACACCCCACCACCGCTGTACTCCCCTCCCCCGGAGCCCATTATTCTACTTGCTGTCCCTATAGGTTCATCAATCCTGGGTTTTATATACCTAAAATGGAAAAGAACATAACACAGCTTCAAGAGGGTGACAGCATTGACATGCCATCTCTGAGATGCACTCTAATATGAACAAATAATACAAACAAAGAAGACAATACAAACCAGAAATACAGAAAATTTTGGAAACCAGATCAGGTCCAGCCGATAAACTTTTAACTGTTCAAGTCAGATTTATGCCTTTGATATTCTATACTCCTCTCTCCCAAGCACTCTGTATTGTGACCACTTTCCTCCCGTCCCCCAATTTTTGATAGGGGGAGTTCTCTGGAGGCTTATTTCCTATGTAGTTTAGCAAATGAATCTTGGGCTCCCACTGTTATCCATCACCTTCTGCACAACAAATTCTCCTAATTTAGGCTCTGATAGTGATCCCTCCTTCGATTTCAGATTATATTGATTCCAATCCTTCAGGGCTTCTCCCATGTGGACTTAATTGACATCTCCCTTAGATGGAGCCTTGTTTGGAGACAAGCCTTTAAGACCTCAGACGCTAGTTTATCTGATACCTGGGCACCATCTAAATTCTTTACTACATTTTGCTGTAGCACCCATATCTTCTGTGTTCCCACACTGAGGGTGAGTATTGAGCAGTGTCATGATGTAGGAATTCATTGTTCTTAAATTGGAGCTAGGATTTAGTGCTAGCCTAAAACCCATTCTGGATCTATGCTTTTTTTTTTTTGGCTATAACTTAGGAGTTAATACATATGTCATATTAGTCCATGGTTCAATTATGTTAAACAGACCATCTAATTTACCCCCAGCAACTACGAGTTCCATTAAGTACATCACAATTCTGTGGGCCAAGTCCTCTTTGCAACCACTCTGACCTTGCCATTCACTGTGATAATTGCATCCATCTGGCTTCTGACAGTTAAGCTATGCCACCTGGCATCTATCAGCATTCTTGGTGAGCTTAGTTCTCTTATGGCTTCTCCTACCATCAAAACTAGCTGAGGACAACCATCTTCACATGTTGTTTAACCCTAAACTACTTATATTGTAGCTAAAACATCAGCTGGATATGTGGAAGACTAAATAAAGCATTTTTATGTCAGGAAATCCATAAGAATTCTATAGCATTTTCACCTTCCCTATTGCCCCTTATCACCTGCTATCCTGAAAGAGATTGATATGAGTCTCCACAGGAGATATGAGATCTAAAGAAATGACGAACCAGTGTCCGACCCGAATCCAAGGAGTCTAAAGTGTAAAGATGTTAACTGTCAACCTAATGCAACAGACAAAGGGGAGAGAACGTCTGCCACGAGATACAGTCACTACTTCAGAAAGAACATGAAGCAAATATGCACGGACTTAGGGGCTCCGTGGATGCTCCACCGGAGCCACACAGAAGAGGTGAAAAATCAAGCTCCCATCCAGGAGGGGGGGTAAACTCTGTATTCTCCAAATGATAGAACTAGAAAAGGCCAGCAGATGAAAACCATCACTTGCTTTGAAGGTCATGTAGAAAATATTCCAATAGTGTAGGACTGCCAAAGATCCAGGCAGGGCTTTGAGCTTAAACTCCTTGTTACAGTCATGGCCAAAGAAATAAAATTGAAATTGACCTAGAATTATAAAATTTTGATGAACTGGAACATGAAAAATTATGAGTCAACATCCTACTAAAAATTTAACCTTCCATTTAAAAGAGGTGTGTGTGGAAGGGGTGGGTGGTGGGAGGTAAGGTGTGCTTAATCTCTTAAATGATAGAGTAGGAAACAACTGTACCCAGCTCAAAGATGGTGCTCAACCATATCACTATAAACATGTGTTGCTCTCCACAGTCTTAGCAATAATCCAACATCCTGCACCAGTCTCATGAAAAGATTCATTGCATCTCTTCTAAGTCTCCCATTCCAAAGCTTCTATCCATAATCTTTCCCAGTCTACTTAGCATTCTATTTCATACAGGTTTTTGTTTAATTTAATTATGCTCCTATTTTACTATGTTGACCATGACTGAAGCAGTTTAAACCAGTTCAAAGTCCTGCTAAGCACCAACTGGTGCTCAAGAAAATAATTCAGCTTTGATTATCCAATAAGTTTAAGTTTTAACATCAAACATTTAAATTTTGATAAACATTTTCATTAAACATTTAAGTTTTTATATGGTCAGAAGAGAGACTAATCCAATAACAGACATGTTGTAGATATGTTACTGTCCAAATATGATTGCTCCCCTCTTTCCTCTCTCTCCCAAACTGGCAAACTAGGGATCTGGTGGCAGATAGGAAGATAAGTAGAAAGATGAAGAGAATTCAACCCCACCTGAAATCACCCCCCCC
>NW_022111372.1:76814419-76817006 GCF_000313985.2 Echinops telfairi
TATATATATATACATACATATGTTAGTTATTGTGCCTATGAGTCACACCCATTTAACATATCAGTTTGATATAGCCTGGCATATGAATTTAAATTTAATTTTAAATCAGATGTATTTTGTAGCTACCATCTTGTATTCACTAAAAACACCAGTCTATATTCTCTAGGATGGCAGAATTGAAATTCTTGGAACTGCTTACTGATTGTTTTTCAGCTTTGTATGTGACCACTCAAATCTGGTGGTGGCAGGTTTTGTTTACCTTGCAATTGCTTTAGGCAAACAAATTCTATTTAATTGTATAGCTTACACATCTCAGAGTTCTGGGTTTATTATCCATCAAACACTGAGCTTGTTTTATTTCTCATAGCTTTTCCATGGACTTACCAGTCCTGGGAGGAAAAACCATATGAAATTCTGGAGCTTTCAATTCCCTCTTCTAATGTGTAGCTAATAGAGGCAGGATGACTTTGATTAAAAATGAACTCACTGTGTTAAATCTTGGACACTCCAGGAAAATATGGTTACAAGATAGTACCTCTTATCCAGAACTCTGCCTGTCCCAGCCAGAATTCAACAGGTAGGGACCCACACTCTGGGAAATCAGACTTACAACCAGAATTGCTGGTGCTCCAAGATTATTTTTTTATATTTTCCTTTTAAAATAATACATCCCCCCATTTCCCCCCTTGTATAACCCAGTTCCTGCAACTCCTCCTCCCCAAGTTTAACAACCCACCTCTGTATGCCTCTCCTCCAAACCTTCCCCTGATTAGATGTCTTCTCTTACCTCATACCTCACTGCCCCTGCCTTTCTGACCTCTGGAACCCCTGTGTGGAGCTTGGATCATGTGGCATGGCTCTGAATCACCACACGGACCAATCAGCTTCCTGAGAGCCAGGAAACTGACTGAAGCCAAACCAGAGGCCCTTCATTATAAACACAAGAACAACAATCTGATATGCTCTCCCTATAGTATGTGGTGATTCAATAAGTAACCCTGAGAGATTACCAGATATACTGTCCATCTTTCCCACCCCCCACAATCCCAAGACCCCAACTTCCCCTTTCTCAGTGAAACACACTTTAACATAAACTAACAAGTACTAGCATACATCTTAAACCCCCTTTTTCTAATTTATTAAAAATTACTATATTTAACAAGAAGCCCACCTTTTGTTGATATTATCACTTACACCCTACTCTCGTGATCCTCCCCACCATTTGTGCTACACAGTCAAAGCTACCACTTCATCCTGAACCCCACACAACATGATTTCTAGACTTTTTCTGATGTTTCTCCTTTAACCCAAAGAGCCACCCCTACTACACAACCCAGAACCCAGCACATCACCTATAGCTAGACCACGATCCTAAGTGAAAAACAACCAACATCACAGCCGATGATTACCCAAACCCAATGGAATACACAGAAAAAGAAGCTCTGGAACTACCTGAAGGGGACTACTTGAGAATGATGTTTAGGGCCATACAAGGGACCTGGGGATCTATCCAGAAAACAAAGGAAGAAATTGCGATATAAAAACTTCACATGCAGAAACTAAACAATGAGATAATAGAAATCAAAAGCATGGTAAAGGAACTGAGAAATGGAATAGAAGAAAGGTACCATCAAATCAGTGAACTTGAAGACAATCATGCAGACTTCAGCAGATGAGAGAAACAATCACACAAAAAAGCAAAGGAATCTGAATAAATCCTTGGGTAGATGCGAGATACCATGAAGAGAAATAATATAGCTCTCACAGGAATACCAGAACAGGAGAAATAAACAAATCGACAGATAAAATAGTAAGAGAATCCATGGAGCAAATTTTCCACAAGATCACAAAGAAGGAGATGATAACCATTAGGAAGCCGGGAGAACTGCAAATTGGTTAGACTCAGGGGGGAAAAGCATCAAAACGAATGATCTAACTTCAAGGAAAAGGAGAGAATCTTGAGAGCTGCAAGAGAGTAAAACCGTCCCCGACAAAGGTAAACAGAGAAAACGAACTTCAGACATCTCAGCAGAAACCACACAACAAAGAAGCCCAGGACCAGATGGCCTCCCAAGAGAATTCTACCAACTACTCAGCAAAGAACTGTTACCAATTCTACACGAACTATTCCAGAACACAGAAAGGAATGGCAAACTCATTCTATGAAGCTAACATAACCCTGATCGCAAAATCAGGCAAAGACCCCACAAAGATAGAAAACTCAGACCAAGATCCCTCATGAGCATAGATGCAAAAATTCTCAACAAAACCCTAGCTAATAGACTCTAATAACAAATGAAAAAAGAATACATCATGACCAATGGGATTCAGACTATGGTTCAATATTCAAAAAGCAATTCCTGTAATCCACCACATAAACAAAATAAAAAATAAGAACCACATGATCATTTCAATTGATGCAGATAACCCATTTGAAAATATCTAACACCAATTCCTAATAAAAGAAATCAATAAGATAGGAAAAGAAAGGAAAATCCTCAACATAATAAATATGAAAAACCAATGGCCAATATCACACTCTATGGGGAAAATCTGAAAATATTCCAACTGATAATGAGATCCAGAA